>NC_135233.1:206526214-206830839 GCF_051348905.1 Ranitomeya variabilis
CTGTGGGCGTAGGAAACCCCACCATGACATCCTTAACGGCATCAGAAAGGCCTTCTCTGAAAATTGCCGCTAGGGCACACTCATTCCACTGAGTAAGCACAGACCATTTACGAAATTTTTGGCAGTATATCTCAGCTTCATCTTGCCCTTGAGACAGGGCTATTAAAGCTTTTTCAGCTTGAATCTCCAAATTAAGGTACCGTCACACTAGGCGATATCGCCAGCAATCCGTGACGTTGCAGCGACCTGGATGGCGATATCGCTGTATTTGACACGCAGCAGCGATCTGGATCCCGCTGTGAAATTGCTGGTCGCTGCTAGAAGGTCTGCACATTATTTGGTCGCTAGGTCGCCGTGTATCGCCGTGTTTGACAGCAAAAGCGACGATACCAGCAATATTTTACACTGGTAACCAGGGTAAACATCGGGTTACTAAGCGCACGGCTGCGCTTAGTAACCCGATGTTTACCCTGGTTACCAGCGTAAAAGTTAAAAAAACAAACAGTACATACTCACCTGCGCGTCCCCCAGCCTCTGCTTCCTGACACTAAAGCGCCGGCCCTAAACTGAAAGTGAAAGCAACAGCGGTGACGTCACCGCTCTGCTGTTAGGGCCGGAGCTAAGTCAGCGTCAGGATGCAGAGGCTGGGGGACGCGCAGGTGAGCATGTACTGTTTGTTTTTTTAACTTTTACGCTGGTAACCAGGGTAAACATCGGGTTACTAAGCGCGGCCCTGCGCTTAGCAACCCGATGTTTACCCTGGTTACCCGGGGACCTCGGCATCGCTGGTCGCTGGAGAGCGGTCTGTGTGACAGCTCTCCAGCGACCACACAGCGACGCTGCAGCGATCGGCATTGCTGTCGCTATCGCTGCAGCGTCGCTTAGTGTGACGGTACCTTTAGGTTCCTCATACAGCAACCCTAAAGCCAGAAAAAACGCATCCACATTGAGCAACGCAGGATCCCCTGGTGTCAATGAAAATGCCCAATTTTGAGGGTCACCTCGCAGCAAAGAAATCACAATCTTAACCTGCTGAACAGATCTCCAGAGGAGTGAGGTCTGAGAGAAAGGAATAATTTACAATTACATTTGAAATTCAGAAACCGAGATCTATCTCCGGAAAATACCTCTGGTGTAGGAATCTTAGGTTCAGAAATAGGAGTACGTATAACATAATCTTGTAAATTCTGAACCTTCGTAGCAAGATTATTTAAACCTGCAGCCAAACTCTGAGAGTCCATCCTTACACCGGAGAAATCAGAGCCATTCAAGGATTAGAAGGAGAGAAAGGCAAGGCTGTAAATAGAGCAGAAATACAACTGAGCCAACTAAGTAGCAAACGTGAGGAAAAAAAAAAAAAAATCTACAGACTTCTTTTACTCTCCTTTCTTCTGCCAATTACTTTAACAATGTCATGATTCCCCAATGGCATGGGAACATCAGAAACACAAAATAACAGACTAGCCCTCGGGTGATGGAAACTCAAGCTGACCGTGACCTAAATCTACCACACAACTAACAGTAGCCAGGAAGCATTCCTACGGCTGCCTAGATGCCATGCGCCAGCCGGAGAACTAACTACGCCTGGAAGAGGAAGGAACAGACCTGGCTTACCTCTAGTGAAATTCCCCAAAGATGATAGTAGCCCCCACATATATTAACGGTGAGTTCAGAGGAAAAGACATACACAGTATGAAGGTAGATTTAGCAAAGCGAGGTCCACTTACTAGATAGAGGAAGGATACAAAAGAGGACTTCACGGTCAGCTGAAAAACCCTTTCAAAAACCCATCCTGAAATTACTTTAAGACTCCTGTGTCAACTCATGACACAGGAGTGGCAATTTCAGTCCACAAGAGCTTCCAGTAACAGGAAATTACAAACTGTAAACTGGACAAAAAATACAAAACAAAAAGGACAAGAGTCCACTTAGCTGATCAGCAGACTGGTAGCAGGAACATGCAACTGAAAGACTCAGGTTACAATGATGACCGGCAAGGAAGTGACTGGAGAGCAAGGCTAAATAGGGAACTCCCAAAACTGATGGAAGCAGGTGAGCTGAGGCAGAAAAGAACACACAAGTCTCCAGTACCACCAACCACCACTAGGGGAGCCCAAAAAGCGGATCACAACACACTTCCTTCTGCTCATTTTAAACCTGTAATAAATTGTTAATAAAGTTTGTTTACATATTTATCTGGACTTTATGCTGCTTCTTTTTCCTTTGGTTGTTGATTAATTTAGGCAGTGGTCCTATATGTTCCTGCCCTTGGTCCCAGTTTTTCTGTACTGAATATACCCTATCTGGGTTTAAATACTATGTTGGTGACCTTATATTGTTCCACCTTAGTGTTTTACAGTAATCTCTTGCTGCAGCTCCTCTCATATTCCTTGTGGTTCTGCTCTGCTTAGCTTTTATTGCTGCGCTATCTCTTGCTGCTCTACAGCTCCTATCCGCAGCCTTGTGGTTCTCTTCCAGTCTGAACAGGTCCCAACCTGTTCCTTTATTCCTTTCTACTTGTTTCCTTTCCTGCACCTCCAGTGTGAACAGGTCCCTATCTGTTCCTTCATACACCACATCAACCAGCCCTCTGTTCTCTGCCGTGCCTGCCAGCCCTGTGTTCTCTGCTGTGTCTCTGCCAGCCCTGTGTCTCAGCCGTGCCAGCCTACTCATCTGAGTTTCAGCCGTGCTCTTCTGCCAGTCCTGCCTGATGCCCGCACCTGTCCTAGTGTTCCTGTTCTCCAAGTGGGATCAGCAGCCACAGCCAGACACCACCCTGGAGTAGCACCTGGCAGCTGCCTGCTGCACAAGCCTGACCTCACCATCAGAGGCTCCAGTGAAAACCCAGGCAGCTGTCATAGTCACGGCCCTTCCAGGGTAGTCTGGTTTGTGGCACAGTGGGTCCACAAACCCCCCGAGCTCATGCCCACCAGTCAGGGCGTGAGCGTGACAGTTTGCACAGGCCATGGCCTCCGCTGTATTCCATGTCCTACCGCTCGCAGAGCATGATGAACTTTTTTCCTGCCCATATGAGCAACCTGAAAAATTTGTTCCACCAAGGGTGGTTCAGATTGAAGAGACTTCTGACCCAATCATTGTCTCTAATGCTCTTTTCAAGCAACTTCAGGCCTATGAGGAGGAGCACGACCCAGCAGACCCACCTATGTTCTATGGGAATCCTGAAGAATGCCAAGGGTTCCTGAAACAGTGCTTGCACTACATCCTGCAGAATGCAGCTTGTTTCCCCTCTGACCGGGTCAAGGTGGGTTACATCATGTCCTGCCTGGCCGAAGACGCTCTAATATGGATCACTCCCCTCTGGGAAGCAGGGGATCCTATCGTCATGAACCTTGGGGCCTTCCGTAGAGTCTTTTGACAAGCCTCGTCCTGCTGCTCCTGTGAAGTCTTCCCCATCTAGATCCGAGAGGTGCTCCAGATGGGTGAAACCCGTGAAGAAACCCCCACGTCAAGCCATGACCGTCTGTGACCCTCCAGTTCCTCTACCCGTTAAAGCAGCTACTCAAATAGAACCCAAAAAGACTGTCAAGAGTGGACTGGCAAAGCACCAGTCTAAGACCAGTCGTAAGAAGGGCTTACTATTTCGCTGCTGTTGTGAGGAACACCTGGATGGCCTCTGTCCAGGGGATCTAAAGCTCCAAAACCTCGGGCCAGTAGGAGAGACTGCCCTTGGTGAGAATAACTCCCTTCCGTTCAAGTCTGTGTCTGTTCCGGTGCCTTGTGGGAGCTGCGGCCCTGCAGATGTATTCAAGCGGCTAACCAGACGGAGTCTAAGTGTGGTTCCTGTTCCACTGCTCCAGAATCCTGTGAAGGTGTTTGGTGATTGCCGAGTCCTACTTATGAACAGTCCAGTGTCGAAGGGACAACTACAGCTCCAAATCGGAGCATTATATGTAAAGAAATTTGTTTTTCACTTGCTGACCAGTTTGCCCATCGGTCGTTCTGAGCCGGGTACTCTACTGTCCAGTCCGGTCGGAAGACCCAGCATGGTGCTGCATTTTGAACTACCTAGTCTCCAGAGGACCTAGTTCCTATAATGCAAGGTCGGTCTACAGTGTTAACATCCTCTCCATCTGATCTGCTGGCTATTGAATCACAGTGTGCTGACCTCACTGAAGTAAAGGCAGCAGTGGAGTCCTCTCCGTACACCTCCAGTGACAATACCAGTGACCAGTTCCCAGGAATATCCCTGTCACTTAAAAAATGTTCTCTGAACTTTGGGAAGAAGATGCTTCCTGTAATGCTGCCTTCGGATTCCATGTGGCAGGTGGATGAAGAAGTTGAAGCTTGAAGCTCTTGCATCTCTGTTCTTCACCAATCCGGAGGAAGAAATGGTCCAGTTTTGTCAGAGTAACTGGCTGATGGGGCTTGCTAAATGTATGTCTTCTGCTTCCAAGTGGCTACTTGCTGATAATACTAAGACAGAGACTTACTCATCCTCTATTCCGGAAGAGGAGGTCCAGTTTTTTCAGGGTTCCAGGCTGAAGATGTTTCCTGTATGTATGCCTCCAGCTTCCATCTGGCTATTGGGTGAAGATCCCAAGATAGAAGTGATCCCATGTCTGCTTTCCTCCAGTCTAAAGGAGGAGGTTCAATTTTTTTGTGATGATGGGCTTAAGTTGGATCCAGTGAAGGCGTCTTCAGTTTCCAAAGAATCTGATTATGTTGTGGTCAAATCACAAGTTTCCAAGTCCCTGCTTTCAGTTAACCAGGTGAAAGATGTCCTGTCCCTTGCATCTTCTGTGTGGGAAGCTGATATTACTGGACTCCAAGAGACTGGGCAACCTGAGATCTCTAATGTCTCATCTACCTCATTCTACCAGAGGAATGTTGTGATGGCTCTGACTATGTGTGCTCCTATCCTTCTTCTACAAGTTATTTTGGCAGGCTTGAAGAAGAGGGGCCATAAAAGGGGGGTACTGTAACAACTTTGCTGGCATTATGGCATGGCCTCTCATCTCTCACACTCTTACCCACTGCTCCAGGCCATGATGTGGTTTCTGTTGTGAATTTGCTTTTTGCTCCCTCTAGTGGTTACTAGTTTTTTGACTCTGGTTTTTCTGTCATTCCTTTTATCCGCACCTGGGTCGTTAGTTAGGGGTGTTGCTATATAAGCTCCCTAGACCTTCAGTTCAATGCCTGGCAACGTAGTTATCAGAGCTAGTCTGCTGTGCTCTTGTCTACTGATCCTGGTTCCAGTTATATCAGCTAAGTCTGCCTTTTGCTTTTTGCTATTTGTTTTGGTTTTGTATTTTTGTCCAGCTTGTTCCAAATCTATATCCTGACCTTTGCTGGAAGCTCTAGGGGGCTGGTGTTCTCCCCCCGGACCGTTAGACGGTTCGGGGGTTCTTGAATTTCCAGTGTGGATTTTGATAGGGTTTTTGTTGACCATATAAGTTACCTTTCTTTATTCTGCTATCAGTAAGCGGGCCTCTCTGTGCTAAACCTGGTTCATTTCTGTGTTTGTCATTTCCTCTTACCTCACCGTTATTATTTGTGGGGGGCTTCTATCCAGCTTTGGGGTCACCTTCTCTGGAGGCAAGAAAGGTCTTTTGTTTTCCTCTACTAGGGGTAGCTAGATTCTCCGGCTGGAGCGTGTCATCTAGAATCAACGTAGGAATGATCCCCGGCTACTTCTAGTGTTGGCGTTAGGAGTAGATATATGGTCAACCCAGTTACCACTGCCCTATGAGCTGGATTTTTGTATTCTGCAGACTTCCACGTACCGCTGAGACCCTCGCCATTGGGGTCATAACAGTTTGCCAGGCCAGTATTAAATGTTTAATGCGTTGCAGAAGAGGGATTATAAGAAAGAAGATTCTGAGTTTTTTTTTTTTTTCTTTCTTCTTCCCCTTTACCTCAGAGTGGCTATGCTTGCTGCAGACATGAATGTCCAGACCTTGATTACAAGTGTGGACCAGCTGGCTACTCGTGTGCAGGGCATACAAGACTATGTTATCAGAAATCCTAGGTCAGAACCTAAAATACCGATTCCTGAACTGTTTTCCGGAGACAGGTTTAAGTTTAGGAATTTTGTGAATAATTGTAAATTGTTTTTGTCCCTGAGACCCTGTTCATCTGGAGACTCTGCTCAGCAAGTAAAAATAGTTATTTCGTTCTTACGGGGCGACCCTCAGGATTGGGCTTTTTCGCTGGCGCCAGGAGATCCGGCATTGGCTGATATTGATGCGTTTTTTCTGGCGCTCGGTTTACTTTATGAGGAACCCAATCTTGAGATTCAGGCAGAAAAGGCCTTGCTGGCTATGTCTCAGGGGCAGGACGAGGCTGAAGTGTATTGCCAAAAATTTCGGAAATGGTCCGTGCTGACACATTGGAACGAGTGTGCACTGGCCGCTAATTTTAGAAATGGCCTATCTGAAGC
Source organism: Ranitomeya variabilis (assembly GCF_051348905.1). Classification (NCBI taxonomy): domain Eukaryota; kingdom Metazoa; phylum Chordata; class Amphibia; order Anura; family Dendrobatidae; genus Ranitomeya; species Ranitomeya variabilis. Next base: position 206,532,615 of record NC_135233.1, read on the forward strand.
CATTAAGAATGTTATGGTGGGTTTTCCCATTCCCACAGGTCTCAATGATACTATGGCACTGGCTATTCAAATTGACCGGCGGTTGCGGGAGCGCAAAACCGCAAATTCCCTCATGGTGTTGTCTGAACAGACACCTAATTCGGTGCAATGTGATAGAAAAACCGCAAATTCCCTCATGGTGTTGTCTGAACAGACACCTGATTTAATGCAATGTGATAGAATCCTGACTAGAAATGAGCGGAAAATTCATAGACGCCGGAATGGCTTGTGCTACTACTGTGGTGATTCTACACATGTTATCTCAGCATGCTCTAAACGTATAGCTAAGGTTGTTAGTCCTGTCACCGTTGGTAATTTGCAACCTAAATTTATTCTGTCTGTAACTTTGATTTGCTCACTGTCGTCTTATCCTGTCATGGCGTTTGTAGATTCAGGTGCTGCCCTGAGTCTTATGGATCTGTCATTTGCTAAGCACTGTGGTTTTACTCTTGAACCATTAGAAAATCCTATTCCTCTTAGGGGTATTGATGCTACGCCATTGGCAGCAAATAAACCGCAGTATTGGACACAGGTTATCATGTGCATGACTCCTGAACACCGCGAGGTGATACGTTTCCTGGTTTTACATAAAATGCATGATTTGGTTGTTTTAGGGCTGCCATGGTTACAGACCCATAATCCAGTCCTGGACTGGAAGGCTATGTCAGTCTCAAGTTGGGGCTGTCGTGGTATTCATGGGGATTCCCTGCCTGTGTCTATTGCTTCTTCTACGCCTTCGGAAGTTCCGGAGTATTTGTCTGATTATCAGGATGTCTTCAGTGAGTCTGAGTCCAGTGCACTGCCTCCTCATAGGGACTGTGACTGTGCTATAGATTTGATCCCAGGCAGTAAGTTTCCTAAGGGAAGACTGTTTAATCTGTCGGTACCTGAACATACCGCTATGCGTTCATATATCAGGGAGTCTCTGGAGAAAGGACATATTCGTCCGTCTTCTTCCCCCCTTGGTGCGGGATTCTTTTTTGTGGCAAAAAAGGACGGATCTTTGAGACCTTGTATTGATTATCGGCTTTTAAATAAGATCACTGTCAAATTTCAGTATCCTTTACCGCTGTTGTCTGACTTGTTTGCCCGGATTAAAGGTGCCAAGTGGTTCACCAAGATAGACCTTCGTGGTGCGTACAACCTTGTGCGCATTAAGCAAGGTGATGAATGGAAAACTGCATTCAATACGCCCGAAGGTCATTTTGAGTACTTGGTGATGCCTTTTGGGCTCTCCAATGCGCCTTCAGTTTTTCAGTCCTTTATGCATGACATTTTCCGGAAGTATCTGGATAAATTTTTGATTGTTTATCTGGATGATATTTTGGTTTTTTCTGATGATTGGGATTCGCATGTGGAGCAGGTCAGGTTGGTCTTTAAAATTTTGCGTGAAAATTCTTTGTTTGTCAAGGGCTCAAAGTGTCTCTTTGGTGTACAGAAGGTTCCCTTTTTGGGGTTCATTTTTTCCCCTTCTGCTGTGGAGATGGACCCAGTCAAGGTCCGAGCTATTCTTGATTGGACTCAGCCCTCGTCGGTTAAGAGTCTTCAGAAGTTCTTGGGTTTCGCTAACTTCTACCGTCGTTTTATCGCTAATTTTTCTAGCATTGTGAAACCGTTGACGGATATGACCAAGAAGGGCTCCGATGTAGCTAACTGGGCTCCTGCTGCCGTGGAGGCTTTCCAGGAGTTGAAGCGCCGGTTTACTTCGGCGCCTGTTTTGTGCCAGCCCGATGTCTCACTTCCCTTTCAGGTTGAGGTGGATGCTTCAGAGATTGGAGCAGGGGCCGTTTTGTCGCAGAGAGGCCCTGGTTGCTCTGTTATGAAACCTTGTGCCTTTTTCTCCAGGAAGTTTTCGCCTGCCGAGCGAAATTATGATGTGGGCAATCAGGAGTTGTTGGCCATGAAATGGGCATTTGAGGAGTGGCGTCATTGGCTCGAGGGTGCTAAGCATCGTGTGGTGGTCTTGACTGATCACAAAAATCTGATGTATCTCGAGTCTGCTAAACGCCTTAATCCGAGACAGGCCCGCTGGTCATTGTTTTTCTCCCGCTTTGATTTTGTTGTCTCGTATTTACCAGGTTCAAAGAATGTGAAGGCCGATGCTCTTTCTAGGAGCTTTGTGCCTGATGCTCCTGGAGTCGCTGATCCTGTTGGTATTCTTAAAGATGGAGTTATCTTGTCAGCTATTTCTCCGGATCTGCGACGTGTGTTGCAGAGATTTCAGGCTGATAGGCCTGAGTCTTGTCCACCTGACAGACTGTTTGTCCCGGATAAATGGACCAGCAGAGTCATTTCCGAGGTTCATTCCTCGGTGTTGGCAGGTCACCCGGGAATTTTTGGCACCAGAGATCTGGTGGCCAGGTCCTTTTGGTGGCCTTCCTTGTCAAGGGATGTGCGGTCATTTGTGCAGTCCTGTGGGACTTGTGCTCGAGCTAAGCCTTGCTGTTCTCGTGCCAGCGGTTTGCTCTTGCCCTTGCCTGTCCCGAAGAGACCTTGGACACATATCTCCATGGATTTCATTTCTGATCTTCCGCTATCTCAGGGCATGTCCGTTATCTGGGTGATATGTGATCGCTTCTCCAAGATGGTCCATTTGGTTCCTTTGCCTAAGCTGCCTTCCTCTTCCGATCTGGTTCCTGTGTTTTTCCAGAACGTGGTTCGTTTGCACGGCATCCCTGAGAATATTGTGTCAGACAGAGGATCCCAGTTCGTTTCTAGGTTCTGGCGATCCTTTTGTAGTAGGATGGGCATTGATTTGTCGTTTTCGTCTGCTTTCCATCCTCAGACTAATGGACAGACGGAGCGAACCAATCAGACTTTGGAGGCTTATTTGAGGTGTTTTGTCTCTGCTGATCAGGACGATTGGGTGACATTCTTGCCGTTGGCTGAGTTTGCCCTTAATAATCGGGCTAGTTCCGCCACCTTGGTTTCGCCTTTTTTCTGCAACTCTGGTTTCCATCCTCGCTTTTCTTCGGGTCATGTGGAGCCTTCTGACTGTCCTGGGGTGGATTCTGTGGTAGATAGGTTGCAGCGGATCTGGAATCATGTGGTGGACAACTTGAAGTTGTCACAGGAGAGGGCTCAGCGCTTTGCCAACCGCCGCCGCGGTGTGGGTCCCCGACTACGCGTTGCGGATTTGGTATGGCTTTCTTCCCGCTTTGTTCCTATGAAGGTCTCCTCTCCCAAATTTAAACCTCGTTTTATTGGGCCTTACAAGATATTGGAAATCCTTAATCCTGTATCTTTTCGTCTGGATCTTCCTGTGTCGTTTGCTATTCACAATGTATTTCATAGGTCCTTGTTGCGGCGGTACATTGTGCCTGTAGTTCCTTCTGCTGAGCCTCCTGCTCCGGTGTTGGTTGAGGGCGAGTTGGAGTACGTGGTGGAGAAGATCTTGGATTCTCGCCTCTCCAGGCGGAGGCTTCAGTACCTGGTCAAGTGGAAGGGCTATGGTCAGGAGGATAATTCCTGGGTGGTCGCCTCTGATGTTCATGCGGCCGATTTAGTTCGTGCCTTTCATGCCGCTCATCCTGATCGCCCTGGTGGTTGTGGTGAGGGTTCGGTGACCCCTCACTAAGGGGGGGGTACTGTTGTGAATTTGCTTTTTGCTCCCTCTAGTGGTTACTAGTTTTTTGACTCTGGTTTTTCTGTCATTCCTTTTATCCGCACCTGGGTCGTTAGTTAGGGGTGTTGCTATATAAGCTCCCTAGACCTTCAGTTCAATGCCTGGCAACGTAGTTATCAGAGCTAGTCTGCTGTGCTCTTGTCTACTGATCCTGGTTCCAGTTATATCAGCTAAGTCTGCCTTTTGCTTTTTGCTATTTGTTTTGGTTTTGTATTTTTGTCCAGCTTGTTCCAAATCTATATCCTGACCTTTGCTGGAAGCTCTAGGGGGCTGGTGTTCTCCCCCCGGATCGTTAGACGGTTCGGGGGTTCTTGAATTTCCAGTGTGGATTTTGATAGGGTTTTTGTTGACCATATAAGTTACCTTTCTTTATTCTGCTATCAGTAAGCGGGCCTCTCTGTGCTAAACCTGGTTCATTTCTGTGTTTGTCATTTCCTCTTACCTCACCGTTATTATTTGTGGGGGGCTTCTATCCAGCTTTGGGGTCACCTTCTCTGGAGGCAAGAAAGGTCTTTTGTTTTCCTCTACTAGGGGTAGCTAGATTCTCCGGCTGGAGCGTGTCATCTAGAATCAACGTAGGAATGATCCCCGGCTACTTCTAGTGTTGGCGTTAGGAGTAGATATATGGTCAACCCAGTTACCACTGCCCTATGAGCTGGATTTTTGTATTCTGCAGACTTCCACGTACCTCTGAGACCCTCGCCATTGGGGTCATAACAGGTTTCTGTTTCATGCCAGCTCCATATTCTGTGTCTCTGCTCTCTGCATGCTTCCTGGCTGTGCATAGGGGGGCGGCGCCTGAACTCTCTGGATCTTATAGGAATCAGGTGCATCTGTCTAATCTGTTCCTGACCAATTGCCAGGAGGCCTCCAGTATTTAGTGCAGTTCCACCCAGTGGACTCGGCCTGTGCAATGTGTTAGCTCAGTTTGTGTTTAGCTTCTGAGTTTGCCAGGCCTTGCTCTGTATTACTCCCTCTCTGGAGGCTTTACTCTGTATTCTTGCCTTGATCTTGTTGTCTGCCCTCCAGGAGGCAGAATTTCCTGGTCCCTGTGTCTTTGTCCTTGTTTCTTGTTTTGTTCCATTTCCTTGTCTGAACTTAGTCTTATCTGGGTCTCCTTGTCTGTGGCTTCCTTCCCAGCTGTGTCTTTCCTCGTGTTCTCAGTCTGCTTACATTCCGCACTCTTGCAGCTCTACCTGCTCTGTACCTTTGTGGCTTTACCTCTGCTCCGCACTCCTGCGGTTCTGCTCCTTTCTACTCTGCTTATCTTCTGCTGCTGCAGTAATCTCTTGCTGCAGCTCCTCTCTGCATTCCTTGCGGTTCTGCTCTGCTTTGCTGCTGCAGAAACCTTTTGCTGCAGCTCCTCTCCACATTCCTTGTACTCCGCTGTGCTTAGCTTCTGCAGCTGCAGTAATCTCTTGCTGCAGCTTCTCTCCACATTCCTTGTGGCTCCGCTCTGCTTAGCTTCTGCAGCTGCAGTAATCTCTTGCTGCAGCTCCTCTCCACATTCCTTGTGGCTCCGCTCTGCTTAGCTTTTATTGCTGAGCTATCTCTTGCTGCTCTACCGCTCCTATCTGCAGCCTTGCGGTTCTCTTCCAGTCTGAACAGGTCCCAACCTGTTCCTTCATACCTCATTCCTATCTGCTTGTTTCCTTTCCTGCACCTCCAGTGTGAACAGGTCCCTACCTGTTCCTTCATACACCACATCAACCAGCCAGCCAGCCCTGTGTTCTCTACCGTGCCTGCCAGCCCTGTGTTCTCTGCCGTGTCTCTGCCAGCCCTGTATCTCAGCCGTGCCAGCCTACTCATCTGAGTTTCAGCCGTGCTCTTCTGCCAGTCCTGCCTGATGCCCGCACCTGTCCTAGTGTTCCTGTTCTCCAAGTGGGATCAGCAGCCACAGCCAGACACCACCCTGGAGTAGCACCTGGCAGCTGCCTGCTGCACAAGCCTGACCTCACCATCAGAGGCTCCAGTGAAAACCCAGGCAGCTGTCATAGTCACGGCCCTTCCAGGGTAGTCTGGTTTGTGGCACAGTGGGTCCACAAACCCCCCGAGCTCATGCCCACCAGTCAGGGCGTGAGCGTGACAGTTTGCACAGGCCATGGCCTCCGCTGTATTCCATGTCCTACCGCTCGCAGAGCATGATGAACTTTTTTCCTGCCCATATGAGCAACCTGAAAAATTTGTTCCACCAAGGGTGGTTCAGATTGAAGAGACTTCTGACCCAATCATTGTCTCTAATGCTCTTTTCAAGCAACTTCAGGCCTATGAGGAGGAGCACGACCCAGCAGACCCACCTATGTTCTATGGGAATCCTGAAGAATGCCAAGGGTTCCTGAAACAGTGCTTGCACTACATCCTGCAGAATGCAGCTTGTTTCCCCTCTGACCGGGTCAAGGTGGGTTACATCATGTCCTGCCTGGCCGAAGACGCTCTAATATGGATCACTCCCCTCTGGGAAGCAGGGGATCCTATCGTCATGAACCTTGGGGCCTTCCGTAGAGTCTTTTGACAAGCCTCGTCCTGCTGCTCCTGTGAAGTCTTCCCCATCTAGATCCGAGAGGTGCTCCAGATGGGTGAAACCCGTGAAGAAACCCCCACGTCAAGCCATGACCGTCTGTGACCCTCCAGTTCCTCTACCCGTTAAAGCAGCTACTCAAATAGAACCCAAAAAGACTGTCAAGAGTGGACTGGCAAAGCACCAGTCTAAGACCAGTCGTAAGAAGGGCTTACTATTTCGCTGCTGTTGTGAGGAACACCTGGATGGCCTCTGTCCAGGGGATCTAAAGCTCCAAAACCTCGGGCCAGTAGGAGAGACTGCCCTTGGTGAGAATAACTCCCTTCCGTTCAAGTCTGTGTCTGTTCCGGTGCCTTGTGGGAGCTGCGGCCCTGCAGATGTATTCAAGCGGCTAACCAGACGGAGTCTAAGTGTGGTTCCTGTTCCACTGCTCCAGAATCCTGTGAAGGTGTTTGGTGATTGCCGAGTCCTACTTATGAACAGTCCAGTGTCGAAGGGACAACTACAGCTCCAAATCGGAGCATTATATGTAAAGAAATTTGTTTTTCACTTGCTGACCAGTTTGCCCATCGGTCGTTCTGAGCCGGGTACTCTACTGTCCAGTCCGGTCGGAAGACCCAGCATGGTGCTGCATTTTGAACTACCTAGTCTCCAGAGGACCTAGTTCCTATAATGCAAGGTCGGTCTACAGTGTTAACATCCTCTCCATCTGATCTGCTGGCTATTGAATCACAGTGTGCTGACCTCACTGAAGTAAAGGCAGCAGTGGAGTCCTCTCCGTACACCTCCAGTGACAATACCAGTGACCAGTTCCCAGGAATATCCCTGTCACTTAAAAAATGTTCTCTGAACTTTGGGAAGAAGATGCTTCCTGTAATGCTGCCTTCGGATTCCATGTGGCAGGTGGATGAAGAAGTTGAAGCTTGAAGCTCTTGCATCTCTGTTCTTCACCAATCCGGAGGAAGAAATGGTCCAGTTTTGTCAGAGTAACTGGCTGATGGGGCTTGCTAAATGTATGTCTTCTGCTTCCAAGTGGCTACTTGCTGATAATACTAAGACAGAGACTTACTCATCCTCTATTCCGGAAGAGGAGGTCCAGTTTTTTCAGGGTTCCAGGCTGAAGATGTTTCCTGTATGTATGCCTCCAGCTTCCATCTGGCTATTGGGTGAAGATCCCAAGATAGAAGTGATCCCATGTCTGCTTTCCTCCAGTCTAAAGGAGGAGGTTCAATTTTTTTGTGATGATGGGCTTAAGTTGGATCCAGTGAAGGCGTCTTCAGTTTCCAAAGAATCTGATTATGTTGTGGTCAAATCACAAGTTTCCAAGTCCCTGCTTTCAGTTAACCAGGTGAAAGATGTCCTGTCCCTTGCATCTTCTGTGTGGGAAGCTGATATTACTGGACTCCAAGAGACTGGGCAACCTGAGATCTCTAATGTCTCATCTACCTCATTCTACCAGAGGAATGTTGTGATGGCTCTGACTATGTGTGCTCCTATCCTTCTTCTACAAGTTATTTTGGCAGGCTTGAAGAAGAGGGGCCATAAAAGGGGGGTACTGTAACAACTTTGCTGGCATTATGGCATGGCCTCTCATCTCTCACACTCTTACCCACTGCTCCAGGCCATGATGTGGTTTCTGTTGTGAATTTGCTTTTTGCTCCCTCTAGTGGTTACTAGTTTTTTGACTCTGGTTTTTCTGTCATTCCTTTTATCCGCACCTGGGTCGTTAGTTAGGGGTGTTGCTATATAAGCTCCCTAGACCTTCAGTTCAATGCCTGGCAACGTAGTTATCAGAGCTAGTCTGCTGTGCTCTTGTCTACTGATCCTGGTTCCAGTTATATCAGCTAAGTCTGCCTTTTGCTTTTTGCTATTTGTTTTGGTTTTGTATTTTTGTCCAGCTTGTTCCAAATCTATATCCTGACCTTTGCTGGAAGCTCTAGGGGGCTGGTGTTCTCCCCCCGGACCGTTAGACGGTTCGGGGGTTCTTGAATTTCCAGTGTGGATTTTGATAGGGTTTTTGTTGACCATATAAGTTACCTTTCTTTATTCTGCTATCAGTAAGCGGGCCTCTCTGTGCTAAACCTGGTTCATTTCTGTGTTTGTCATTTCCTCTTACCTCACCGTTATTATTTGTGGGGGGCTTCTATCCAGCTTTGGGGTCACCTTCTCTGGAGGCAAGAAAGGTCTTTTGTTTTCCTCTACTAGGGGTAGCTAGATTCTCCGGCTGGAGCGTGTCATCTAGAATCAACGTAGGAATGATCCCCGGCTACTTCTAGTGTTGGCGTTAGGAGTAGATATATGGTCAACCCAGTTACCACTGCCCTATGAGCTGGATTTTTGTATTCTGCAGACTTCCACGTACCGCTGAGACCCTCGCCATTGGGGTCATAACAGTTTGCCAGGCCAGTATTAAATGTTTAATGCGTTGCAGAAGAGGGATTATAAGAAAGAAGATTCTGAGTTTTTTTTTTTTTTTCTTTCTTCTTCCCCTTTACCTCAGAGTGGCTATGCTTGCTGCAGACATGAATGTCCAGACCTTGATTACAAGTGTGGACCAGCTGGCTACTCGTGTGCAGGGCATACAAGACTATGTTATCAGAAATCCTAGGTCAGAACCTAAAATACCGATTCCTGAACTGTTTTCCGGAGACAGGTTTAAGTTTAGGAATTTTGTGAATAATTGTAAATTGTTTTTGTCCCTGAGACCCTGTTCATCTGGAGACTCTGCTCAGCAAGTAAAAATAGTTATTTCGTTCTTACGGGGCGACCCTCAGGATTGGGCTTTTTCGCTGGCGCCAGGAGATCCGGCATTGGCTGATATTGATGCGTTTTTTCTGGCGCTCGGTTTACTTTATGAGGAACCCAATCTTGAGATTCAGGCAGAAAAGGCCTTGCTGGCTATGTCTCAGGGGCAGGACGAGGCTGAAGTGTATTGCCAAAAATTTCGGAAATGGTCCGTGCTGACACATTGGAACGAGTGTGCACTGGCCGCTAATTTTAGAAATGGCCTATCTGAAGCCATTAAGAATGTTATGGTGGGTTTTCCCATTCCCACAGGTCTCAATGATACTATGGCACTGGCTATTCAAATTGACCGGCGGTTGCGGGAGCGCAAAACCGCAAATTCCCTCATGGTGTTGTCTGAACAGACACCTAATTCGGTGCAATGTGATAGAAAAACCGCAAATTCCCTCATGGTGTTGTCTGAACAGACACCTGATTTAATGCAATGTGATAGAATCCTGACTAGAAATGAGCGGAAAATTCATAGACGCCGGAATGGCTTGTGCTACTACTGTGGTGATTCTACACATGTTATCTCAGCATGCTCTAAACGTATAGCTAAGGTTGTTAGTCCTGTCACCGTTGGTAATTTGCAACCTAAATTTATTCTGTCTGTAACTTTGATTTGCTCACTGTCGTCTTATCCTGTCATGGCGTTTGTAGATTCAGGTGCTGCCCTGAGTCTTATGGATCTGTCATTTGCTAAGCACTGTGGTTTTACTCTTGAACCATTAGAAAATCCTATTCCTCTTAGGGGTATTGATGCTACGCCATTGGCAGCAAATAAACCGCAGTATTGGACACAGGTTATCATGTGCATGACTCCTGAACACCGCGAGGTGATACGTTTCCTGGTTTTACATAAAATGCATGATTTGGTTGTTTTAGGGCTGCCATGGTTACAGACCCATAATCCAGTCCTGGACTGGAAGGCTATGTCAGTCTCAAGTTGGGGCTGTCGTGGTATTCATGGGGATTCCCTGCCTGTGTCTATTGCTTCTTCTACGCCTTCGGAAGTTCCGGAGTATTTGTCTGATTATCAGGATGTCTTCAGTGAGTCTGAGTCCAGTGCACTGCCTCCTCATAGGGACTGTGACTGTGCTATAGATTTGATCCCAGGCAGTAAGTTTCCTAAGGGAAGACTGTTTAATCTGTCGGTACCTGAACATACCGCTATGCGTTCATATATCAGGGAGTCTCTGGAGAAAGGACATATTCGTCCGTCTTCTTCCCCCCTTGGTGCGGGATTCTTTTTTGTGGCAAAAAAGGACGGATCTTTGAGACCTTGTATTGATTATCGGCTTTTAAATAAGATCACTGTCAAATTTCAGTATCCTTTACCGCTGTTGTCTGACTTGTTTGCCCGGATTAAAGGTGCCAAGTGGTTCACCAAGATAGACCTTCGTGGTGCGTACAACCTTGTGCGCATTAAGCAAGGTGATGAATGGAAAACTGCATTCAATACGCCCGAAGGTCATTTTGAGTACTTGGTGATGCCTTTTGGGCTCTCCAATGCGCCTTCAGTTTTTCAGTCCTTTATGCATGACATTTTCCGGAAGTATCTGGATAAATTTTTGATTGTTTATCTGGATGATATTTTGGTTTTTTCTGATGATTGGGATTCGCATGTGGAGCAGGTCAGGTTGGTCTTTAAAATTTTGCGTGAAAATTCTTTGTTTGTCAAGGGCTCAAAGTGTCTCTTTGGTGTACAGAAGGTTCCCTTTTTGGGGTTCATTTTTTCCCCTTCTGCTGTGGAGATGGACCCAGTCAAGGTCCGAGCTATTCTTGATTGGACTCAGCCCTCGTCGGTTAAGAGTCTTCAGAAGTTCTTGGGTTTCGCTAACTTCTACCGTCGTTTTATCGCTAATTTTTCTAGCATTGTGAAACCGTTGACGGATATGACCAAGAAGGGCTCCGATGTAGCTAACTGGGCTCCTGCTGCCGTGGAGGCTTTCCAGGAGTTGAAGCGCCGGTTTACTTCGGCGCCTGTTTTGTGCCAGCCCGATGTCTCACTTCCCTTTCAGGTTGAGGTGGATGCTTCAGAGATTGGAGCAGGGGCCGTTTTGTCGCAGAGAGGCCCTGGTTGCTCTGTTATGAAACCTTGTGCCTTTTTCTCCAGGAAGTTTTCGCCTGCCGAGCGAAATTATGATGTGGGCAATCGGGAGTTGTTGGCCATGAAATGGGCATTTGAGGAGTGGCGTCATTGGCTCGAGGGTGCTAAGCATCGTGTGGTGGTCTTGACTGATCACAAAAATCTGATGTATCTCGAGTCTGCTAAACGCCTTAATCCGAGACAGGCCCGCTGGTCATTGTTTTTCTCCCGCTTTGATTTTGTTGTCTCGTATTTACCAGGTTCAAAGAATGTGAAGGCCGATGCTCTTTCTAGGAGCTTTGTGCCTGATGCTCCTGGAGTCGCTGATCCTGTTGGTATTCTTAAAGATGGAGTTATCTTGTCAGCTATTTCTCCGGATCTGCGACGTGTGTTGCAGAGATTTCAGGCTGATAGGCCTGAGTCTTGTCCACCTGACAGACTGTTTGTCCCGGATAAATGGACCAGCAGAGTCATTTCCGAGGTTCATTCCTCGGTGTTGGCAGGTCACCCGGGAATTTTTGGCACCAGAGATCTGGTGGCCAGGTCCTTTTGGTGGCCTTCCTTGTCAAGGGATGTGCGGTCATTTGTGCAGTCCTGTGGGACTTGTGCTCGAGCTAAGCCTTGCTGTTCTCGTGCCAGCGGTTTGCTCTTGCCCTTGCCTGTCCCGAAGAGACCTTGGACACATATCTCCATGGATTTCATTTCTGATCTTCCGCTATCTCAGGGCATGTCCGTTATCTGGGTGATATGTGATCGCTTCTCCAAGATGGTCCATTTGGTTCCTTTGCCTAAGCTGCCTTCCTCTTCCGATCTGGTTCCTGTGTTTTTCCAGAACGTGGTTCGTTTGCACGGCATCCCTGAGAATATTGTGTCAGACAGAGGATCCCAGTTCGTTTCTAGGTTCTGGCGATCCTTTTGTAGTAGGATGGGCATTGATTTGTCGTTTTCGTCTGCTTTCCATCCTCAGACTAATGGACAGACGGAGCGAACCAATCAGACTTTGGAGGCTTATTTGAGGTGTTTTGTCTCTGCTGATCAGGACGATTGGGTGACATTCTTGCCGTTGGCTGAGTTTGCCCTTAATAATCGGGCTAGTTCCGCCACCTTGGTTTCGCCTTTTTTCTGCAACTCTGGTTTCCATCCTCGCTTTTCTTCGGGTCATGTGGAGCCTTCTGACTGTCCTGGGGTGGATTCTGTGGTAGATAGGTTGCAGCGGATCTGGAATCATGTGGTGGACAACTTGAAGTTGTCACAGGAGAGGGCTCAGCGCTTTGCCAACCGCCGCCGCGGTGTGGGTCCCCGACTACGCGTTGCGGATTTGGTATGGCTTTCTTCCCGCTTTGTTCCTATGAAGGTCTCCTCTCCCAAATTTAAACCTCGTTTTATTGGGCCTTACAAGATATTGGAAATCCTTAATCCTGTATCTTTTCGTCTGGATCTTCCTGTGTCGTTTGCTATTCACAATGTATTTCATAGGTCCTTGTTGCGGCGGTACATTGTGCCTGTAGTTCCTTCTGCTGAGCCTCCTGCTCCGGTGTTGGTTGAGGGCGAGTTGGAGTACGTGGTGGAGAAGATCTTGGATTCTCGCCTCTCCAGGCGGAGGCTTCAGTACCTGGTCAAGTGGAAGGGCTATGGTCAGGAGGATAATTCCTGGGTGGTCGCCTCTGATGTTCATGCGGCCGATTTAGTTCGTGCCTTTCATGCCGCTCATCCTGATCGCCCTGGTGGTTGTGGTGAGGGTTCGGTGACCCCTCACTAAGGGGGGGGTACTGTTGTGAATTTGCTTTTTGCTCCCTCTAGTGGTTACTAGTTTTTTGACTCTGGTTTTTCTGTCATTCCTTTTATCCGCACCTGGGTCGTTAGTTAGGGGTGTTGCTATATAAGCTCCCTAGACCTTCAGTTCAATGCCTGGCAACGTAGTTATCAGAGCTAGTCTGCTGTGCTCTTGTCTACTGATCCTGGTTCCAGTTATATCAGCTAAGTCTGCCTTTTGCTTTTTGCTATTTGTTTTGGTTTTGTATTTTTGTCCAGCTTGTTCCAAATCTATATCCTGACCTTTGCTGGAAGCTCTAGGGGGCTGGTGTTCTCCCCCCGGATCGTTAGACGGTTCGGGGGTTCTTGAATTTCCAGTGTGGATTTTGATAGGGTTTTTGTTGACCATATAAGTTACCTTTCTTTATTCTGCTATCAGTAAGCGGGCCTCTCTGTGCTAAACCTGGTTCATTTCTGTGTTTGTCATTTCCTCTTACCTCACCGTTATTATTTGTGGGGGGCTTCTATCCAGCTTTGGGGTCACCTTCTCTGGAGGCAAGAAAGGTCTTTTGTTTTCCTCTACTAGGGGTAGCTAGATTCTCCGGCTGGAGCGTGTCATCTAGAATCAACGTAGGAATGATCCCCGGCTACTTCTAGTGTTGGCGTTAGGAGTAGATATATGGTCAACCCAGTTACCACTGCCCTATGAGCTGGATTTTTGTATTCTGCAGACTTCCACGTACCTCTGAGACCCTCGCCATTGGGGTCATAACAGGTTTCTGTTTCATGCCAGCTCCATATTCTGTGTCTCTGCTCTCTGCATGCTTCCTGGCTGTGCATAGGGGGGCGGCGCCTGAACTCTCTGGATCTTATAGGAATCAGGTGCATCTGTCTAATCTGTTCCTGACCAATTGCCAGGAGGCCTCCAGTATTTAGTGCAGTTCCACCCAGTGGACTCGGCCTGTGCAATGTGTTAGCTCAGTTTGTGTTTAGCTTCTGAGTTTGCCAGGCCTTGCTCTGTATTACTCCCTCTCTGGAGGCTTTACTCTGTATTCTTGCCTTGATCTTGTTGTCTGCCCTCCAGGAGGCAGAATTTCCTGGTCCCTGTGTCTTTGTCCTTGTTTCTTGTTTTGTTCCATTTCCTTGTCTGAACTTAGTCTTATCTGGGTCTCCTTGTCTGTGGCTTCCTTCCCAGCTGTGTCTTTCCTCGTGTTCTCAGTCTGCTTACATTCCGCACTCTTGCAGCTCTACCTGCTCTGTACCTTTGTGGCTTTACCTCTGCTCCGCACTCCTGCGGTTCTGCTCCTTTCTACTCTGCTTATCTTCTGCTGCTGCAGTAATCTCTTGCTGCAGCTCCTCTCTGCATTCCTTGCGGTTCTGCTCTGCTTTGCTGCTGCAGAAACCTTTTGCTGCAGCTCCTCTCCACATTCCTTGTACTCCGCTGTGCTTAGCTTCTGCAGCTGCAGTAATCTCTTGCTGCAGCTTCTCTCCACATTCCTTGTGGCTCCGCTCTGCTTAGCTTTTATTGCTGAGCTATCTCTTGCTGCTCTACCGCTCCTATCTGCAGCCTTGCGGTTCTCTTCCAGTCTGAACAGGTCCCAACCTGTTCCTTCATACCTCATTCCTATCTGCTTGTTTCCTTTCCTGCACCTCCAGTGTGAACAGGTCCCTACCTGTTCCTTCATACACCACATCAACCAGCCAGCCAGCCCTGTGTTCTCTACCGTGCCTGCCAGCCCTGTGTTCTCTGCCGTGTCTCTGCCAGCCCTGTATCTCAGCCGTGCCAGCCTACTCATCTGAGTTTCAGCCGTGCCCTTCTGCCAGTCCTGCCGGATGCCAGCACCTGTCCTAGTGTTCCTGTTCTCCAAGTGGGATCAGCAGCCACAGCCAGACACCACCCTGGAGTAGCACCTGGCAGCTGCCTGCTGCACAAGCCTGACCTCACCATCAGAGGCTCCAGTGAAAACCCAGGCAGCTGTCATAGTCACGCCCCTTCCAGGGTAGTCTGGTTTGTGGCTCAGTGGGGCCACAAACCCCCCGAGCTCACGCCCACCAGTCAGGGCGTGAGCGTGACATATACTATGGGGGGTACATTATATTCCATGGGGGACGGTGTGTTGTATACTATGGGGGGCACATTATATTCTATGGGGGAGGCTGTGTTATACTATGGGGGGCAGCATTATACTCTTTGGGGGCTACATTTTATACTATGGGGAGGTGGGCTGTATTATATTCTATGGGGGGCTACATTATATTCTATGGGGGGCTGTATTAGATTTTATGAGGGAGGATTGCATCATACTCTTTGATGGGGCTACATTATATTCTATGGGGTCTGTATTATATTTATATTCTATGAGGGGTGATTGCATCATGCTCTATGAGGGGGCTACGTTATACTATATGAGGGGGGCTGCATTATATTCTTTCGGGGGTTACATAACACTGGGGTGGCAGCATTATACTATATGTGGGCTGCATTATACTGTATCGAGGACTATGGGGAATACATTATACAATATGAAGAACTATGGGTGCATTATACTGTGGGAAGTTAATTGTACTACATGGATGACTCTGGCAGTGCATTATATATAATACAAGAAAGGGTGCACTCTGGTAAATTTGAAACCACATATCATGTGAGGGGTGCAATGCCTAGTCCATATTCGTACGTAGCCAGAAAAAAAGAGAGGAAAGATTGGACTAGAAAAGGCCTGCACAACCACATAAGGTAGAAAATCACAAACCTTTATTAACACCACAAAAAGCATATAAAAACAATTAAAAGCATGTAATGTGTACAGACCACACCCCCATTCCTAAACAATACATATGCCAAATGACCTTTTTTAATATATCACAGAAAAAGGCATAAAGCAATCATATTGTATATGATATGGCAATAACTTCTCTTTCCCTCATACAAGTATTACCAACCTATACTGGGAAAGTAGTTTCTAAATAGACAATTAAGGACCACAAAAACTTGGTCCCATATAGGTAGTCTTAGAGAGTATAGGGTCCAGAGTATACACGGAACCTGTTGTAAAGCCCAGGGCTCTTCTCCCACACTCCATTCCGGCTTCTCCTTGGTTATTTATGGCGCTGATGCCGACCTTGTTATTCTGATTCAGAAGCCTTTTTCTTACCTTCCCTCCCTCCTTGAACCTGATTTACAACAGGTTCCGTGTATACTCTGGACCCTATACTCTCTAAGACTCCCTTGACTACCCTTGACGGTATTATGTAACTCCAGGACTATCCACCAGGTTGTATAGGGGCTCACTATATGGGACCAAGTTTTTGTGGTCCTTAATTGTCTATTTAGAAACAACTTTCCCAGTATAGGTTGGTAATACTTGTATGAGGGAAGGAGAAGTTATTGCCATATCATGTACAATATGATTGCTTTATGCCTTTTTCTGTGATATATTTATAAGGTCATTTGGCATATGTATTGTTTAGGAATGGGAGTGTGGTCTGTACACATCACATGTTTTTAATTGTTTTTATATGCTTTTTGTGGTGTTAATAAAGGTTTGTGATTTTCTACCTTATGTGGTTGTGCAGGCCTTTTCTAGTCCAATCTTTCCTCTCTTTAATGGCAGTGCATTATACTATATGGAGCACTATGAGGAGTGTATAATACTATGTGGATGACTGAGCAGTGTATTAACCCCTTCCCGACATGCGCCGTACTAGTACTGTGCTGCCGGCACTGCATTACTGACAGCCGCAGTACTAGTACGGCGCCCCGAACACCGCGGTCTCACGCTGAGCGCCGCGGTGATCAGGTGCGGGTGTCAGCTGTATATGACAGCTGACACCCCGCAGCAATGCCCACGATCGGCGCTATCGCCGATCGCGAGCATTTAACCCCTCTGATGCCGCTGTCACTATTGACAGCGGCATCAGAGGGGTTAAATGCTCGCGATCGGCGATAGCGCCGATCGTGGGCATTGCTGCGGGGTGTCAGCTGTAGAGTGGGATCGCGCAGGGACGGGGGCTCCCTGCGCTCTCCCACCGGAGCAACGCGATGAGATCGCGCTGCTCCGGTGACCTGGAAGGAGTCCCCGGATCCAAGATGGCCGCGGGACTCCTTCCGGGTCATGAGATGACCCTGCTTGCTGGCGTCTGCTGAGAATTCCTCATAGCAGGCGCCGGCAAGCCTCTGCAATGTGCCTGTCAGATCGGTGATCTGACAGAGTGCTGTGCACACTGTCAGATCACCGATCTGTGATGTCTCCCCCTGGGACAAAGTAAAAGAGTAAAAAAAAAAAATTTCCACATGTGTAAAAAAAAAAAAAAAAAAATTCCTAAATAAAGAAAAAAAAAAAAAAATTCCCATAAATACATTTCTTTATCTAAATTAAAAAAAATCACACAATAAAAGTACACATATTTAGTATCGCCGCGTCCGTAACGACCCCACCTATAAAACTATATCACTAGTTAACCCCTTCAGTGAACACCGTAAAAAAAAAAAAAAAAAAAAAACGAGGCAAAAACCAACGCTTTATTCTCATACCGCCAAACAAAAAGTGGAATAACACGCGATCAAAAAGACGGATATAAATAAGCATGGTACCGCTGAAAACGTCATCTTGTCCCGCAAAAAAAAAGCTGCCATACAGCATCATCAGCAGAAAAATAAAAAAGTTATAGCTCTCAGAATAAAGCGATGCAAAAACAATTATTTTTTTATATAAAATAGTTTTTATTGTGTAAAAGCGCCAAAACATAAAAAAATTACATAAATGAGGTATTGCTGTAATCGTACTGACCCGAAGAATAAAACTGCTTTATCCTTTTTACCAAACGTGGAACGGTATAAACGCCCCCACTAAAAGAATTTCAGGAATTGCTGATTTTTGTTCATTCCGCCTCCCAAAAATCGGAATAAAAAGCGATCAAAAAATGTCATGTGCCCGAAAATGGTACCAATAAAAACATCAACTCGTCCCGCAAAAAACAAGATCTCACATGACTCTGTGGGCCAAAATATGGAAAAATTATAGCTCTCAAAATGTGGTGATGCAAAAACTATTTTTTGCAATAAAAAGCGTCTTTTAGTGTGTGATGGCTGCCAATCATAAAAATCCGCAAAAAAAAAACGCTATAAAAGTAAATCAAATCCCCCTTCATCACCCCCTTAGTTAGGGAAAAATAATACAATTTAAAAAAATATATTTATTTCCATTTTCCCGTTAGGCTACTTTCACACTAGCGTCGGTACGGGGCCATCGCGCTGCGTCGGCCCGACGTACCGACGCATACTGTGCAAGCGCCGCACAACGGGGGCAGCGGATGCTGCTTTTCCACGCATCCGCTGCCCAATTGTGAGGGGCGGGGAGGTGGGGGCAGAGTTCCAGCCGCGCATGCGCGGTCGGAAATGGTGGACCGTCGGCACAAAAAAAGTTACATGTAACGTTTTTTGCTGCCGGCGGTCCGCCACAACACGACGCAACCGTCGCACGACGCTTGCGACGTGTGTCAATATGTCACTAATGTTAGTCTATGGGGAAAAAACGCATCCTGCAGACGCATTGCGACGTATGCAAAAAAACGCTAGTGTGAAAGTAGCGCTAGGGTTAGGACTAGGGTTAGGGCTAGGGTTGGGGTTGGGGTTAGGGCTAGGGTTAGGGCTGGGGTTAGGGTTGGGGTTAGGGTTTCAGTTAGAATTGGGGAGTTTTCACTGTTTAGGCACATCAGGGGCTCTCCAAACGCGACATGGCGTCCGATCTCAACGCGTTTGTTTGTGTTAAAAACGCATGCGTTTTTATAGAAAAAAAACAGAACACACACTGAAAAGTCACCCACCACCATCAAGGTGATAAAGGGATCCAAACCCTAATCCTAACCCTACCCCTAAACTCACCCCTAACCGTTTAATGAACATTTTCTGACAGTCATAGTGCCACGTATTTCACTGCCACGTATTTCAGTGCCACGATATTTCAGTGCCACGATATTTCAGTGCCACGTCTTTCAGTGCCACGATATTTCAGTGCCACGTATTTCAGTGCCACGTATTTCAGTGCCACGATATTTCAGTGCCACGTATTTCAGTGCCACGTATTTCAGTGCCACGTATTTCAGTGCCACGTCTTTCAGTGCCACGATATTTCAGTGCCACGATATTTCAGTGCCACGTATTTAAGTGCCACGATATTTCAGTGAAATACGTGGCACTGAAATATCGTGGCATTTATGTGAAATACGTGGCACTTATATACGTGGCACTTATATACGTGGCACTTATATACGTATATAAGTGCCACGATATTTCAGTGGCCACGTTTATATGTATATACATATATAAACGTATTTCAGTGCCACGTATTTCAGTGCCACGTATTTCAGGTTAGGGGTAGGGTTAGGGTTTTTTGGTTTTTTCTCGTTTTCCTGTGTTTTTCTATAAAAACGCATGCGTCTAAAAAACGCATGCGTTTTACCACGTTTACATGCGTTTTTTCACACATGCGTTTTTTTAAAAAACGCATGCAGATAAAAACGCAAGTGTGAAACCAGCCTTACCCTTGGGAAAATTAAAACGTGGGGGCTAAAATATAATTTTCGTGGAAAAAAAAAATATTTTTTATTTTCACGGCTCTGCGTGATAAACTGTAGTGAAACACTTGTTGGTTCAAAGTTCTCACAACACATCTAGATAAGTTCCGTGGGGGGTCTAGTTTCCAATATGGGGTCACTTGTGGGGGGTTTCTACTGTTTGGGTACATCAGGGGCTCTGCAAATGCAACATGATACCTGCAGACCAATCCATCTAAGTCTGCATTTCAAACGGCGCTCCTTCCCTTCCGAGCTCTGCCGTGCGCACAAACAGTGGTTCCCCCCAATGTATGGGGTATCAGCGTACTCAGGACAAATTGGACACCACCTTTTGTTGTCCAATTTCTCCTGTTACCCTTGGGAAAATATAAACGAGGGGGCTAAAATATAATTTTCGTGGAAAAAAAAATATTTTTTATTTTCACGGCTCTGCGTGATAAACTGTAGTGAAACACTTGTTGGTTCAAAGTTCTCACAACACATCTAGATAAGTTCCGTGGGGGGTCTAGTTTCCAATATGGGGTCACTTGTGGGGTTTTTTTACTGTTTAGGTACATCAGGGGCTCTGCAAATGCAACATGACACCTGCAGACCAATCCATCTAAGTCTGCATTTCAAACGGCGCTCCTTCCCTTCCGAGCTCTGCCGTGCACCCAAACAGTGGTTCCCCCCAATGTATGGGATATCAGCGTACTCAGGACAAATTGGACAATAACTTTTGTGGTCCAATTTCTCCTGTTACCCTTGGGGAAAAAAAATTGCGGGCTAAAACATCATTTAGTGGAAAGAAAAAATGATTTTTTAATTTTCATAGCGCTACATTCTAAACTTTAGTGAAACAATTGGGGGTTAAACGTGCTCACCACACATCTAGATAAGTTCCTTAGGGGGTCTTCTTTCCAAAATGGTGTCACTTGTGAGGGTTTCCACTGTTTAGGCACGTCAGGGGCTCTCCAAACACGACATGGGTTCCGATCTCAATTCCAGCCAATTTTGCATTGAAAAGTCAAATGCGCGCTCCTTCCCTTCCGAGCTCTGCCATGCGCCCAAACAGTGGTTTATCCCCATATATGAAGTATCAGCGTACTCAGGACAAATTGCACAACAACTTTTGGGGTCCAATTTATCCTGCTACCCTTGGGAAAATAAAAAATTGGGGGCAAAAATATCATTTTTTGTGAAAATTAATATTTTTTTTTTTTTACGACTCTACATTATAAACTTCTATGAAGCACTTGGAGGTTCAAAGTGCTCACCACACATCTAGATTAGTTCCTTAGAGGGTCTACTTTCCAAAATGGTGTCACTTGTGGGGGTTTCTACTGTTTAGGCACGTCAGGGGCTCTCCAAACACGACATGGGTTCCGATCTCAATTCCAGCCAATTTTGCATTGAAAAGTCAAATGGCGCTCTTCCCTTCCGAGCTCTGCCATGCGCCCAAACAGTGGTTTATCCCCATATATGAAGTATCAGCGTACTCAGGACAAATTGCACAACAACTTTTGGGGTCCAATTTATCCTGCTACCCTTGGGAAAATAAAAAATTTGGGGCAAAAAGATCATTTTTTGTGAAAATTAATATTAATTTTTTTTTACGGCTCTACATTATAAACTTCTGTGAAGCACTTGGAGGTTCAAAGTGCTCACCACACATCTAGATTAGTTCCTTAGAGGGTCTACTTTCCAAAATGGTGTCACTTGTGGGGGTTTCCACTGTTTAGGCACGTCAGGGGCTCTCCAAACACGACATGGGTTCCGATCTCAATTCCAGCCAATTTTGCATTGAAAAGTCAAATGGCGCTCCTTCCCTTCCGAGCTCTGCCATGTGCCCAATCAATGGTTTACCCCAACATGTGGGGTATCGGCGTACTCAGGACAAATTGTACAACGACTTTTGTGGTCCAATTTCTCCTGTTACCCTTGGTAAAATAAAACAAATTGGATCTGAAGTAAAAATTTTGTGAAAAAAAAGTTAAATGTTCAATTTTTTTTAAACATTCCAAAAATTCCTGTGAAGCACCTGAAGGGTTAATAAACTTTTTGAATGTGGTTTTGAGTACCTTGAGGGGTGCAGTTTTTAGAATGGTGTCACTTTTGGGCATTTTCTGCCATATAGACCCCTCAAAGTCACTTCAAGTGTGAGGTGGTCCGTAAAAAAAATGGTTTTGCAAATTTTGTTGCAAAAATGAGAAATCGCTTTTCAACTTTTAACCCTTTAACTCCCTAACAAAAAAAAATTATGTTTCCAAAATTGTGCTGATGTAAAGCAGACATGTGGGAAATGTTGTTTATTAACTATATTATGTGATATAACTCTCTAATTTAAGGGCATAAAAACGAAAAATTTGAAAATTGCGAAATTTTCATAATTTTCGACAAATTTCTGTTTTTTTCACAAATAAATGCAAGTCATATCGAAGAAGTTTTACCACTATCATAAAGTACAATATGTCACGAGAAAACAATCTCAGAATCACCAGGATCCGTTGAAGCGTTTCAGAGTTATGACCTCATAAAGTGACAGTGGTCAGAATTGTAAAAATTGGCCGTGTCAGTTAGGTGAAAACAGGCTTCGGGGTGAAGGGGTTAATATATGGAGGACTATAGGGAGTGTATTACACTATATGGAGCCTGGGAAGGTGAGTGACGCGGTATTTATATAGCTCGATCGCGGCTGTTACACCTGTGGTCATTTAATATCCTGATTAGACAGGTTGACTGCCCGTCCATGGCCACAGAACAATCAGTGATCCTGTACGGCTTCATAACAGTGCTTACAAGCGCAACGTAACAGAGTGCTCATGTTCTGATGTTTAGCAGCAGTGGTCGGTCTCCAAGGAAACAAGCTGTAAACAAGTGTTAATATTTCCAGAAAGATTAAAAATTGTAATAAATAGCAAATTGCAAAAATGCTTGTATTGTATCTATGAAGCTTCTACACGCAGACTTACTAACAAGATCACACAATCTGCTAACTGTAGGAGCTGCAACAAAACTATTGAAAAACCTGAAAGCTGCATTCAAATGCATTATTACGTTGTACATATCTCCCTGTGATATAACCTCCATCCCCTAACCATTCTTGCCAGAAATCAACGTCTCCAGTGCAAAGTAAGGTGACGAGGTTCAAGTCCAGAAGACTCAAGTGTAAAATCCAGCACCCAGATCTGCAGCTGTAGGCCGGAATCACCCGAGCATAGGCAAAATCGCTCTCATTCTCATCCAGGAGAGTTGTCCGAGTGCTCTCCTTATCGAAATCCGTGTGTAATCCGAGTGCAAGGCGAGTATGCGATTTTTACTGGCATTTAATCCCTATGAAATCCTTATGCAATATGTGTTTAACATCTTTTACATACAATAACAAATGCTAAAATTTGGCTATCCTTTTGAGATTTGTGTGCTCAGATGACTTTGACCAAGGTCAAAGCATTTGACAAAGTATCTCATACCATCCTTATTGAAAAAATGACCAATTATGGAATGGACAAGGCAACTGTTAGGTGGATTCATAACTGGCTCAGTGATCGGACCTAAATAGTGGTGTACAAAAAGCAGGGTGTGATTAATTAATTAAAAATTAACTTTTAATATATTCGTTTAAAATAGTATACCATAGAATAGTATTAAAAATACATATAGGACTCACAATATATCACATTCAAAACGGAATGCCAATTAAACCACAATACCACAAAACTCAAACTGTTGAGGATCTTATGACAAAAAGAAAAAAATTCCCTTGGTAATTGAAGAGAACTATATGATTTCACATCAAATATCTTTCAGTAAATCACAAAACAAATAATATACATTCTCCATATAAGATGCTGAGTAGAATGCAATAATACCTTTCAAATGGTCTCTGAATGGTGTGAAAAAAGAGGGACAGTCTCACCCTATTCTTTTCAAAGGTAAGAAAATAGCCGTTTTATATCTGGTGCTATGTCTGGGGAGATGGCACATTCTCATCCATACAAATACCCCATCATTATATGTCACCAGTTCCCATAGGAACCCCAAATAAATAATATATACTTCCCTACGCCTTTCGTTTTCTCATACTCATCAGGGGAAGGTTCCTATATCCCTCCATTCATGTGGGAGATTTGTCCAAAAACGGGGTGCTGTGACGGTCTTACACGTCTCTTAACGGCTGCTGTTAAATAGCTTGCCCACTCATTTCTGTGTCCCATAGTTAGGCGGCATTTCCTGTGTGTCCACACCCAAATAGTGCTCATAAATGGCTGAACATCCGGTTGGAAAATGGTCTCAAGTGGGGTACCACAGGGCTTTGTCCTGGCCAGGTGTTGTTGAACATCTTTATCAATGATAAAAATGAAGGAATTTAGGATAAACTGATTAAATTTGTTGATGACACAAAGCTAAGATGGATAGCTAATGCTAGAGAAGAGAGAGGGGAGTCATCAAGATCTAAAGAAACGAGCAGTGGGCAGAAACTAACAGAATGAGTTTTAACAGGGAGTAATGCAAAGTACTAAATCTAGGCAGGAAAACTGAAAAAAGCATATACAGAATGGGAGGAGTAGAACTAAGCAACAGCATATGTGAAAAAGACTCAGGTATACTAATAGATCAAAGACTGCACATGAGTCAACTGTGTGACGCTGCAGCAAAAAAGGCAAATACAATTCTGGGATGTATTATCAGAAGCATAGAGTCTAGACCATGCAAAGTAATTATTGCCCTCTATTCCTCCTTGGTCAGGCCTCATCTGGAATACTGTGTCCAGTTCATATTAAAAAAGACATTGAAAAACTGAGGAAAGTTCAGAGAAGAGCGACCAGAATGAGTGAGCGGTCTGCAAAGAATGTCCTATGAGGAATGGTGAGAGGATCTGAGAATGTTTAACTTGCAAAAAAAAAGGCTAAGAGGAGACTTAGTAGCTGTCTACAAATATCTGAAGGGCTGTCACAATGTAGAGGAATCATCATTATTCTCATTTGCACATGGAAATACGAGAAGCAATGGAATGAAACTGCAAGGGAGAAGATACAGATTGGACATTATTAGAAAACACTTTTTAATAGTGAGTGGAACAGGCTGCCATGAGAGGTGGTGAGTTCTCCTTCAATGGAAGTCTTCAGACATAGGCTGGACAGACATCTGTCTGAGATGGGGTAGCGAATGCTGCATTGAGCAGGGGGTTGGATACGATGGCCCACAAGATTCCTTCCAGCTTTACTATTCTATGATTCTATGTTTCCAAGGTTTCAGACCGTAGTTAGCCTGCACAAATCTAGCCTTTATGGAAGAGTCATCGGAAGAAAACCTCTCCTCCTTGCTCACCATAAAATTCAGCATCAGAAGTATGCAAAACAAGCCTGAACTATTTGGCCATTATGACCAAAGGTATGTGTGCAGAAAAAAAAGCGCACAGAACTTTAGGAAAAGAACATCTCGCCAACTATTAAGCATAGGGGTAGTTCAATGATGCTTTGGGGATGTGCTGCAGCCATTGGCACAGGGGACATTTCACAGGTTGAGGAAATAATGGATTTAATGAAATTTCAACAAATTATTGATGCAATCATAACACCATCTGTAAACAAGCTGAAAGTGAAAATAGGATGGCTTCTACAAATGGAAAATGATCCTAAAGACATGCAAATCCACAATATACGACCTCAAAAGGTGCAAGCTGAAGGTTTTACAATGGCCCTCACAGTCCCCTGTTGTGAGCATCATTGATAATCTGTGGCTAGACCGCAACAGGATGGAAGACGACCCAGGAATCTCACAGGACTAGAAGTATTTTCCAAGGAACAAGTGATGAAAATCCCTCAAACAAGAGTTGAAAGACTGTTGGCTGGCTACAAAAAGCGTTTAAAAGCTTCGATACTTTCACAAGTACGTACTACTAGGTACTAACCATGCAGGGAGCCCAAAGTTTTGCATGAGCTCATTTTCCTTTTATAATATTTTAAATGTAAAAAATTTTTTTTTTTTGCCTAGAATACAAAGGAAATGTGTCATCTTTAACTTTAGGCCTTTTGATCTTACACTTGCCTAACTGTTCACAATAACAATAATTTTGACCAGTGATGTCCAAAGTTTTACATGCCACTGTAGATAGATAGATAGATAGATAGATAGATAGATAGATAGATAGATAGATACAAAAGTATCCAAGTACCGTATATACTCGAGTATAAGCCGACCCGAGTATAAGCCGAGACCCCTAATTTTGCAACAAAAAACTGGGAAAACTTAATGACTCGAGTATAAGCCTAGGGTGGGAAATGCAGCAGCTACCGGTAAATTTCAAAAATAAAAATAGATGGCAATAAAAGTAAAATTGAGACATCAGTAGGTTGTGTTTTTGAATATCCATATTGAATCAGGAGCCCCATATAATGCTTCATTACAGTTCATGATGGGCCCCATATAATGCTCCATACAAAATACGCCCCATATAATGCTCCATACAGTTTATGATGGGCCCCATAAGATGCTGCATATTAAAATATGCCCCATATAATGCTCCACAAATGTTGATTATGACCCCATAAGATGCTCCATAGAGACATTTGCCCCATACAATGCTGCACAAATGCTGATTATGGCCCCATAAGATGCTCCATAGAGACATTTGCCCCATACAATGCTGCAAAAATGCTGATTATGGCCCCATAAGATGCTCCATAGACACATTTGCCCCATATAATGCTGCACAAATGCTGATTATGGCCCCATAAGATGCTCTATAGACACATTTGCCCCATATAATGCTGCACAAATGCTGATTATGGCCCCATAAGATGCTCCATAGAGATATTTGCCCCCATATAATGCTGCACAAATGCTGATTATGGCCCCATAAGATGCTAGAAAAAAGGATTTTAATATTCTTAATTTCACCATACTTACAACCACACCTAATTCCTGCGACGCCCTCGATCGCCTGCAAAAAATAAAAAATAATAAACCAACCGTATACTCCCTGTCCGACGCAGTCCAATTAATAACGAGTGTCCCACAACGATCTCTCCTATAGAACAGTGACATCGGGTGATGTCACTGCTCTATAGGGCCTCCAGTGACACACTGACAGGAGACAATGGCTCCTGCTGCAGTGCGTCACTGAAGAGGTTACCTGAGTTCATTGCTCTCATTTTATGGCAAAGCTGCGTGGGAATTTTCCCACACAGCAGTGCCGCAAGTGACAGTATGAACTATACTGTACTACTCACAGCGGAGGGATACAGTGTGAAAGGATACCTTCCGTCATTGTATCCCGGAGCCCCTGGAGAGCGGTCGCATCAGCTGATGTGGCAGCTCTCCACGGGAGATCATCATGGGACACTCATATTAACTGGATTACTGCGGACACAGGGAGTATATTGTTGGTTTATTATTTTAATATTTTTTACAGGTGATCGATGGCTTTGGGATCAAGGTGATTGGTGAGTATGTACTCTATGTTGTATGTACTGTATGTGTTGTGTATATGTACTGTATGTACTGTATATGTGTCTATGGACTACGACTGTCCCATCATTGGCTAATGTGTCAATCACTGTCACTGTAGCAGGCATAGCCGGATGGGACTTGTAGTCCCATTGGACGATGCCTACACACACACACACACACACACAAAGCTCCGCAGACCCCCGGACAGCCACGGCAGACCCCTGCACAGCCCAGCAGACCCCCAGACAGCCCACAGACCCACGGACAGCCCCACAGACTGACTGACAGCCACGGCAGACCCACGGATAGCTCCGCAGGCCCATGGACTGCCACGGCAGATCCGCAGGAAAATCCGCAACGTGTGCGCATAGCCTCAATGCAGTTCAAAAAATAATGAAGGCATCTGATGCTTGAATATGCACTTACACATAACGTCTTTATTTTTAAGGAAACATTTTATCTACAATTGCAAGGGACAGCCATGGGGGCTGCGCGCTCTTTTTCTACTTGTTGACTCGGCAGAGGTGGGCAATGACAGATGATGTGGGATGCCGAACCTGCCGCTTCGGTGCTCTGTATGGTTGTCGCAAGCGCCAACAATTTGCTGACTGTCCACACTTTAAATAAAAGGACCGCATCACCCCCTTCTTACATACCCCCAGGAAGAAGCCGCAAGTGAAGCCGCGTCAGGGTTTTCTGTCCTGTGCATTAATCCCATCAAGGTTTATTATCAAGTAGATCAGACCAATTACCACCAAGTATAATAAATCATATCTATCACATCAGATTAATTTATATAGTCTCTATCTTTATTGTCAAATCAATTAGACACAACATACAAATGATAAAAAAACATAAAAACCCTTAAAAACAGAGACCAGTAGGGCAGTGAGATTACAGGCATACAGTTATATGAAAAAGTTTGGGCACCCCTATTAATCTTAAGCTTAATGTTTTCTAAAAAATTGTTTTTTTTGCAACAGCTATTTCAGTTTCATATATCTAATAACTGTTGGACTCAGTAATGTTTCTGCCTTGAAATGAGGTTTATTGTACTAACAGAAAATGTGCAATCTGCATTCAAACAAAATGTGCCATTATGTAATCTAATCACACCGCCCAGTACCCCTCCATGCATTTCACGTTCAACTTCGTCAGGGGGTACTGGGTCAGTGGTGTGAGCTAGTACACAGTGGGTACGGAAAGTATTCAGACCCCTTTAAATTTTTCTCTTTTTTTTATTGCAGCCATTTGGTAAATTCAAAAAAGTTCATTTTTTCTCATTAATGGACAATCGGCACCCCATATTAACTGAAAAAGCAAATGTAGAAATTTAATAAAAAAGAAAAACTGAAATATCACATGGTCATAAGTCTTCATTTCCTTGTGATCCTCCATGAGATGGTTCTACTTCTTCATTGGAGTCCAGCTGTGTGTAATTAAACTGATAGGACGTGATTTGGAAAGGCGCACACCTGTCTATATAAGACCTCACAGCTCACAGTGCACGTCAGACCAAATGAGAATCATGAGGTCAAAGGAACTGGCCAAGGAGCTCAGAGACAGAATTGTGGCAAGGCACAGATGTGGCCAAGGTTACAGCAGAATTTCTGCAGTACTCAAGGTTCCAAAGAGCACAGTGGCCTCCATAATCCTTAAATGGAAGAAGCTTGGGACCACCAGAAGTCTTCCTAGACCTGGTCGTCTGGCCAAACTGAGCAATTGTTGGAGAGAGAGGTAAAGAAGAACCCCAAGATCACTGTGGCTGACCTCCAGAGATGCAGTAGGGAGATGGGAGAATGTTCCACAAAGCCAACTATCACTGCAGCCCTCCACCAGTCGGGCCTTTATGGCAGAGTGGCCCAACGGATGTCCCTCCTCAGTGCAAGACATATGAAAGCCGCATAGAGTTTGCTAAAAAAACACAAGAAGGACTCCCAGACTATGAGAAATAAGATTCCCTGGTCCAATGAAATGAAGATAGACCATTTTGGTGATAATTCTAAGCGGTATGTGTGGAGAAACCGAGGAAGTTAGAAATGGAGTCGTTATACAGCGATATTGTTGCTTTGGATGCCCTCCACAAAAAGGAGTTGTCACAGGTCACCCTTATCCAACTTACTGAAAAGAGAGTGTCTCTCAAGGATTCACTAAATCAACGTTCATCCAAACACTATATTTCTTGGAAAAATAGGATCTTTGCCAACGGAGATAAAGCCTCCAAACTCTTGATTTCCTTAATCAAAAAACGTCAAACCCGGACATTTATTCATGAAATTAAAACTAAAGATGGCCAGGTTACCCAGCATTATAATCATATAATTGACACTTTTTTCTGACTTTCTATAAGGATCTATATCAATTATGTCACAATGAAGTGGTAGAAGAAAGGAATCAGAGGAGAACTGACACTAAATCCTTTTTGTCCTCTTTACATTTACTTAAATTATCCAACCTTCAACAGGAGGGCTTAAAGGGAACCTGTCACCCCCCCCCCCAGGCGTTTGAAACTAAAAGATCCACCTTGTGCAGCAGTAATGCTGCATTCTGACAAGGTGGCTCTTTTAGTTCTTGGTGCTGTAACTGCAGAAATAATCTGTTTTGTAATTTGTCAGAAATTACCTTTCTTCAGTCCTGGAGGCCGGCCTTTCCCCCCTGCTGCAGACGTCACACAGCCGTCACTCAAATCTTCTTGGCGCCGGGCGCCGCCTCCTCACCGCTGTTTTGAATTGATCCATCGCCTGCGCTCTTTTTTCCTGCCTGGTGCAGGCGCAGTGAGCGCTGCCGTCTGTCCTCATATGCAGTCCAGCTGACTGCGCCTGTGCGGCCGCCCTGCCTGTGAATCCTAGCCCCGCAATGTGAATAAATCATAAGTCACTGCGGGGCTGGGTTTCACAGGCAGGGCGGCCGCACAGGCGCAGTCAGCTAGACTGCATATGAGGAGAGAGGATGGGCAGCGCTCACTGCGCCTGCCCAAAGCAGGAGAAAAGAGCGCAAGCGCCGGCTCATTTCAAAACAGCAGTGAGGAGGCGGCGCCTGTCGCCAAGAAGATTTGAGTGACGGCTGTGTGGCGTCTGCAGCAGGGGGGAAAGGCCTGCCTCCAGGACTGAAGAAAGGTATTTTCTGACAAATTACAAAACGGATTATTTCTGCAGTTACAGCACCCAGAACTAAAAGAGCCACCTTGTCGGAATGCAGCATTACTGCTGCACAAGGTGGCTCTTTTAGTTTCAAACGCCTGGGGGGGTGACAGGTTCCCTTTAATTAGGCCCTTTGAACTAATAGAACTCCAGTCCATCCCGTCAGGGAGCTCAAGAGGGAAAGCTCCGGGCCCCGATGGGTTCTCTAAGACTTATTATAAAACCTTTCTAGGGATTTGGGCCCACACTTATTAAACATGTGTAATGCGGTCTTGAGTGGAAACTCCTTCCCTTCTCAGTCCTTAGAGGCACATATATCCCTCCTTCATAAAGAAGGGAAAGATCCTGAATGCTGCGGGAGTTACAGGCCCATATCTCTGCTTAATCTTGACTTAAAAATTTATTCGAGTCTTATAGTCTTCATTTCTTTTAGCCAAACTGGTTTCGTGTCTGGCAGAGAGGGGAGGGATAACACGAACAGAATCTTGCATTTGATACAATATGCTAAAATATATAGGACTCCACTTGTATTGTTGGGGACAGATGCAGAAATGGCCTTTGACAGGGTGGACTGGACTTTCTTACACAAAACTCTCCTTACATTCCATATACCTAAATAACTGGTCGATGCAATATTTCATATGTATACCACACCCTCGGCCCGGCTCAAAATTAATAATCTTTTGTCAGACCCTTTTCAGATCCAGAACGGTACGAGACAGGGATGCACCCTTTCCCCACTCCTATATGTACTGGCCATGGAACCTCTTATTCAAAGTATCCAACAGGATGCAGAATTCAGAGGGATCCAAGTAGGTGGTTTCCACCATAAATCAGCAGCGTTTGCTGATGACCTTTTGGTGTTTCTGTCTGAACCTAATAAGGTCATTCCTGCATTTGTCCGTTTATTGGATCTTTATGGGAAACTATCCAACTTTAAAGTGAACCCTACAAAATCGGAAGCTGTTAGTCTAAATATCTCCAAATCCTCTGTTGACAAACTCAAAAAACTTTACCCTTTTAATTGGCCACCTAGGTTCATAACAAATTTAGGTATCAAGGTTGAAAGGTCGGCTGGGGAGCTTCTTGAACTTAATGTTATACCTATGTTAAATAAAGCTATCTCCACTGTACAGTTATGGAAAGCGCCTTTAAAACCTGCTGAAAAGCATCATCCTGCCCAAATTTACCTAAAGGCAATCATTCCTTGTGCAGGCATGTACTACAGAGGACAGAGAATGAACTTCAATCCAATATTGCAGCCAGCATGCAGCCGGCGGGTAAGGAAAGGGTGCATCAAACACCCGAAAACCCCGCCCCTAGGTCTAAAGATTGTTCCCTCCAAATTCAGGTGACAGTGTCCCTTTAATTTCATTTGGGAAAACAAACGCCCCCACATTAATGCTAACACACTTGCGTTACATAGGTCCAATGGAGGCATGGGTGCCCCAGATATTTTTAAATACTATAGAGCTGCTACGCTCACTAGAGTAGTGGATTGGATCAGAAAACCCCCAGAAAAATTATAATTATCTATGGAGGAGCACTTGGCTCCCGCCCCCTGAGATCTCTGGTCTTATCGTATGATTACATTAATTTAAATCAACTAATCACGAATCACGAATGAGATTACGTTAGCTATCCCTAAAATATGGAGGTCTGAATTTCTCAGAGCAACTCCTCCTTTATCATCAGTTTTAACATTACAAGACATCACAGATCCTTTTCCTTCCAAATTGCTTAAAGATCTTGCCAGCTCCTCCGGGCAGTTGACTTACTTGCCAATACCAATAGACAATGTGTTCCTGGATGGTTCCTTGCTGACTCTCTCGGAGCTTCAAGCACTAAAACCACAGCTTAACATCTCCTTTCTCCACTACAACAGAGTGAAGGATTATTGCCACAAGTACAAAGGCCAATTTTATTTGCTTCGTCCAATCACACATTTTGAACAACTTTGTGCGCAGCAAAGTCAGCCAAAAAAAGTTTTATCTAAAATGTATAATTATTTAGCTCTGGAAAAAGCTTGTACAAAGAGGGCATGTATAGGTCTGAGGGAAAGGGATCTTAGTATCCATTTCACTGAAGAACAGATAGCTTCTATCTACAACAGATCCCATGGTCCTTCCCAATGTGTAAAAATGCAAGAAAATTCATTACTGTAATGAGCGGTACCACGTGACCGCTCAACACAGGAAGAGCTGCCAGCGCCTGGAGACCATCGGAGATACAGGGACCGCACCAGGAGCAGGTGAGTATGTGACAGCCGCTGCTCCCCCTCTCCCACCGACCCCCCTGGGACAATGACTCAAGTATAAGCCGAGAGGGGCACTTTCAGCCTAAAAAAATGGGCTGAAAATCTCGGCTTATACTCAAGTATATATGGTACTAAAATACCAAAAAGCAGGTCTGTATATGAGAAGAATCTAACCAACAGCAACATAGATGTTTTATATATTTATTTATGCATAAAAGTTGCTACTATTATGCAAATATGAAAAAGAAAGTGTGTAGATACAGTGACTTTCTGTAGAAAGGAGCAGATGATGATGATTCCGCTCCTCGGGCCTTGGTTTGCACTTGTGCCGTTTTTGGACATCCAGGTCTGGATCACACATGACAGAGAGCAGGAATGTGTGACATGTGATCAGTGTAGTTGGAGTTTTCCTGGATTCCAACAGCATTGCGATCAACCATATGGCCTTCTGTCTGGCCATGGGCAGGAAGGTAAAGGAGCAGCCGCTTCCTTCTGTCTGTCCATGGCCGAGTAGGTGAAGGATCAGCCGCTTCCTTCTGTCTGTCCATGGCCGAGTAGTTGAAGGAGCAGCCGCTTCCTTCTGTCTGTACATAGCCATGTAGGAGAAGGAGCAGCCGCTTCCTTCTGTATGTACATGGCCACGTAGGAGAAGGAGCATCTGCTTCCTTCTTTTTGTTTATATCCAGTGGATGAAGGAGCATCCGCTTCCTTCTTTCTGTCCATATCCGGTGGGTGAAGGAGCATCCGCTGCCTTCTTTGTATCCATATCCGTTAGGTGAAGGAGCAGCCGCTACCTTCTGTCTGTCCATATCCGGTAGGTGAAGGTGCATCCGCTGCCTTCTTTGTATCCATATCCGGTAGGGGAAGGAGCAGCCGCTACCTTCTGTCTGTCCATATACGGTAGGTGAAGGAGCAGCCGCTTCCTTCTTTCTGTCCATACCGGGTAGGTGAAGGAGCATCCGCTGCCTTCTTTCTGTCCATATCCGGTAGGTGAAGGAGCAGCCACTACCTTCTGTCTGTCCGTATCCGGTAGTCTTTTCCTTACCACCACATTGTAGATGAGTCATCCGGATGGTGACATAGCAAGTATGGCTGAAAGAAGTCCTTCAATTTCAGCCTTTAATTACTTGCCATGTTGATCCAGAGGAAGGCAAAAAATAACCCTGAGGACTCGATGTTGGATTATCCTCATCAAGGGAAAAAAATTCCTTCCTGACCCCAAATATGGCGATCGGAATAAATCCCTGGATGTTTGGTGCTCAAATCTACGTGCAAGTTATGTGGTGGACGCTCGGTAGGTTTGTCATAGTCCGGTAAATGAGAAAGTCCAGTTTAGAAGTCACGTCCGATTAATGTAAATCTTCATTCCTGGATGTTACTGGAAAGGGGCTGATTGTTATCAGCCTAATAATCCTGCTGTAAGAAGAGAAATATACAGGTCTGAGAATCAGCTCCTCACATTCGGCATATACAGTGTACTGGGCGATATAACAATAAGGGGTATAGTGGGTAAGTGTGTTACTGGGTAGTGACAACATTCTGGATGTCTGTATGTGTTGTACTTACATAGTAATATGGGAATGGTGGCTCGGATCTGCCGCACTCCACATCGCTCCAGTCTATGGAGTGGAAGAACGGGTGGGACCTGATGGATGATTTTATGGCCAATCGGGCAGATGGAGTTTTGCAGAGAAGCTAAAAAATGAAGGAAACCATTAGTCATTAGATTATATATTATTACTTTTAAGTTATTACACAATGTCTATGGACTGTCCACATCTTATCTTCTATCTCTTCTTGTAATCCCTCATCATCCTTATCCATCTGATCTTACTCACCCCTTTTATGATAGTCATGGTATTGTTGCACATCTCTGGTGGAAAATAAACTATTTTGTCATTCAGAGACTGGTGGTATTCTTCCAGTGAGCCTTTGCTGTAAAATGGCCAGGCCCCTACACTTATCAGATATAGGATGACTCCAAAGGAAAAGGAGTCTGCCAGATGGTTGTATCCTTCACCGTTCATTATCTGTGGGAACATGAGATTGGAGAGAAGCTGAATATACCGGGAAGGGGAATTACACACAGAGACTACGAGGGCCGGTCTGTGATTAGATGTGAGCAGGATACATTGGGATCAGATTATCCCTCGATCTTACTATCGGAAGCAATCACAGAGATGTTCCTTACCTCGGGCGCGGTGTAACCCAAAGTGCCAACCATGCCCTTCACTAGATAATCCTCAGGCACATTCACGGCTGATAAGCCAAAGTCGGAGATTTTGATGTGTCCGGTGTCTTGGATGAGGATGTTCCCGGGCTTCAGGTCACTGCAGGGAGAAGGAGCAGACACTGATTGTGAGGATAGTTCATGAAAAGACCTTTCTACAATAGATATGTAAGGAGACAACGGAGAGTCACAGGTGACAGATTTATGGAGGTGAAATAATTACCCATGTATGACGAGGCGTTCATGCAGGAATTGGATTCCGCACACCATCTCTGCCGCAAAGAGTCTGTGGAGGAGAATGTAAAGGGTGGATTAGTGGTTACATACACAATCATACAGAGAACATGAGGAGATCACATTATTTTCTTCTGTGTCATTGTCCATTGCTCTAGGACTGGAATGTGCGGGCAGCGGATTATTAAGATTCAGTATAAGACATGTACCTTATTGTTTTTGGGTTGAACAGTATCGAATCGTTCATGTGGTGAAGCAGGTCTCCTCCGGCCATATAGTCCATGGCTATTGCATACTCCGTTGGTGTCTCCATAAACCCCCGCATGGACATTAGGTAGGGGCACCCGGCAGCCATTCTCAGGACTTCTAGCTCTATATAGATGATGTCCTCACAAGAACTCTTGTCCATGAACTTAATGGCCAGCAGTCCTTCATTGACCGGATCTGATGCCAAGCTGACCTGGAGAAAAATCACAAGAGATCAGACCAAACTCCCATCTATTACTGTGTAATATGTCACTAGTTTATCCCAAGTATCATTACGTATGAACATCCTGTAATTAATAAGTACATCCCTCCTGTGTATCTGTGCAGGACACATTAAGGTACATGGACAAATATGAATTGACACTTACATTTCCATAGCTTCCTTTTCCAAGATCTTCCAAGAACTCGAGACTGTAAAGGTCCATAGGTTGGTCTGTGTGGACCAGTTGTCTTTGTGGAGAAATCTGTACACTGGCATAACCAAGGCCTTGTGCCGGCTTCCAGAACTTGACACTGTCAAGGTCCATAGGTTCTTCTGTGTCGGCCAGTTCTCTTTGTGGAGAAATCTGTACTCTGGCATCACTAAGGCCTTGTGCCGGCTTCCAGAACTTGACACTGTCTAGGTCCATAGGTTCGTCTGTGTCGGCCAGTTCTCTTTGTGGAGAAATCTGTACACTGGCATCACCAAGGCCTTGTGCCGGCATGTCTGATGTGTCGTGGGGTGTCTTAACCATTCCATCTGCTGAGATGATGCAAAATTATTAATTCCTTAGTGAACACATAATGGAAATATTTTTCATGTTGTGCAGCAAATGTATGGAGTGGGCTCAGGAGCTGAGTATGCACCATCCCAGGCATATGCCTGCTGTATTACACAGCTGCTTCCTGCCTATAACTGCAGCGACCAGAGCGTTCTCTGATTACTGCTGTTTAACCATTTCAACAATGGTATTTAAACTAAGTGACTTCCTATTTGTGTCCACACAATTGCTGGACTTAACTGCAGGGGATCAATTGTTGGAAATGACTACCTGGGCCTGCTGAAAGCCCCTGTCTTTTATATTCCTCCTTCTGTTAAGACCAGTCTGGCTTCATTTCATATGAGAACGTTAATTTAGCTATATACAGTTCTATCACAGTATATAGTACAGCGATCAGAAAATCACAGGTTCAAGTCCCTTAAGGAGACTAAAGAAAAAAAAGTAACTGAAAAAATTGTTACAGAAGAAAACAGAAAATAAATTGAAAAAAAAATAACTTTCCCATTATTAATAATTAATAATAATAATAACAATTTTCATATCTAGTATCACCACATCCATAATGGTCCGATACACAAAAATATAATATTTTTTATTATAAATCAAACAGTAAACACTGAAATGAGAAAAAAAATTGAAAATTGATTTTTTGAGAGCGCTGTATCCAACTAAACAATT
Source organism: Ranitomeya variabilis (assembly GCF_051348905.1). Classification (NCBI taxonomy): domain Eukaryota; kingdom Metazoa; phylum Chordata; class Amphibia; order Anura; family Dendrobatidae; genus Ranitomeya; species Ranitomeya variabilis. Next base: position 206,568,999 of record NC_135233.1, read on the forward strand.
GCAATGAAAAGATATCAGAATGTCCGGTCTACCCAGGAAAGGTGATATCAGAATGTCCGGTCTACCCAGGAAAGGTATCATTAAGAGTTACAACTCGACATGCAAAGAAAAAAGAAACCAAGTCCTCACACAGCTCCATCCAGCTATCAAAATCAAAGAGATCCAATGTCGCACAATACGGGGACACAAACCATTTTTTTTTAAATTCCCAATTTTCTTTCACCAACAAGTAAATGGAAAACCCTTATGCATGTTCATTATTACCATAGTTGTAGCTGACATGGAGAGACATTTTGTGAGGTCGTTTTTACCACTCAATCAACACAGCGAAAATAAAAATGGAAGAATCACTTTTTTTTCCCACATTTTTACCACACTTTGAATCTTTTTACCTATTTTCCAAAATATTGAAAGGTAAAATAAATAGTGTTCAAAACTACAAAACTACAGCTCTGTCCACTAAATAAACAAGTCCACATACGGCTACATTGGCAGAAAAAATAAAAATACATAGTTATGGGTTTTATAAGGAGTAACGAAAAAAGTGGACGGTTACCAGGTCAAGAAGGGGTTAACAAATATAGCTCCAGAGCATGTAATACAGTTTTAAACAGAATTATGTAAATGAGCAGGAAATGTCTAAGATTTTGACTCTCATTTATCAAAACTTTCTATTATAATATGTCCCTGTTGCCCATAGCAACGAATCACAGCACAGATTCCATTTCTTAACATTCCATGGAACAATGAAAGCCGCATCGTGATTGGTTGCTATGGACAACAAGGACAGTTTTTCTGCCCTTTTGATAACTGAGGCCAGTACATAATATTCGGAGTATAATCCCCCTCACCCCAGCCTTATTATACGGAGCAGTTTCCGTCTTACCTGGTTCCTCTTTATCCAGTGAGGTGTTTGGTGGAGAATCACTCAGCTGTTTGGTCTGTGGGATGGAGATGTTCTCAGCTGATGTCCCGGACCTCCGTAATGCACCATTCCCATTTATTATGGGTTTGGCATAGATGAGGCGTCTCCTACATTGGACAACCCAGTCTCTGCTGTTCCTGATCCTCTTCTGGGCTGCCGCTCTTTGTAGGTTCGGTGTCTCCAGACTTTCAGATCTGGAGATTGTGACATGTCTCGGTGTTTCTTGGAGAACCTCTTCCAGCTCTAACTCTGCGCCGATGTTTCTCCGCTTATTGAGGATGGCATCTTTGTTCTTCCTCCGTATTTCAGGGACCAGATCTCCGATTTTTTTCAAGGAGATAAGAATGGCCCTCTGAAGATCAGCGTAGGCTGCAGAGTGAGACTCCATGAGGTTCTCCATATTCATTTTCTTTGTAAGGATCTCATATCTATTGGTCTTTCTCATTTTTTCCAGATTTTGACGTTTGGACGCCATTTCTGAGGCGTCAGTGTCCATGTCCGGTAGTATAGTGTCTTTTCGCCCTAAAGCGAACAATGGTACCTGCTCTTCATTGATTCCTCTCCTCTCTCTCAGAACCCGATCTCTTTGGGCTCTTCTTCTCTCTTTCTCCATTTTATAAACAATTTTTGCTTCGTTTGTCACGAAAAACAAAAGGGGCTACCTCACCCTTGGGAGTCTGTAAGGCAGTGATTCCCTTAGGCTGTAACACTGGAATATAGAATGTGATGATGTCATCACATCACTTGTGACATCGGTCTTATTATGATGTCACCGTGCGAGAGATGATAGAGATAGATAGATAGATAGATAGATAATATATACATAAAAGATATATAGATAATAGATAGCTAGATAGATAGATAAAGATAGCTAGATAATAGATAGATAATAGATAGATGATAGATAATAGATAGATAATAGATAGATAATAGATGGATAATAGACAGATAGATGACAGACAGATAGATAATAGATAGATAATAGATATATAGATAGATAATAGATAATAGATATATACATAGATAGACACCCTGTGTGCACAATTTGTATTTTTGATTATTTATTTTATTATTGAACAACTACTGTGTTGCTGTTTGATTCAAAATGTTAATAAATCTGAAACCTGAATATATAGAAAAATAAAAATGAGGTTTTGTCTTTCTTAGGAGAATATCTCTGGGCGCAGAATTACTGGGCAACTATTATTGTGCAGAATTATTATGCAACTAAATGAAAAACATAAATTTTCCCATCTCAGTTGTTTATTTTCCTCTGTTACAGTGAGAATAATAATCAAGCAACTCAGAAAGTTCAACAATACATTTCTGATATTTATAAAATCTATATCAGTGCCCAATATAGCAGCCATTCTGTTCATTAACAGACGTAAGTTGCTCATCCATGGAGTTTATTGCAATTAACTTTTTGGGCAGCACCAATCACAGCCCCCAGACCCGGCATTGGATGCATTGATACATAATGCTTTAGAGGTTCATTATTGTATTCAGGTCTGGGCAGGAACGTACACAGACCACCTGCTTTGGAGGCGGTAGGGGCCTCCTTCCCTCTTGGTCCTCTGTGTGGTTGCACCAGGTCTTCTCCTGGGTCTGGGGATCATGGACTCATCAATGCCTTCATCATCCAGTAACTGCCTACCCAGTCTGGTCACATGAGGTGGAGGAATGTCCTGCACTAAGAGGATCCCAGGGTCCACTGCACCACGTAAGGTCTGACAGTGGCCCTAAGGATTTCGTCCTGGTACCTAACAGCAGTCAGGGGCCGTTGGCTATCACATGGTGCCCATCCTACCGGGTGATGGTGCAGACTGCATACACCATGGCGTCTCCAGACTTTCACACCTGTCACTTGCTCAGTGTGAACATGCTCTCATCTGTGCAGAGAACGTCGGACCTGACAGTTCTGGTGTTCTCTGGCTTATGCCACTTGGGTTACAAGGTGCTGAGCTGTGAGTAAGGAGGCTGCGAATAGGGAATTCTGGTGGGAGGAAGGGCGTAAGCGAGCCAGAGGAGCACCGGGCACAGACTGGAGACTGGCGATATAAGGGAATATATTTTTTAGCCAGTCTGTTTATTGTGCTTTTCATTCTGCAGAGACTACAAGAAAAATAAAAGAAAGTTAAGGACAAATTTAAATCGTGTTATTGAATATCTTAACTTTATTAACCAAACTATAGGTGTGCAGGAGTAATACAAAAAGATGACAGCGGTGTATATCCACATAATAATGCGAATAATCTAAAAACTATACAAATTGTGTCCAAAGAAGCAGCTGAATACATAAATCCACTGATACACTTTGCACAGTGCAAATGTGATAACAACAATGCATGTGCAAATGTGAGAGTATACTGGTAATGAACCAAATGGGAATGGGAAAATAATCGAGGCAGCGCTCAATGATGGCCGGCTTACTAGTATAAGCAATGGCCCGTGAACGATGGGTGTGCATGTAGCAATGCTAATATACTGAGCCATGTAAACTGATAGAAGGGTGATGTACGTGCAGCGCCCCCACCGCCGCAGGGCCGAGGGGTACCCGGTACCGGGCCTCTGAGTCTCTGCTCTGGGGTTGTCACGGTGGCTAGGCCCGGTCCGTGACCCTGCTGCTGAGGGGCGCCCAATAAAAGGATGAGCAGTTCGGTGTGTGGTGCAGGATGCAATCAATCACAAGGACACAGGGGTGCAGTCTCTTTACCTCTTTACTGAAGGTTTCAGGGTCCTCAGTCCAGAATACGGTTAACCGTGCTGCTCAAGTCCGGCCGGTCCGATGGCACCTCCAGAATTCCCTTTGCAGGTGGAAATCAGTGTCTACCTGCTAGCGCTTGTGTGTTGCGGTCCTCCCCTGCTGTGCTTACGGGATAGTCCCCACAACTGTTGTGTCTGTTTCTCGTGTTCCCTCACAACTCGATCGGATGATGTTCTTCTCCTCCGTCCCTCCCTGATGGTCTGGTTAGGACGCACCCGTATGACGGGTAGGCTCGGAGCTCTTCCGGGACCCTAGAGTCGCCCCTCTCCTAGTGTGCCCCCTATGTCTTTGTAGGTGATGTAGGTGAGACAGCCCGCCTGTAAGTGACTGTCCTGCCGTTGGTTTGAAGTATGCCCTGGAGTTCTATACTTCCTCGGCGTTCCGGCCACCGGTAAATTGCGCCTCAGTAGGATGTTGCCTCGGTCTAACAGCACGACTCCTACTGGAATTTCTCCTTCTTGCTTTGATCTCGTTTCTCACTCAGCACAATGAATCTCGCTTCTTATCCTTTCTTAGGGCACCGCCGCTATGAAGTGCAGGCACGGTCCCGTAACGTTCTCTCTCGTTGCCAGGCCTCTGTCAGGGTCCCACTCCTGACAGGGACCCTACCGAATCTTCCCCCACAACACCCTCTGCCACAAGGTGTTGCCTGGTTCCTACCCAGTCAGCTTTCTCTGATCTAACTTCCTGCCTAACCCCCAGTTTTACCAAAGTGTGAGGAGTGGCCTAGTGAATAGTACCCTTAGCTCCCCCTGGAGGCCAGACTGTAAAATGTATTGGTGTATGTGATACCTGGTCAGATGAATTCCTTCAGTGCCATCAGACGTACCATAGCCCCCCTTAGTGGCAGAGCAACAGTACTGCAACGACCAGGACTCTGGGGCGCTGCACTCCCCCCCGGTTAAATCCAGTACTCCGGGACTGGGAAGAAAACAATACATATTAGCAAAAAGACATACAATTTTGAAAATGCAAGTACAAATCATCTTTTTAACAGAGCTTCCCTTTATGGGAGGTGAGGACACTTGAACGTTTCAAACATGGTTAAATATTATAAGCAACATGCTGTAAATAACTTACTATGAATAACTTTTCTTACCCAACCGGGTATTCTACTAAGTGCAAAATTTTTGAACAATAATTTAACTTTGCCTTTAAGGACGTACTCGCTAAATCCACTAAAGACCTTCTTATAAAACACTATAAGGCTAAACAACGTTTCTGCATTCTCCTTCTTTAAGTCTGCAGGACCGCCTGTCCTAACTGCTCCAGGCCTGCTGCCTCTCCTTTCTTTACAGGACCGCCCCTTTCCGCCCGGGCCTTCTGCCTTTCCACAACTATACACAGTATAGAACATATCATTTATCTTTCAGTTCAGGATCACTGAGCCATCTCTGTATGGCTCCTAGGAGGACTTGCTAACTAACCCCGTCCGGGTTCACTTTCTGTCCTCATTCTCTAACACATTATTAACCATTTCTTACAATTAACTAGTTAGTTACATTCAACTTTTACATATCAGCATTATTACTCTTTCTTTTAAAGCATCATCATTCTTCTAAGTGCTATCGATGAACATCCCCTTTAAGAGGGAACCAAGTCTCTATGAGGTACTGCAACTCCTCAAGCTGCAAGTCCGTACGCAGCAAGGACTCCGGTGCAGGTTCCAAGAACCGTATCTTCGCAAAGAGTCCTGTTTTTGTGTAAAACCAGTAGAGAGCACCTTTAAGAAGGTGCAAACTATATACAAGGAGTTTGTATCATGTATTGTTCATGATTCAGCAGTTCTTTCAATGATGAATAAACAGGAAACAAAAACAAAAAGCAGAAGAAGGGATCCCGGGTAAACAAAGGGATCCCTTTAAGAGTTAACCCTAGACGGGTTTTAGCAGCAAAACAGCAGAAACAAAACAGTTAAATGAACTATTTACATGTTAAGAGTATTAGGATCTTACTTGAACCACGCAGGAGGCAGCACCGGCGGAGGCAACCCCTTTGGATATTGCGCCCTGCCTGGTACGGCGTAAGGGGGAGTGTTGTCCCATCTGGGGGTCTGTGTACCCACTGTCTTCTGTTCTGGGGCAGCAGGGACACCGGTCACCTGAGGAGGCGCCCCCTTGGCCACGATGGTGGTGGAGGCGACGATGCTGCAGGTCGTGGTCTTTACAATCGTGCACGTTGGAGTGACCACGGTGGTCTTAGTAGTGATCGTGGGCTGCCCACAAGGGGGCACCTTGGCTACGGGGGACAGCTTCACCGGTACCTTAGTCGGGGGTATCACGGGGTTCTGCTGCTTTCGGACGTTCAGGGCAAACCATCCCTTTTCCCCAAAGTGCCTGGTATAAGTAACTCCATCCCCCGGGTAGAGATCCCGGTCCGGGTGGCCCTCTCTGAGATGAGACTCCACATCCCGTCGATTAACAAAGACTTCGGGGTATAGGCCCGGCTCTTTTATTAAGCCCCAGCCTCCACGGAGCTTGAAGGCAACGACGATGCCCTGCCTGCGCGGGGCCTGGTGAGCGGTGGGGTCCTTGCGGGCCCGGTCCTTGACCGCCAGGTCTTTTGGTGGTGGGCCTCTAGCCCGGCCTGGTACTCTCTTTCCTTCTCCTTCCACTGCTGTTCCAACTGGGTCTGATATTCCTCCCAGCTCAGGGCCTGCACCATCTCCCCTTCCTGTGTCTTCACTCCGGGGAACCCCATGAGGTTAGATCCTGGGTTCACCCAGCACACTGTGCGCTCCGCATGGACCTCACACAACAGGGTAGTTGGTGGAATCGGGGCTTTCAGGAGGTGTTCCACACCCGTTGGTTCCTCCCACGGTAACAGGCGCTGGAGTCTATAGGTCCCAGGGAGAGGGGGTGCCGCGACGGGGCCTACTAACATGTCCGCTGTCAGCGAGACGGGGTTGGCAGACTCACCAGCCGGTGCAGGCTCCTCCTCCGCGGCGGGTTCCGCGAGGATCTCAGTAGCAACTCCGGTAGCGGTGTAGGGTCCGATGCCAGAGGACTTTCTTCCGGCGCTACCTGGTGCAGAGCCGGGGCCTTCACGTCCATCTGAAGGAGCTGGTTGATCAAGTCCTCCATCTCAGCCTGCAAAAGATCAGTGTCGACCGTGGAGCATTGGCTGCGGTACTCATCCGGGTAGTTGGGGGAGGCTTCCGCTTCGACCCCACATTCGGGTTCTGAGCTGCTGGCCATGGCGTCCTCCACGTGGGTCACTTCCTGATCCTTTTCCCGCTCTCTCCTTCGTGGGCGGTTCCGTTTCTTCCTTCTCCGCCCACCATTGAGGATTAGGAGGCGGATCTCTGCTGCTGACGGACACGTCCTCACGGTGCAGAAATATTTAGACTGGGCGGCCATTGTCTTTCGCGCTCTCCAGCTTGTCTACGCCCACTCCACGCCCCTCTTCTCCTGCGCTCTCCTCAGCGCTGCAATGGCGGTGGTTTTGGCGGGAACTTCTGGCGGCAGGCGGCAACACATGGTTCTTGCAATAAAGTACAGTCCAAGCACAGTAAATCACAGTTCCAAGGCACACATGACCCGATTCTTCAGGCTTAAGTAGATCCTGTTCGTGACGCCAAGTTTTGCAGCGCCCTTACCGCTGCAGGGCCGAGGGGTACCCGGTACCGGGCCTCTGAGTCTCTGCTCTGGGGTTGTCACAGTGGCTAGGCCCGGTCCGTGACCCTGCTGCTGAGGGGCGCCCAATAAAAGGATGAGCAGTTCGGTGTGTGGTGCAGGACGCAATCAATCACAAGGACACAGGGGTGCAGTCTCTTTACCTCTTTACTGAAGGTTTCAGGGTCTTCAGTCCAGAATACGGTTAACCGGGCTGCGCAAGTCCGGCCGGTCCGATGGCACCTCCAGAATTCCCTTTGCAGGTGGAAATCAGTGTCTACCTGCTAGCGCTTGTGTGTTGCGGTCCTCCCCTGCTGTGCTTACGGGATAGTCCCCACAACTGTTGTGTCTGTTTCTCGTGTTCCCTCACAACTCGATCGGATGATGTTCTTCTCCTCCATCCCTCCCTGATGGTCTGGTTAGGACGCACCCGTATGACGGGTAGGCTCGGAGCTCTTCCGGGAGCCTAGAGTCGCCCCTCTCCTAGTGTGCCCCCTATGTCTTCGTAGGTGATGTAGGTGAGACAGCCCGCCTGTAACTGACTGTCCTGCCGTTGGTTTGAAGTATGCCCTGGAGTTCTATACTTCCTCGGCGTTCCGGCCACCGGTAAATTGCGCCTCAGTAGGATGTTGCCTCGGTCTAACAGCACGACTCCTACTGGAATTTCTCCTTCTTGCTTTGATCTCGTTTCTCACTCAGCACAATAAATCTCGCTTCTTATCCTTTCTTAGGGCACCGCCGCTATGAAGTGCAGGCACGGTCCCGTAACGTTCTCTCTCGTTGCCAGGCCTCTGTCAGGGTCCCACTCCTGACAGGGACCCTACCGAATCTTCCCCCACAACACCCTCTGCCACAAGGTGTTGCCTGGTTCCAACCCAGTCAGCTTTCTCTGATCTAACTTCCTGCCTAACCCCCAGTTTTACCAAAGTGTGAGGAGTGGCCTAATGAATAGTACCCTTAGCTCCCCCTGGAGGCCAGACTGTAAAATGTATTGGTGTATGTGATACCTGGTCAGATGAATTCCTTCAGTGCCATCAGATGTACCATAGCCCCACTTAGTGGCGGAGCAACAGTACTGCAACGACCAGGACTCTGGGGCGCTGCATACGTGTTAGAATGACAAGGTGTTACAGTGTATAGTGTACGTATGGAATAAATCTCATCCTTCATGTAGGTGTTATATAGTAATAGATGGCTAGGTCAGATCCATGTGTACCTGTATGAGTGACAGCAGAGGCTTCAGAGAGGATGCGCCGACCCCAGACACATTTCACTGTTTGCCTTCTTCAGAGGTGACATCATCTAGGGCAGGGGTGGGCAATTAATTTTCCCAAGGAGACCACATGAGAGACTGTTGTGGAGGCCTAACCAATAGGCCAAAATTAAGTTAGCTCAATATTAATACTAACATAGTAATTATAATTATTTTATATTAATTGTATGACTTCATATTGAGCAGAATTAAGTGTGCTGACATCCCCTATATTCCGTATGAGCCTGTACAGAGCCCCCTATATACCATATGATCCCACACACAGCCCCCTATATACTGTAAGAGCTCACACACAGCAATCTATATAATGTAAGAGCCCCCACACAGCCCTCTGTACACCGCAATAGCCCACACATAGCCTTCTACAGTATATACACATTGAATCCTGTATACACTATGATCCCTCATCTAGCTCTTCCTCTTATATACAGCATGTGCCCCATGTAGCCTCTGATATACAGCATGTGCCCTGTTATGACCCCAATGGCGAGGGTCTCAGAGGAACGTGGAAGTCTGCAGAATACAAAAATCCAGCTCATAGGGCAGTGGTAACTGGGTTGACCATATATCTACTCCTAACGCCAACACTAGAAGTAGCCGGGGATCATTCCTACGTTGATTCTAGATGACACGCGCCAGCCGGAGAATCTAGCTACCCCTAGTAGAGGAAAACAAAGACCTTTCTTGCCTCCAGAGAAGGGGACCCCAAAGCTGGATAGAAGCCCCCCACAAATAATGACGGTGAGGTAAGAGGAAATGACAAACACAGAAATGAACCAGGTTTAGCACAGAGAGGCCCGCTTACTGATAGCAGAATAAAGAAAGGTAACCTATATGGCCAACAAAAACCCTATCAAAATCCACACTGGAAATTCAAGAACCCCCGAACCGTCTAACGGTCCGGGGGGAGAACACCAGCCCCCTAGAGCTTCCAGCAAAGGTCAGGATATAGATTTGGAACAAGCTGGACAAAAATACAAAACCAAAACAAATAGCAAAAAGCAAAAGGCAGACTTAGCTGATATAACTGGAACCAGGATCAGTAGACAAGAGCACAGCAGACTAGCTCTGATAACTACGTTGCCAGGCATTGAACTGAAGGTCCAGGGAGCTTATATAGCAACACCCCTAACTAACGACCCAGGTGCGGATAAAAGGAATGACAGAAAAACCAGAGTCAAAAAACTAGTAACCACTAGAGGGAGCAAAAAGCAAATTCACAACAGTACCCCCCCCCTTAGTGAGGGGTCACCGAACCCTCACCACGACCACCAGGGCGATCAGGATGAGCGGCATGAAAGGCACGAACTAAATCGGCCGCATGAACATCAGAGGCGACCACCCAGGAATTATCCTCCTGACCATAGCCCTTCCACTTGACCAGGTACTGAAGCCTCCGCCTGGAGAGGCGAGAATCCAAGATCTTCTCCACCACGTACTCCAACTCGCCCTCAACCAACACCGGAGCAGGAGGCTCAGCAGAAGGAACTACAGGCACAATGTACCGCCGCAACAAGGACCTATGAAATACATTGTGAATAGCAAACGACACAGGAAGATCCAGACGAAAAGATACAGGATTAAGGATTTCCAATATCTTGTAAGGCCCAATAAAACGAGGTTTAAATTTGGGAGAGGAGACCTTCATAGGAACAAAGCGGGAAGAAAGCCATACCAAATCCCCAACGCGTAGTCGGGGACCCACACCGCGGCGGCGGTTGGCAAAGCGCTGAGCCTTCTCCTGTGACAACTTCAAGTTGTCCACCACATGATTCCAGATCTGCTGCAACCTATCCACCACAGAATCCACCCCAGGACAGTCAGAAGGCTCCACATGACCCGAAGAAAAGCGAGGATGGAAACCAGAGTTGCAGAAAAAAGGCGAAACCAAGGTGGCGGAACTAGCCCGATTATTAAGGGCAAACTCAGCCAACGGCAAGAATGTCACCCAATCGTCCTGATCAGCAGAGACAAAACACCTCAAATAAGCCTCCAAAGTCTGATTGGTTCGCTCCGTCTGTCCATTAGTCTGAGGATGGAAAGCAGACGAAAACGACAAATCAATGCCCATCCTACTACAAAAGGATCGCCAGAACCTGGAAACGAACTGGGATCCTCTGTCTGACACAATATTCTCAGGGATGCCGTGCAAACGAACCACGTTCTGGAAAAACACAGGAACCAGATCGGAAGAGGAAGGCAGCTTAGGCAAAGGAACCAAATGGACCATCTTGGAGAAGCGATCACATATCACCCAGATAACGGACATGCCCTGAGATAGCGGAAGATCAGAAATGAAATCCATGGAGATATGTGTCCAAGGTCTCTTCGGGACAGGCAAGGGCAAGAGCAAACCGCTGGCACGAGAACAGCAAGGCTTAGCTCGAGCACAAGTCCCACAGGACTGCACAAATGACCGCACATCCCTTGACAAGGAAGGCCACCAAAAGGACCTGGCCACCAGATCTCTGGTGCCAAAAATTCCCGGGTGACCTGCCAACACCGAGGAATGAACCTCGGAAATGACTCTGCTGGTCCACTTATCCGGGACAAACAGTCTGTCAGGTGGACAAGACTCAGGCCTATCAGCCTGAAATCTCTGCAACACACGTCGCAGATCCGGAGAAATAGCTGACAAGATAACTCCATCTTTAAGAATACCAACAGGATCAGCGACTCCAGGAGCATCAGGCACAAAGCTCCTAGAAAGAGCATCGGCCTTCACATTCTTTGAACCTGGTAAATACGAGACAACAAAATCAAAGCGGGAGAAAAACAATGACCATCGGGCCTGTCTCGGATTAAGGCGTTTAGCAGACTCGAGATACATCAGATTTTTGTGATCAGTCAAGACCACCACACGATGCTTAGCACCCTCGAGCCAATGACGCCACTCCTCAAATGCCCATTTCATGGCCAACAACTCCCGATTGCCCACATCATAATTTCGCTCGGCAGGCGAAAACTTCCTAGAGAAAAAGGCACAAGGTTTCATAACAGAGCAACCAGGGCCTCTCTGCGACAAAACGGCCCCTGCCCCAATCTCCGAAGCATCCACCTCAACCTGAAAGGGAAGTGAGACGTCAGGCTGGCACAAAACAGGCGCCGAAGTAAACCGGCGTTTCAACTCCTGGAAAGCCTCCACGGCAGCAGGAGCCCAGTTAGCTACATCGGAGCCCTTCTTGGTCATATCCGTCAAAGGTTTCACAATGCTAGAAAAATTAGCGATAAAACGACGGTAGAAGTTAGCGAAGCCCAAGAACTTCTGAAGACTCTTAACTGACGAGGGCTGAGTCCAATCAAGAATAGCTCGGACCTTGACTGGGTCCATCTCCACAGCAGAAGGGGAAAAAATGAACCCCAAAAAGGGAACCTTCTGTACACCAAAGAGACACTTTGAGCCCTTGACAAACAAAGAATTTTCACGCAAAATTTTAAAGACCAACCTGACCTGCTCCACATGCGAATCCCAATTATCAGAAAAAAACAAAATATCATCCAGATAAACAATCAAAAATTTATCCAGATACTTCCGGAAAATGTCATGCATAAAGGACTGAAAAACTGAAGGCGCATTGGAGAGCCCAAAAGGCATCACCAAGTACTCAAAATGACCTTCGGGCGTATTGAATGCGGTTTTCCATTCATCCCCTTGCTTAATGCGCACAAGGTTGTACGCACCACGAAGGTCTATCTTGGTGAACCACTTGGCACCCTTAATCCGGGCAAACAAGTCAGACAACAGCGGTAAAGGATACTGAAATTTGACAGTGATCTTATTTAAAAGCCGATAATCAATACAAGGTCTCAAAGATCCGTCCTTTTTTGCCACAAAAAAGAATCCCGCACCAAGAGGGGAAGAAGACGGACGAATATGTCCTTTTTCCAGAGACTCCTTGATATATGAACGCATAGCGGTATGTTCAGGTACCGACAGATTAAACAGTCTTCCCTTAGGAAATTTACTGCCTGGGATCAAATCTATAGCACAGTCACAGTCCCTATGAGGAGGCAGTGCACTGGACTCAGACTCACTGAAGACATCCTGATAATCAAATACTCCGGAACTTCCGAAGGCGTAGAAGAAGCAATAGACACAGGCAGGGAATCCTCATGAATACCACGACAGCCCCAACTTGAGACTGACATAGCCTTCCAGTCCAGGACTGGATTATGGGTCTGTAACCATGGCAGCCCTAAAACGACCAAATCATGCATTTTATGTAAAACCAGGAAACGTATCACCTCGCGGTGTTCAGGAGTCATGCACATGGTAACCTGAGTCCAATACTGCGGTTTATTTGCTGCCAATGGTGTAGCATCAATACCCCTAAGAGGAATAGGATTTTCTAATGGTTCAAGAGTAAATCCACAGCGCTTAGCAAATGAGAGATCCATGAGACTCAGGGCAGCACCTGAATCTACAAACGCCATGACAGGATAAGATGACAGTGAGCAAATCAAAGTTACAGACAGAATAAATTTAGGTTGCAAATTACCAACGGTGACAGGACTAACAACCTTAGCTATACGTTTAGAGCATGCTGAGATAACATGTGTAGAATCACCACAGTAGTAGCACAAGCCATTCCGGCGTCTATGAATTTTCCGCTCATTTCTAGTCAGGATTCTATCACATTGCATTAAATCAGGTGTCTGTTCAGACAACACCATGAGGGAATTTGCGGTTTTTCTATCACATTGCACCGAATTAGGTGTCTGTTCAGACAACACCATGAGGGAATTTGCGGTTTTGCGCTCCCGCAACCGCCGGTCAATTTGAATAGCCAGTGCCATAGTATCATTCAGACCTGTGGGAATGGGAAAACCCACCATAACATTCTTAATGGCTTCAGAAAGGCCATTTCTAAAATTAGCGGCCAGTGCACACTCGTTCCAATGTGTCAGCACGGACCATTTCCGAAATTTTTGGCAATACACTTCAGCCTCGTCCTGCCCCTGAGACATAGACAGCAAGGCCTTTTCTGCCTGAATCTCAAGATTGGGTTCCTCATAAAGTAAACCGAGCGCCAGAAAAAATGCATCAAGATCAGCCAATGCCGGATCTCCTGGCGCCAGCGAAAAAGCCCAATCCTGAGGGTCGCCCCGTAAGAACGAAATAACAATTTTTACTTGCTGAGCAGAATCTCCAGATGAACAGGGTCTCAGGGACAAAAACAATTTACAATTATTCACGAAATTCCTAAACTTAAACCTGTCTCCGGAAAACAGTTCAGGAATCGGTATTTTAGGTTCTGACCTAGGATTTCTGATAACATAGTCTTGTATGCCCTGCACACGAGTAGCCAGCTGGTCCACACTTGTAATCAAGGTCTGGACATTCATGTCTGCAGCAAGCATAGCCACTCTGAGGTAAAGGGGAAGAAGAAAAAAAAAAAAAAAAACTCAGAATCTTCTTTCTTATAATCCCTCTTCTGCAATGCATTAAACATTTAATACTGGCCTGGCAAACTGTTATGACCCCAATGGCGAGGGTCTCAGAGGAACGTGGAAGTCTGCAGAATACAAAAATCCAGCTCATAGGGCAGTGGTAACTGGGTTGACCATATATCTACTCCTAACGCCAACACTAGAAGTAGCCGGGGATCATTCCTACGTTGATTCTAGATGACACGCGCCAGCCGGAGAATCTAGCTACCCCTAGTAGAGGAAAACAAAGACCTTTCTTGCCTCCAGAGAAGGGGACCCCAAAGCTGGATAGAAGCCCCCCACAAATAATGACGGTGAGGTAAGAGGAAATGACAAACACAGAAATGAACCAGGTTTAGCACAGAGAGGCCCGCTTACTGATAGCAGAATAAAGAAAGGTAACCTATATGGTCAACAAAAACCCTATCAAAATCCACACTGGAAATTCAAGAACCCCCGAACCGTCTAACGGTCCAGGGGGAGAACACCAGCCCCCTAGAGCTTCCAGCAAAGGTCAGGATATAGATTTGGAACAAGCTGGACAAAAATACAAAACCAAAACAAATAGCAAAAAGCAAAAGGCAGACTTAGCTGATATAACTGGAACCAGGATCAGTAGACAAGAGCACAGCAGACTAGCTCTGATAACTACGTTGCCAGGCATTGAACTGAAGGTCCAGGGAGCTTATATAGCAACACCCCTAACTAACGACCCAGGTGCGGATAAAAGGAATGACAGAAAAACCAGAGTCAAAAAACTAGTAACCACTAGAGGGAGCAAAAAGCAAATTCACAACAGTGCCCAATGTAGCCTCTGATATATATAGCATGGGCCCTATGTAGCCTCTGATATACAGCATGTTTCCTATGTAACATCCAGTACACAGCATGTGCCCCATGTAGCCTTCGATATACAGCATGTGCCGCATGTAGCCTTCGATATACAGCATGTGCCCAATGTAGCCTCTGATATATATAGCATGGGCCCTATGTAGCCTCTGATATACAGCATGTTTCCTATGTAACATCCAGTACACAGCATGTGCCCCATGTAGCCTTCGATATACAGCATGTGCCGCATGTAGCCTTCGATATACAGCATGTGCCCAATGTAGCCTCTGATATATATAGCATGGGCCCTATGTAGCCTCTGATATACAGCATGTTTCCTATGTAACATCCAGTACACAGCATGTGCCCCATGTAGCCTTCGATATACAGCATGTGCCGCATGTAGCCTTCGATATACAGCATGTGCCCCATGTAGCCTCTGATATACAGTATGCGCCCATGTAGCCTCCGATATACAGAATGTGCCCCATGTAGCCTCCGATATACAGCATGTGCCCCGTGTAGTCTCCGATATACAGCATGTGCCCCATGTAGCCTCTGATATACAGTATGCGCCCATGCAGCCTCCGATATACAGCATGTGCCCCATGTAGCCTCCAATACACAGCATGTGCCCCATGTAGACTCTGATATAGAGCATGTAGCCCCCAATACACAGCATGTGCCCCATGTAGCCTATGATATACAGCAGTGCCCCGTGTAGCCTATGATAAACATGTGCCCCATGTAGCCCCCTATATACTGCATGAGCCCCAACATATCCTGTTATATACCGCATGTTTCCATACATAGCATTTTATATACACCATGTGCCCTGCATAGCCCACCCTATGTATAGAATGAACTCCACATAGCCTCTCATATTCAGTATGAGCCCCACAATAGCCTCCTATATACAGCATGAGGCCTACATAGCTCCTATACACAGTATAAGCCCCCATAGCCTCATATATACAGCATGAGCCCCACATATCCCCTCTATATACAGCATGAGCCCCACATAGTCACTTAAATACAGCCTGAGCCTTACATAGCCCCTATACACAGTATGAGCCACACATAGCCTCTTATATACAGCATGAGCCCCACATAGTCACTTATATACAGCCTGAGTGTCCTGATCCAGACTGGGTTTTGAGTCCTGTTTTCCAGGTCTGGTCATGTCAAGAGTTAACCTTTCTCAGCCTCTGTCTGGGTTCAGGTTGGCTATTTATCGCCGCTGCTTCCTGCAGGTGATGTCATTTATAGTTTTTGCTTAGTGCTGCTGTAGCTGACTCTGATTGCTCTGCTTGGTCCTGCTACGTCTGCTGTCTGAACCCGTGTCTCTGTTTTCCCCTATTCCTGTCTCAACTCAGTGTTTCCCTTTAGTGTGCAGACTCCCTGGTTTTGACTTGGCTTGTATCCTGACCTGTTTCTGTTCTTTGTCTTTTGTCTTATCCGCTCCTGTCTGTTACTGACTCCTGGCTTGTCTATGACCGCGAGTTTGCTTATTCCTTTGGTACTGCGCTACAGTCTAGGATTTGACCCGGCTCGTTTGACTATTCTGCTGCGACCTGTGGTAGCCTCACGGCTGCACTGCAGGTCAGCTCTGTTTAGGTGCAAACCTGCTTCCTCTCTACTGCCTTCTAGTAAAGCCTGCACCTACCTTCATTGCAGCAGCATGACATTATAACTGACCAGAAACAGTTCTTTTTCTCTACTCTGATTGCTATGGATCCGCTCCATGCCTTGGCGGATCAAATGGCTAGTTTGACACTAATGATGCAGGATCTGTCTGTTGAACATAGGGCCTTGGCCTTGTCTCATAACCACCTGCAAAGAGAGCTTTCTGAATGGGAGGGACTTTGCAGGGATCTTCTTCCCAGTCTGACTGTAAGCACTCTGACACTGTTGATGTCTCATTGCATTCTCCTGAACCTACTATCAGGCTCCCAGATACCTTTTCCGAGGAAAAGGAGAGTCAGCGAGTGAGGATAATCATACCTTACTTCGGGAGGGACCTCAATCGTGGGCTTTTTCTTTACCTGCTTCTGCCCCTGAACATGTATCTGTTGAAAGGTCTTTTGAGGCCTTAGGACTTATTTTTGACGAGTCTGACCGGGTTCGAGTGGCAGAGGACACAATCATGAGTCTCTTTCAGTGTAAGCTCTCGGCTGAATGGTATAGCTCTGAGTTCCGTTGATGGTCCACTGAGGTGTCCTGCAATGACTCTGCGCTGAGATGTCAGTTCAGGAGAGGACTGATAATCACCTGAAGGACGTTCTGGCTCTCCAACCTCCACCCAGCTCATTGGAGGAGGCTATGACTCAGGCTATCCGTGTGGATCGGAGGCTGCCGGAGAGAGGTGTTGCACAGCGAGAGGTTCCGTTGCTCCCTGCTAATTCTCTTGTTTTGCCACTATCTGAACCTATGGAGGTGGGGGTTTCCAACCTCAAGGAGAAGGAGAGGAGACGATGATGTGAAGGAAAGCTGTGTTTTTACTGCGGAGATCCTGGACATTGGAAAAAGGACTGTTACTCCTTCCCACCGACTAACGAGCAGCTGAGACTGAGTGATTGCCAAGGAGGTCACCCAGACTCGGGTACCTTTTTCCTCATTCTCTAAAGTATTGCGGGAAGTGGAACTTAGTTGTGGGAGTTGCGTAATGCCCACTTCTGCTTTCGTGGACTGCGGGTAATCCATGAACTTTATTGACTCTAACGTGTTGACCAAGTGTAAGTTAGGGACAGTTAGGCTGGAGACTCCTATTCATATTGTTGCCATTGACAAAACACCGCTGGCTAAGAATGTCATTAAATTTGTCTCAGAGGAGTTTCTCCTTTAAGTGGGTTCCTTGCACCAGGAACGTATTTCATATTCGTACTTTGCGGGACTGGTGTTGGGGTTTCACTGGTTATGGTTACATAATCCTGTGACAGATTGAGAATCTCAGGACATTGTCAAATGGGATCCTAATTGTGTTAATAGTTGCCTTACTACTGAACTTGTCATTCGTTAATCTGGAAGGTATCCCGGAGTACCTTAACCCCTTTCCGACCTCGGACGGGATAGTACATCCGAGGTCAGAAGCCCCTCTTTGATGCGGGCTCCGGCGGTGAGCCCGCATCAAAGCTGGGACATGTCAGCTGTTTTTAGGCTGGAGACTCCTATTCATATTGTTGCCATTGACAAAACACCACTGGCTAAGAATGTCATTAAATTTGTCTCAGAGGAGTTTCTCCTTTAAGTGGGTTCCTTGCACCAGGAACGTATTTCATATTCGTATTTTGCGGGACTGGTGTTGGGGTTTCACTGGTTATGGTTACATAATCCCGGTATCCCGGAGTACCTTAACCCCTTTCTGACCTCGGACGGGATAGTACATCCGAGGTCAGAAGCCCCTCTTTGATGCGGGCTCCGGCGGTGAGCCCGCATCAAAGCCGGGACATGTCAGCTGTTTTTAATGTGCCCGCAATAGCAGCGGGTGAATCACGATTAACTAGTTAAATGCCGCTGTCAAACGCAGACAGCTGCATTTAACTACCGCTTCCGGCCGGGCGGCCGGAAATGATCGCATCGCCGACCCCCGTCACATGATCGGAGGTCGGCGATGCTTCTGAATAGTAACCATAGAGGTCCTTGAGACCTCTATGGTTACTGATCCCCATTAGCTGTGAGCGCCACCCTGTGGTCGGTGCTCATAGCACACCTGCATTTCTGCTACATAGCAGCGAACATCAGATCGCTGCTATGTAGCAGAGCCGATCGCGTTGTGCCAGCTTCTAGCCTCCTATGGAGGCTATTGAAGCATGGCAAAAGTAAAAAAAAAAAAAAAAAAAATATATAAAAGTTTAAATCCCCCCCTCTTTCGCCCCATTCAAAATAAATCAATAAAAAAATAATCAAACCTACACATATTTGGTATCGCGGCGTTCAGAATCGCCCGATCTATCAATAAAAAAAAAGCATTAACCTGATCGCTAAATGGCGTAGCAAGAAAAAAATTCTAAGCGCCAGAATTACGTTTTCTTGGTCGCCGCGACATTTCATTAAAATGTAATAACGGGCGATCAAAAGAACATATCTGCACCGAAATGGTATCATTAAAAACGCCAGCTCGGCATGCAAAAAATAAGCTCTCAACCGACCCCAGATCATGAAAAATGGAGACGCTACGAGTATCGGAAAATGGCGCAATTTTTTTTTTTTTTTAGCAAAGTTTGGATTTTTTTTTCACCACTTAGATAAAAAATAACCTAGTCATGTTAGGTGTCTATGAACTCGTACTGACCTGGAGAATCATAATAGCAGGTCATTTTTAGCATTTAGTGAACCTAGCAAAAAAGCCAAACAAAAAACAAGTGTGGGACTGCACTTTTTTTGCAATTTCACCACACTTGGAATTTTTTTCCCTTTTTCTAGTACACGACATGGTAAAACCAATGATGTCGTTCAAAAGTACAACTAGTCCTGCAAAAAACAAGCCCTCACATATCCAAATTGATGGAAAAATAACAAAGTTATGGCTCTCGGAAGGAGGGGAGCGAAAAACGAACACGGAAAAATGGAAAATCCCAAGGTCATGAAGGGGTTAAGGATTTTGAGGATGTTTATTCCGAAAAGGAGGCCAAGATCTTACCAGCACACTGCCCTTTTGACTGTTCTATTAATCTGGTTCCGGGTGCTAAATTGCCCAAGGCACTTCTGTTCAACCTCTCTGGCCAAGAGCGAACCACTGTGAAGGAGTATATTTCTGAAAGCTTACGTAAAGGCCACATCTGTCCCTCTGTCTCTCCTGTGGCGGCTGGATTCTTTTTTGTAAAAAAAAAAAGATGGTGGTTTGCGGCTGTGCCTCGATTTTCAGGAATTAAATAAAATCACAGTGAGAAATACCTATCCCCTCCCGCTCATCACTGATTTGTACAATCAATTGCCAGGGGCCAAAGGGTTTTCTATATTGGACCTCAGGGGAGCATATAATCTAATCCGTATTCGGGAGGGGGGATGAGTGGAAAATGGCATTTCTCACTTCTGAAGGGTTATTTTAGAGTTTGGCTGTGCCCTTTGGTCTCACTAATGCCCCAGCTGTTTTTCAGAATTTTATCAAGGGGTTTCGTATGGACCCTGGGAAGCTACGGGCCATTGTGGATTGGGTGCAACCCAGAGACTTAAAGGGTCTTCAACGTTTTCTGGGGTTTGCAAACTATTATAGGAAATTCATTAAGGGGTTTTCACAGGTGATCAAGCCCCTCACGGATCTGACTCGTAAGGGGGCTGATCTCAATAACTGGTCAGCTTCGGCTGTGGAGGCGTTTGCTTTATTAAAGAAATACTTTGTCTTCTGTTTTGGTCCAGCCTGATCTGTCTGAACAGTTCATCGTTGAGGTGGACACATCAGAGGTGGGGGTGGGGGCAGTGTTGTCCTAAGGACCCGCTACTTTGACCAACTTGAGGCCCTGTGCTTTCTTCTTGAAAAAATTCTCTCCCGCTGAGAGGAATTATGATGTTGGGAATCGAGAGCTTTTAGCTATCAAGTTGGCCTTTGAAGAATGGAGGCACTTTTTGGAGGGGGCTGTTCATCGGATCACGGTGATTAAGGACCACAAGAATCTGTCTTATATTGAAAATAGAGAAGAAATTGGCACTCAAATGGTATTGTGGCTTGAAAAGACAAATTATTTATTGTGCATCCATAAAGCAAAAAGTTTGAACGTTTTCGGTCCACATCCGGACCTTCATCAGAACAATTTTACTGGTATAGTCGTTATTATCAATATCCTGCCGTTTGCAGATCCAATGGTTTTAGGTTGCCTTGAAATGTCCTGTGTACGCTTCAGTGCAGAGCGGTATGCGACCGAAGTCGCTGGAGCAGAGCGCTGTTCTCCAAACGGCATTATATTGATAATATTGACTATACCAGTAAAATTGATCTGATGAAGGTATTTTTGGACTATTTTGGGCTGGACGCCCTACTTGAGCACCTCCCATCCTATATTGTATCAGTGCTATGTTTTCACTACCTCAACTATTCTGTCCTATGTAGTGTTGAGCGATACCGTCCGATACTTGAAAGTATCGGTATCGGAAAGTATCGGCCGATACCGGCAAAGTATCGGATCCAATCCGATACCGATACCCGATACCAATACAAGTCAATGGGACTCAAGTATCGGACGGTATTCCTGATGGTTCCCAGGGTCTGAAGGAGAGGAAACTCTCCTTCAGGCCCTGGGAACCATATTAATGTGTAAAAGAAAGAATTAAAATAAAAAATATCGCTATACTCACCTGTCCGACGCAGCCGGGACCTCAGCGAGGGAACCGGCAGCGTTGTTTGTTTAAAATTCGCGCTTTTACTTGGTTACGTGAGGTCCCGGCTTGTGATTGGTCAGGGCGGCCATTTTGCCGGGACGCAGAGCAATCACAGCAAGCCGTGACGAAATTACGTCACGGCTTGCTGTGATTGGTCCGCGTCCCGGCAACATGGCCGCCATTAACCAATCACAAGCCGTGACGTCACGGGAGGCTGGACATGCGCGTATTTTGAAAAGCGCGCGTGTCCAGCCTCCAGTGACGTCCCGGCTTATGATTGGTCACGGCGCCATGTTGCCGGGACGCGGACCAATCACAGCAAGCCGTGACAAAATTACGTCACGGCTTGCTGTGATTGGTCCGCGTCCCGGCAACATGGCCGCCATTAACCAATCACAAGCCGTGACGTCACGGGAGGCTGGACACGCGCGTATTTTAAAAAGCGCGCGTGTCCAGCCTCCAGTGACGTCCCGGCTTGTGATTGGTTAATGGCGGCCATGTTGCCGGGACGTCACTGGAGGCTGGACACGCGCGCTTTTCAAAATACGCGCATGTCCAGCCTCCCGTGACGTCCCGGCTTGTGATTGGTTAATGGCGGCCATGTTGCCGGGACGTCACTGGAGGCTGGACACGCGCGCTTTTCAAAATACGCGCATGTCCAGCCTCCCGTGACGTCCCGGCTTGTGATTGGTTAATGGCGGCCATGTTGCCGGGACGTCACTGGAGGCTGGACACGCGCGCTTTTCAAAATACGCGCATGTCCAGCCTCCCGTGACGTCACTGCTTGTGATTGGTTAATGGCGGCCATGTTGCCGGGACGCGGACCAATCACAGCAAGCCGTGACGTAATTTCGTCACGGCTTGCTGTGATTGGTCCGCGTCCCGGCAACATGGCCGCCCTGACCAATCACAAGCCGGGACTTCACGTAACCAAGTAAAAGCGCGAAATTTAAACAAACAATGCTGCCGGTTCCCTCGCTGAGGTCCCGGCTGCGTCGGACAGGTGAGTATAGCGATATTTTTTATTTTAATTCTCTTTTTTACACATTATTACATTAATGTTGTAGCGATACCCGATACCCGATACCACAAAAGTATCGGATCTCGGTATCGGAAATTCCGATACAGCAAGTATCGGCCGATACCCGATACTTGCAGTATCGGAATGCTCAACACTAGTCCTATGTTGAGTCGGCCAAGTGTTTTACTCCCAGACAGGCTAGGTGGTCGCTTTTTTTTCACGCTTTAACCTTTCTATCACTTTTTGGCCTGATTCCAAGAATGTCAAGGCGGATGCCTTATCGTGCAGCTTGTATCCGATATTACCTCCCGAACCTCCTTCCTCCATTCTTCAGCACGGGGTGGTCATGGCAGAGTTGTCCTCAGAATTGTAGCGGGAGATTTGGGAGGCTCAGTCTCTTGCTCCTCCGTCATTGCCTGACAACAAGCTCTTTGTTCCAGTCCAATACCAGTTGAGGGTGCTCAAGGAGTTCCACGATTCTGCTCTTAGTGGGGATCCTGGAATCTCAGCACTCGTAGAGCTATGGCTAGGCTGTTTTGGTGGTCCTTTATGGCTTCTGATGTCGCCGTGCTTGTGTCTTTCTGTGATACTTGTGCCCGTGCTAAAAGCTCTCATAACCGGCTGGGGAATTTTTGCCATTGCCAATTCTGGATACACCTTGGACTCATTTGTCCATTGACTTTATCACTGATCTCCCTCTTTCCAATGACTAAACTGTGGTCTGGGTGATGGTGCATAGATTCAGTAAACAGGCCCATTTTATACCTTTGGTGGGACTGCCTAATGCTGTATAACTTTCTAGGTTGGTTGTTGAGCATGTGGTGCGATTGCATGGTGTGCCTTTGAATGTGGTTTGATAGGGGGGTACAATTTGTGTCCAAATTCTGGAGGGCTTTTTGTAAAAGGTTAGGTATTACTATGACCTTCTCCTTGGCCTATCATCCCGAAACTAATGGTCAGATGGAGAGGACCAATCAGTCTCTTGAACAAATTTTGCAGTGTCTTGCCACGTCCCAGCTGGACGATTGGTGTTCTTTGTTACCAGTGGCTGAGTTGCCTTTAATAATCGTATTAATCGGTCCATGAGCACCTCTCCATTCTTTTTTAATTATGGCTTTCATCCCCATTTTGGGGAATATTCCAGAATGGACTCGGGGTGTCCAGGGGCTAATTCGACCATTCAGCGGCTGGAGGTATGGGGTGAGGTTCAGAGGAACATTGGGGAAAGTTCAAGGCAAGTATAACCAGTTTGTGGATAAGCGACGATCTACAGGATCCATATTCCTGGTGGGAGATAAAGTATGGTTGTCTACCAAGAACATTTGGCTGAAAGTTCCTTCCGCTAAGCTACGTCCCAGGTTTATAGGTCCTTATGAGGTAAAGTTGTCAATCCAGTTGCCTTTTGCTTACGTCTACCTCCATCGCTTCGGATCCCCAATGTGTTCCATAAATCTCTCCTGAAGCCATTTGTACCTTCCTCTGATGGGTCTCCATCCGGTTTCTGTGGATGGGCAGAAGGAGTATGAGGTGGAAAGAATTGTGGATTCATGTATGGTCCACAGTTTGCTGCAGTATT
The DNA here is from genome assembly GCF_051348905.1 of Ranitomeya variabilis. Taxonomy (NCBI): domain Eukaryota; kingdom Metazoa; phylum Chordata; class Amphibia; order Anura; family Dendrobatidae; genus Ranitomeya; species Ranitomeya variabilis. The sequence goes on from NC_135233.1 coordinate 206,592,748, forward strand.
TGGTCCATTGGAGGGGTTACGGTCCTGAGGATCGATCCTGGGTCCTGGCGCGATTGGTTCATGACGATCAATTTCATGCGTGGTATCCTGAGAAACCTGGGGGTCCGGTGGCACCCCTTCAGAGGAGGGTGTCATGATCCAGACCGGTTTTTGAGTCCTGTTTCCCTGTCTGGTCATGTCAAGAGTTAACCTTTCTCAGCCACTGTCTGGGTTCAGGTTGGCTATTTATCACCGCTGCTTCCTGCAGGCGATGTCAGTTATAGTTTTTGCCTAGTGCTGCTGTAGCTAACTCTGATTGCTCTGTTTGGTCCTACTACACTTGCTGTCTGAACCCGTGTCTCTGTTTTCTCCTATTCCCATCTTGATTCATTGTTTCCCTTTAGTGTGCAGACTCGCTAGTTTTGATTTGGCTTGTATTCTGACCTTTTTCTGTCCTTTTGTCTTATCCGCTCCTGTCTGTTACTAACCCCCTGGCTTGTCTCTGACCTCGAGTTTGCTTATTCCTTTGGTACTGCGCTAGTCTACAAAGTCTTCAAACAGGTCTGTGGGCGGTGAAAATATTGAAATAGATGGAAAAAGTGTAGAATGGAAGGAGAACAACATGGTGAAGACCCTTGTAAGCATTTCGTACTCCCAGATTGCTGCTGAGAACAATGGTGTCACACCTTTACTCCACTGTAGAGTGACAATAAAACATTAAAAATTAACAAGAAATTGGAGTTTACATAAAAAAATGTTAAGAAACATTCTTTCTTGTATAATGATTTTACATAAGTCAAAATTTTGAAATGAATTATAAGAAAAAAATTATCTAGGTAAACCAAATTTGAAATTTCAAGAAATTAATAGGAAATGTTTGTGTAATTTATGAAGAAATCAAAAACTGACCAAAATGTGATGTAAGAAGGACTCAGCTGTACCCTGTATTATTATTGCGTGGCGTTGGACGAAGGCAGAGGACATAAAATTTCCCTCCGCTCCAGAGTCCACACAAAGCTCAACTGTAAGAGTGGAAGAGCCTAAAGTGATTGTCCCCTTAAAGGGCAGCTTGAAGGAAAATGCCGCTGTATCTAGTGAACCTCCTCCTATGGTTACCTGTCATGTTCCCAATGGCAGGGAATTAAACACATAACACGGGCAAAAACAGGATGAGCTCTAGGGTGATGGAACCTGAGCTGACCGCGATCCTGAACCTCAACACTCAACTAACAGCAGCCGGGGAACGTTCCTGGGGGGACTCTAGACGTCTCGCGCCAGCCGGAGATCTAGCTACCCCTATCAGAAGAATCACAGACCTATCTTGCCTCCAGAGAAATATTCCCACAGAAATAGCAGCCCCCCACATATAATGACGGTGAAATGAGAGGAAGGCACAAACGTAGTTATGAAAATAGATTCAGCAAAATGAGGCCCGCTTAAGCTAGATAGCAGAGGATACAAAAGGTGAACTGCGCGGTCAGCTTAAAACCCTTCAAAATACAATCCTGAAATTACTTGAACTCATGTGCCAACTCATGGTACATGAGTGGTAATTTCAGCCCACTAGAGCAACCAGCAGCAGAGAATTACATATCTGCAAGCTGGACTAAAAACATGAAAGCAAACATGAAACAGGGAAATCCAGACTTAGCTTGTCTTGAAGGCCTAGGAGCAGGTAGCAAAGGTAACAGAGACACACTGATACATTGATAGCCGGCAAGGGAATGACAGGAAAGCCAGGTTAAATAGGAAACACCCAGCCTCTGATGGACAGGTGGAAACCAGAGACCGCAACCCACCAAAGTCACCCAGTACCAGTTGTAACCACCAGAGGGAGCCCAAAAACAGAATCCACAACAGTACCCCCCCCTTGAGGAGGGGTCACCGAACCCTCACGAGAACCCCCAGGGCGATCAGGATGAGCTCTATGGAAGGCGCGGACCAAATCAGTCGCATGAACATCAGAGGCGACCACCCAGGAATTATCCTCCTGACCATAACCCTTCCACTTAACCAAATACTGGAGTTTACGTCTGGAAACACGAGAATCCAAGATCTTCTCAACAACATACTCCAATTCTCCCTCCACCAGCACCGGAGCAGGAGGCTCAACCGAAGGAACAACGGGCACCTCATACCTCCGCAATAACGACCGATGGAACACATTATGAATAGCAAACGATGCTGGGAGATCCAAATGAAAAGATACAGGGTTAAGAATCTCCAAGATCTTATAAGGACCGATGAACCGAGGCTTGAACTTAGGAGAAGAGACCTTCATAGGGACAAAACGAGAAGACAACCACACCAAGTCCCCAACAAGAAGTCGGGGACCCACGCGGCGACGGCGATTAGCAAACTGCTGAGTCTTCTCCTGAGACAACTTCAAATTGTCCACCACCTGATTCCAAATCTGATGTAGCCTGTCCACCACCACGTCCACTCCAGGACAATCTGAAGGCTCCACCTGACCAGAGGAAAAACGAGGATGAAACCCCGAATTACAAAAGAAAGGAGAAACCAAAGTAGCAGAACTAGCCCGATTATTAAGGGCAAATTCGGCCAGTGGCAAAAAGGCAACCCAGTCATCTTGATCAGCAGAAACAAAACACCTTAAATAAGTTTCCAAGGTCTGATTAGTTCGCTCCGTCTGGCCATTCATCTGAGGATGGAATGCAGACGAGAAAGACAAATCAATGCCCATCTTAGCACAAAACGTCCGCCAAAATCTAGACACAAACTGGGATCCCCTGTCAGAAACGATATTCTCCGGAATCCCATGCAAACGAACCACGTTCTGAAAAAATAAAGGGACCAACTCAGAGTAGGAAGGCAACTTAGGCAAGGGTACCAAATGAACCATCTTAGAAAAGCGGTCACACACAACCCAGATAACGGACATTTTCTGTGAGACAGGGAGATCTGAAATAAAATCCATGGAAATGTGCGTCCAAGGCCTCTTCGGGATAGGCAAGGATAACAACAACCCACTGGCCCGAGAACAGCAAGGCTTAGCCCGAGCACACACTTCACAAGACTGCACAAAGGTGCGCACATCCCTTGACAAGGAAGGCCACCAAAAAGACCTGGCCACCAAGTCTCTAGTACCAAATATTCCAGGATGACCAGCCAACACAGAAGAATGGACCTCGGAGATGACTCTACTGGTCCAATCATCCGGAACAAACAGTCTTTCTGGTGGACAACGATCAGGTTTATCCGCCTGAAACTCCTGCAATGCACGTCGCAAGTCTGGGGAGACGGCGGACAATATTACCCCATCCCTAAGGATACCAGTAGGCCCAGAGTCTCCAGGAGAGTCAGGCACAAAACTCCTGGAAAGAGCATCTGCCTTCACATTCTTTGAACCTGGCAGGTATGAAACCACAAAATTGAAACGAGAAAAAAACAACGACCAACGAGCCTGTCTAGGATTCAGACGCCTGGCAGACTCAAGGTAAATCAGATTTTTGTGATCAGTCAAGACCACCACACGATGTCTAGCACCCTCAAGCCAATGACGCCACTCCTCAAATGCCCACTTCATGGCCAAAAGCTCCCGATTACCCACATCATAATTGCGCTCGGCGGGCGAGAATTTTCTAGAAAAGAACGCACATGGCTTCATCACCGAGCCATCGGAACTTCTCTGTGACAAAACCGCCCCCGCTCCAATCTCGGAAGCATCAACCTCAACCTGAAAAGGAAGTGAAACATCTGGTTGACATAACACAGGAGCAGAAGAAAACCGGCGCTTAAGTTCCTGAAAGGCCTCCACAGCCGTAGGAGACCAATTAGCAACATCAGCACCCTTTTTAGTCAAATCAGTCAAAGGCTTAACAACACTGGAAAAATTAGTAATGAACCGACGATAAAAATTAGCAAAACCCAAGAACTTCTGAAGACTCTTAACAGATGTAGGTTGTGTCCAGTCACAAATCGCCTGAACCTTGACGGGATCCATCTCAATAGTAGAAGGAGAAAAAATGTACCCCAAAAAAGAAATCTTCTGGACTCCGAAGAGACATTTTGAGCCCTTCACAAACAGAGAATTGGCCCGCAGGACTTGAAACACCTTCCTGACCTGTAGAACATGAGACTCCCAGTCATCAGAAAACACCAAAATATCATCCAAATACACAATCATAAACTTATCCAGATATTCATGGAAAATATTGTGCATAAAGGACTGAAAGACTGAAGGAGCATTAGAAAGTCCAAAAGGCATTACCAAATACTCAAAATGGCCCTCAGGCGTATTAAATGCGGTTTTCCACTCATCACCCTGCTTTATCCGCACAAGATTATACGCACCGCGAAGATCTATCTTAGTGAACCACCTAGCCCCCTCAATGCGAGCAAACAAATCAGTCAATAATGGCAATGGATACTGATATTTGACTGTAATCTTATTCAGAAGGCGATAATCTATACAAGGCCTCAGGGAACCATCTTTTTTTGCCACGAAAAAAAAACCTGCTCCCAGAGGGGACGAAGATGGACGAATATGTCCCTTTTCCAAGGACTTAATATAATTCCGCATAGCAGTATGCTCTGGCACTGACAGATTAAATAAACGACCCTTAGGGAACTTACTGCCAGGAATTAATTCTATAGCACAGTCACAATCCCTATGAGGAGGGAGCGAATTGAGCTTAGGCTCCTCAAAAACATCCCGATAGTCAGACAAAAACGCAGGGACCTCAGAAGGAGTAGATGAAGCGATTGAAATCAGAGGTGCATCATCATGAACCCCCTGACATCCCCAGCTTAACACAGACATTGTTTTCCAATCCAGGACTGGATTATGAGTTTGTAACCATGGCAGACCAAGCACTAGTACATCATGTAAATTATACAGTACAAGGAAGCGAATCACCTCCTGATGAACGGGAGTCATGCGCATGGTCACTTGTGTCCAGTACTGCGGTTTATTCATAGCCAATGGTGTAGAGTCAATTCCCTTCAAAGGAATAGGAACTTCCAGAGGCTCCAGACTAAAACCGCAGCGTTTGGCAAATGACCAATCCATAAGACTCAGGGCAGCGCCCGAATCCACATAGGCATCGACGGAAATGGATGACAGTGAACAAATCAGAGTTACAGACAAAATGAACTTAGACTGCAGAGTACTAATGGCAAAAGATTTATCAACCTTTTTTGTGCGTTTAGAGCATGCTGATATAACATGAGCTGAATCACCACAATAAAAACACAATCCATTTTTCCGCCTATAATTTTGCCGTTCACTTCTGGACTGAATTCTATCACATTGCATAGTCTCAGGTGCCTGTTCAGAAGACACCGCCAACTGGTGCACAGGTTTACGCTCCCGTAAACGCCGATCAATCTGAATGGCCATAGCCATAGACTCATTCAGACCTGTAGGCGCAGGGAACCCCACCATAATATCCTTAATGGCCTCAGAAAGACCATCTCTGAAGTTTGCAGCCAGGGCGCACTCATTCCACTGAGTAAGCACCGACCATTTCCGAAATTTTTGACAATATACTTCCGCTTCATCATGCCCCTGAGAGAGGGCTAATAAAGCCTTTTCAGCCTGAATCTCCAGGTTAGGTTCCTCATAGAGCAATCCCAGTGCCAGAAAAAACGCATCCACACTGAGCAATGCAGGATCCCCTGGTGCCAATGCAAATGCCCAATTCTGAGGGTCGCCCCGCAGGAAAGATATTACAATCTTGACCTGCTGAACAGGATCTCCAGAGGAGCGAGATTTCAAAGAAAGAAACAATTTGCAATTGTTCCTGAAATTCAGGAAGGTAGATCTATCTCCAGAAAAAAACTCTGGAATAGGAATTCTAGGTTCAGACATAGGAGTGTGAACAACAAAATCCTGTATGTTTTGAACTTTTGCAGCAAGATTATTCAGGCTGGAAGCCAAACTCTGGACATCCATGTTAAACAGCTAAGGTCAGAGCCATTCAAGGGTTAAGAGGAGGTAAGAAGCAGCTAGACAGCAATTAAGGGCTAGGCAGCAAAACTCTGAGGGAAAAAAAAAAAAATTTCCCTTCAACACTTCTTTTTCTCCTGCTTCAGCCCAAACAATTAACACTTTGTGGGCCGGCTATACTGTCATGTTCCCAATGGCAGGGAATTAAACACATAACACGGGCAAAAACAGGACGAGCTCTAGGGTGATGGAACCTGAGCTGACCGCGATCCTGAACCTCAACACTCAACTAACAGCAGCCGGGGAACGTTCCTGGGGGGGACTCTAGACGTCTCGCGCCAGCCGGAGATCTAGCTACCCCTATCAGAAGAATCACAGACCTATCTTGCCTCCAGAGAAATATTCCCACAGAAATAGCAGCCCCCCACATATAATGACGGTGAAATGAGAGGAAGGCACAAACGTAGTTATGAAAATAGATTCAGCAAAATGAGGCCCGCTTAAGCTAGATAGCAGAGGATACAAAAGGTGAACTGCGCGGTCAGCTTAAAACCCTTCAAAATACCATCCTGAAATTACTTGAACTCATGTGCCAACTCATGGTACATGAGTGGTAATTTCAGCCCACTAGAGCAACCAGCAGCAGAGAATTACATATCTGCAAGCTGGACTAAAAACATGAAAGCAAACATGAAACAGGGAAATCCAGACTTAGCTTGTCTTGAAGGCCTAGGAGCAGGTAGCAAAGGTAACAGAGACACACTGATACATTGATAGCCGGCAAGGGAATGACAGGAAAGCCAGGTTAAATAGGAAACACCCAGCCTCTGATGGACAGGTGGAAACCAGAGACCGCAACCCACCAAAGTCACCCAGTACCAGTTGTAACCACCAGAGGGAGCCCAAAAACAGAATCCACAACAGTTACCCATTTCCCGTTTATCGTTTCCCGACCGCTGAGGACATTTATGGGCATAATGTCCTAACTGCTGGCAGATATTACAGACCATGGGTACTCGAGCGGCCCGGGACTTAGGTCCCGCTCGAGAAACCTCCATGGCCTCATGGGAGTCGGACGCCTGAACAGGAGATTCCAGAGGACTGGCAAAGGTAGGAGCCAAATGGAACCTCTGCCTACACTGGGTCCGCTCCAACCTCCGCTCATTAAAAGGAGGTCGATGCGGGTGGATATAGTTATGAGCTCCTCCAGTGTGGCGGGAATCTCCCTGGTGGCCAAGGCGTCCTTCACATGGTCAGCCAGTCCCTTCCAGAACACTGGGATAAGGACTTCATCCAGCCAGTCCAGCTTTGATGCCAAAGTCCAGAAGTGGACGGCGAATTGGCTGACCATGGACGAGCCCTGTGTAGATGCCAGCAGTTGGAGCGCCGTATCATGGGTGACACAAGGTCCCAAAAAGACCTGTTTCAGAGTGTCCAGGAAGCGAGGAGCACTCTGTACCACATGATCATCACGCTCCCACAGCGGCATTGCCCACTCCAACGCCCTGCCCGACAGAAGGGATATGATAAATCCCACTTTAGCCCGTTCCATAGGAAAACGTGCAGCCAGGAGCTCTAGATGTATGGTGCACTGGCTCACGAATCCCCAACATAGCTTACTGTCACCAGCAAACTTGTTTGGTAGCGGGAGTCGGGATAAACTTGTCATGTCAGACGCTATTCACACTAGAGCGTCCGACAGACAACGGTAATTCCACATTCGTCCACTATACGCTCAGTGGCGCCGGCTAGATTTTATCCAGGGTTTCCGGGCTTAATCTAGCTGGTAATCTGGTTGGAGGCTGGGTCACGCCCATGGCCTTTAAATAGTCATTCTGGACTTTGGGCGTCGCCGATTATAGCTTGTGTCTTGTGCCTGGTGATCTCGGTCTGGAGTGGTGGTCTAGGAGAAGAAATATCGTATCTGGTGGTGTATTATCCTTTGTCATATTTCTCCTTCCTATATTTGTGTTTGTTTTGCCCTGTGCACATTATAGTGTTTTCCTGTGTGTCTGCGGCGTGGTGCATTTTTTTAGTTTTCCCTGTCTGTGCTTTCTGTGGAGGTTGGTGTGTGATCTCATCACTGGGTGGCGGATGGTGGTTTCAGCATAGGACTGAAACAGGAGTCAGGGTCAGGCCTGGCGGCCCAGACAAGCACACCATTAGTGTAAATTCTGGGAGAGGGACAGACAGGGTTTTCCCTAGTCTGAGGGATATCGCAGGGGCCCGGGTAACCAGCCTTAGCCTACCTAGTCTCCCTGTGACAGGATGATTTTCTTTCTTTTAATCTATGCTTTGGTTTTGGTTTCACAATGGTCGTACGCAGTGACACAAAAGCCAATTAATATGAATTTAGGATAACATTTTCCTTAATATATAAAATACAGTTCAAAATGGATTGATAAGAAATTAGACATGCATTTATTCACATACAAATATATATATATAAAACAGACAACTTAAAAACACAAAAATAATATCTGAAAAATTTTAAAAAAACCCCATGACTTGAGTACACTGACTTTTGGTCGCCTGCGGGACGTAGTGTATCCCTAATGGTTTGGACTTTGTGATGGTCGCACGGTCGCCCACCTCCGGGCTTCCCGCAGGTTAACTTTTAGGCAGTGTAGTAGTGGCAAGATTTTAATGTGGGTCACAGGTGAACTAAAGCTGTCACGTAACCCTAGCTTCAGATCCGTATTTAGAAAAATCATGGTTTAGATTTTAAGAAAAATTGCAGCTGAAAAATTTGACATCGCTCAGATCTTTTTCCCAAGTTCAGCAAGAATCCACGCGATGCCATCTAATAACCCGGACAGAGTAGAAGCTTCCGTGTTTTGCACCTGTAAATGAGAAATTAAGAGACATTTAGAGATGACCGAGAATGACCAAGATTGCTCTGTGATCGAGATTTTGTTTTGGGGTCTTGAATATGGAAGTTCCTAAGTGTATTCTTAAATTGCGCCAAATATATTACTGGTACGCACCGGCTTTCTCTGTGCAAATTAGTACTCTAAAGCAAGCCAACTCTTAAGAGTGGGATCAGTTGTAGGAAATTTTGGCACATGTACAGACTGTCTGGATTACGTGTAACTAGGTTAAAGGGGTTTCCACTACTTGGACAACCCTTTCTCAGTCCTCATGTTTCCTCCCAGTAAAAAAATAACATCTATACTCGCCTCCAGTGCCGGCGCTGTTCCAACGGTGTCAGCACTGGATCTCCCCAGGATAGCGTGACGTTGTTATGTCAGGCAATCCCTGGGAGAGTTAGTGTCGACACTGCTGGAACAGCGCCGCCACCGGAGGTGAGTATAGGTGTTAATATTTTCCTGGGGGGGGGGGGGGAAACATGAGGACTGAGAAAGGGTTGTCCAAGTAGTGGTCCGTTTCTGAAATTTATAGTAAGCCAGTTTCTCTTGCGGTAAATATGAGATTTACTTGGAGATTTTCCCCATGGACTTAAATGAGGAAAATCTGCAGATAAAAAAAATTATATATGCATTTTAAGTGCAGTTCCGTAACAGAAATCCAGTGAAAAAAGCAATTACCCTAAATAAACTAAGTGGAACCGAAATCCCGCAGATTATCACACCGACGGAACGTTAGTCTCAGGTAGGTTCACAAGACCGATGTCACCACATACGTGAAAAATCGCACCAATGATTCTGATCAGAATGGCATTAGTTTTTTCTAGTAGGTGAACAGAAAAAATCACCTACTCCTTTATGTCTGTACGTGAAAATCGGACCACACTTAGATGTCATCCGAGTGCGGTACAATTTTTTTAACGGAATCATAAACTTGCTCACTGATTTTGATCCAACCCGTTAGATCAGAATCAGACATGTGTGCGATTTTTTTCCGCTGACCATTCGGTTCAAGGAAAAAAAAATTGGACATGTGCACAGCCCCATAGAAAGTGAACAACTACGGATAGTACTAATTCGAGAAAATTGGTGATGGGCACGAGCCCTTGGACACCATTAGTCAGTGCACCTGGTAATAATATTACAGTGGGTACGGAAAGTAGTCAGAGCCCTTTAAGTTTTTCACTCTTTGTTTCATTGCAGCCATTTGGTAAATTCAAAAAGTTCATTTTTTTTCTCACTAATGTACACTCTGCACCCCATCTTCACTGAAAAAAACAAACAAATGTAGACATTTTTGTAAATTTACTAAAAAAAAGAAAAATAGGGATTTTTGTGTACTCACTGTAAAATCCTTTTCTCTGAGCCATTCATTGGGGGACACAGGACCATGGGTGTTATGCTGCTGCCACTAGGAGGACACTAAGTGAACACAGAAAAAATTAACTCCTCCTCTGCAGTATACACCCTCTCTCTGGCTAAGATTGAACCAGTACGGTAGCAAAGCAGCAGGAGTATTAAACAAAAGACAATAAACTATCTCAAAACCGAAGAACTAACAAGCCAATAGGCTAACAGGGTGGGTGCTGGGTCCCCAATGATTGGCTCGGAGAAAAGGATTTTATGGTGAGTACACAAAAATCCCTATTTCTTCTACGCTTCATTGGAGGACACAGGACCATGGGACGTCCTAAAGCAGTCCCTGGGTGGGAAGTAACGCAACTGCTAATACCCCATGTACCACTAGCTTACAGTTGAGGTACTGCTGATTGCAGAATGCACCTGCCAAGGGCAGCATCTGCCGAAGATTGAGAATGAATGTGGTAGTGTTTTGTAAAAGTATGCAAACTAGACCAAGTCGCAGCTTTGCAGACCTGTTGTGCTGACGCCTGGTGCCGAATTGCCCAAGAAGCGCCCACTGACGGAGTCGAATGCGCCTTAATCCCTGCTGGAACAGGAGTGTTCCTGACACTGTAGGATTCCTCAATAGCCGAGTGGATCCACTTGGCTAGCGTGGCCTTTGAAGCGGCTAGACCCTTCCTATGTCCCTCTGGAAGCACGAACAGGACATCTGACTTGCGGAAGGGAGCCGTCCGAGAGATGTACCGTCGAAGAGCCCTAACCACATCAAGAGTGTGGAGAGCTTACTCGATACGATGGACTGGTGCCGGACAGAATGAAGGCAAAACAATCTCCTCGTTGAGGTGAAAAGAGGAAACAACTTTGGGTAGGAAAGAGGGGGAAGTCCTCAAGACCGCCTTATCTGGATGAAAGATCATGAACGGGGGTCGGCAAGATAGAGCTGCCAACTCCGAAACTCATCTGATTGATGTAATCGCCACTAGAAAGACCACTTTCCAGGAAAGAAAAGTTAGCGAGACGTCCTGCAGTGCTTCGAAAGGAGTCTCTTGAAGAACTCTGAGAAAAAGATTAAGATCCCATGAATCCAGGGGCATTTTATAGGGAGGCGCCACACGCGAAACTCCCTGAATGAACGTCTTAACCGTTAGTCTGGTGGCAATTTTGCGTTGGAATAGAACTGACAAAGCTGACACTTGTCCTTTGAGCGAGCTTAGAGCGAGACCCGATTCTAGTCCTGATTGGAGGAATTCCAATATGGAAGGAATGGAGAACACCAGAGGAGAACGTCCATGGGTGTTGCACCATGAAAAGAAAATTTGCCAGGTGCGATGATAAATGCGCATGGATACGGGTTTCCTAGCACTATTCATAGTGGAGGACACCCCAGGAGAGAATCCAGCTTGGGCTAAAATCCAGGATTCAACGGCCACGCCATCAAAGACAGGGCCCCGGAGTTCTGGTGGTAAATCGGGCTCTGTGAGAGTATATTCATGCGATCTGGTAGCCGCAAGGGGACGTTGGTGACCAGTTGGATGAGTTCCGGGTACCGTGCACGGCGCGGCCAGTCCGGTGCGACTAGGATCACTGGTACCCCCTATGCTCTGATTTTCTTGATGGCCCTCGGGAGCAAGGGAAGAGGGGGAAAGATATACAGGAGCCACGGCAGCACCAAAGAGTCTGCTCTGACGGCGCGTGGACCGAGTGATTGGGCAATCAACTGGGGAACCTTGTTGATTAGCCTTGAGGCCATGAGATCCACATCCGGAGTCCCCCAGCGACGGCAAATCTGCTGAAAGACTTCCGGATGAAGAGACCACTCTCCCGAGGCGGAGCCCTGGCGACTGAAAAAATCCGCCGCCCAATTCTCCACACCCGGGATGTGGATCACTGAGATGGGTAAGATGGGTTGCTCTCAGCCCAACGGAGGATGTGACTCACTTCGTGCATGGCCGTCCTGCTGTGGGTTCCCCCTTGACGGTTGATATACGCCACCGGAGTGGACCAACGACCCCTGTGCCGTGTGGTGGCTGAAAACTGCACCCCAGCCCAAAAAGCGTCTGTGGTCACCACTAACCAGGGTACCGGGAGAAAGGACTTCCCTTGCTTCAGGGAGGAGTTCAGCGTCCACCACCTGAGGGTTTGCCTGACCGGCGGAGACAGACAGAAGCGACAGTCGAGAGAGAATGGGCTCCTGTCCCAGGCCAACAACAGAGCATGTTGCAAAGGACAGAGATGGAACTGTGCGGACAGAACCGCTTCCATCGCTGCTACCATTTTCCCAAGGATGAGCATGCTGAAACGAATGTAGTGAGGAACTGGGCGAGAAAGACTGCGCGCTCCCTGTCATGAGGCCAAGACCTTTTCTGGAGGGAGAATGATCAACCCGCGGGAAGAGTCCAGGATCATGCCCAAGAAGGAAATTCACTGAGCCGGTACCGGAGATGACTTTTCGAAGTTTATTTTCCAGCCCAGGCGAGAGTATCAACCGTGATACCGACAGACTCTTCGCAGGCTGGATGGGACGGACCTTTGATCAGTAGGTAGTCCAGATACGGAAGTACCACCACTCCTGAGCATGAAGAATGGCCATAACAGCTGCCATGACCTTGGTGAAAACCCTGGGGGCGGTGGCGAGGCCAAAAGGGCAAGGCCACAAACTAGAAGTGTTCGTCGCGGAATGCGAAGCATAGGAACTGTTGATGAAAGGGAAAAATTGGGATGTGGAGGTAAGCATCCTTGATGTCTATGGATGCTAGGAACTCTCCTCTTTCCATGGAAGCAACAACAGAATGGAGAGTCCATTCTGAAGCGTCGAACCTTGACAAAGTTGTTTAATAGCTTTAGGTCTAGTATGGGTCGCAGTGATCCGTCCTTCTTTGGGACCACAAATAGGTTTGCGTAAAACCCCCTGAACCTTTGGTCCTGGGGGACCGGAATAATGACTCCGTCCCTTCGTAGTGCCTGTGTGGCCTGAAGACAAGCTGATGTCCTTGTTTTGGGAGGAGAAGACTGGAAAAAATGTTTCGAGGGAGGGGAAGAAAACTCGATTTTGTATCCGGAGGACACCAGCTCTCTGACGCACTCGTCGTAAATGACCGAGAGCCAGGCTTAGCGGAACAAAAGTAAGCGACCACCTACTTTGTCGGTGTCCGCCGGATGTTGCGACCAGTCATTGTGTAGAAGGTCTAAGGGATCTGGATCCCTTAGAGCCAGATGACCTCAGTCTGGGTTTCCAGGTACGGTTAGGTCTGTATGAGACCTGGGAACCTCTGTCTCCATGCGGAGCTCATCCTGAACCCGAAGAGAAGGTTGTAGAGGACCAACTGGAGTTGTTGCGAAAGGGCCGGAACCGAGGCTGTTGTTGATTCCGAAAAAGCTGGACACGTCTTTGCTGAGGAAGAAATTTACTCTTTCCTCCGATAGAGTCAGAAATAATTTGGCCTAGTTTTTCTCCAAATAATCGACCAGCTTGGTAAGGCAGAGAGGTCAACGATTTTTTGGAAGCAGAATCTGCTCACCAATCTCGGAGCCACAGGGCCCTTCTGATGGAGACTGTGTTTGCGGCTGCCTGTGCAGCGCAATTGGCCGCATCTATAGAGGCGTTAACTACAAAGTCCCCGGCTTGAGCTATCTGGCTAGCGAGTTTGGCCGCCTCCGGGGGAGAGGTTGCTATCGTGGATGGTTGTGGTTAACACCTCTGCCCAAGCGACCATTGCCTTGGCCACCAAAGTAGCGGAGAAGTATGGGAAGAGTGCTGCTCCTGAAGCCTCAAAGACTGAGCAAGCCAGGTAGTCAATTTGATGGTCAGTAGGGTTTTTGAATGAAGAACCGTCGGACAAAGATAGGAGTGTTTTGGATGAGAGACGTGATACAGCAGGATCCAGTGAAGGAGAGTGCTGCAAATCCTTCATTAGATCCGGAGCAGAAGGATATTTGGACTCAATAGGTTTTTGACCGGTGAACCGTTTATCTGGGTGGTCCCTGTGTTTCTGGACAATGTCCCTAAACTCAGGATGATTAGCAAATATTTTTTGGATGCGTTTAGTCTTCTTAAAAGACACCACGTGTTCCGGAGTGGATATGGAATCCTCGTCCACCATCAGGGTCTTCTTGACCGCCTCAATGAGGGAATCAAGTGTCTCTTGACAGGTCAAGGAGTCCTGGATTAAAGATGCATCAGACTCGTATTCAGAGTCATATGCGCTGCGACCCTCATGAAAAGGGGAGCGAGAAATGGAGCTCACAGATGCCAAAGCACGAGCGTGATCAGGGGACGCAACATGGGTCCTTTTTCTGGAACCCTGAGCCCCCTGTGACTGAGTACGTCCCCTGTAGGTGGACGGCTCCATACCGTCACCAGAGTCCACCGCGGTCGGCAGAGGGGCGTTCTGACTTATGCAGGGACCCCGGAGGGAGTCTATTGCCTTGACCAGGGAAGCAGCCCACTCAGGAGGGCTAGGCTCAGCAGAGTCAGTGGCGACATTGGCGGCGGCTGCACACAGGCCAGGTCACAATTTGTGCATAAAGGAGTACTGTGGGCACGTGGCAAAGTAGTATTGCAAGTGGCACATGAGGTAAAAAACAGTGTTTTTTATTAACCCGTTTGGTCTCCTTAGATTGAGACATAGTGTGTGTCTTAGAGTTAGAAACAGAGTGTGCGCTATAGGTGCAGAGGAGGGATTAAGCTTTCTTCCAGAGGCTGAAGCAGCTTACCCAGGGTCCTGTGTCTGTGTCCCCAGGGAAGGAATCGGTGTCTGTAGACCGCAGAAGGAAGTTCGGCGGTCCTGTCACGTTGAGATGCTGTCAGTCAGCGTGATCCCCCCGCAGATGTCGGAAAAACATGGCGCCCGAGACTATAAGCGGCGCCTCTCAATCAGGACGAGAAGCGCCAGGAACGTGGGCTGAGCTCCGGCGGTGGGCGGCGCCATGTTAATTGCGGCCTAGGCTGGCTAAAAGCCGGGGAATAAATTTTTGGGGCCTGCCGGAGATGTGTGCCGGCTGATAAGGAAGGGGCCGCGATGAATCACCGGACGACCGCCGCTGGCACCAAGCCAACGGCTCCTCTCCTCAGGGACCAGGACCCGCACCATCCTTCGCAGAGAAGCGCAGGGGGCTCATACTCACAGAGGCCACTGCCACTGATGTATGCCTTTGTAATCCTGAGGGTATGAGCTCAACCTATCCTCCCTATAGCGGGGGATGGAGAGGACCCTCCATCCACCAGCAATCATGGGGCTGTTGTAACGCCGTTAGGTGGGGACATCTGTGCATCCAGCTGTGTGGTTTTTCGGCCCTGGAGAAGAACATGAAGGGGGAAACCTACATGTGCTCGCCGTCTTTCAGGGGTGGGGAGATCGGGACCATGAAGTAACCGTCGCCCCAAGGGAGTTTAGGCGTGCCCCGGTCGTCGCAGGAGAGGGTACTGGGAGGTATACTCCGCGTTCTCGCCTGTTGATGGATCGGGGGAGAACAGATCCTTGAAAGGAATCCGTCGCCCCCTTCACTCCGTTAACTCAAAAATAAAAATTTACAGAAAAGTAAAAATAAAATAAGAACGTTGGGGTCTGAAAAACCAGACCCAAGTGCCTCCTACAGACACTAAGCAAGAACTGGTTCAATCTTAGCCAGAAAGAGGGTGTATACTGCAGAGGAGGAGTTAATTTTTTCTGTGTTCACTTAGTGTCCTCCTAGTGGCAGCAGCATAACACCCATGGTCCTGTGTCCCCCAATGAGGTGTAGGAGAAACTGAAATATCACATGGTCATAAGTAGTCAGCCCCTTTGCTCAGTATTGAGGAGAAGCACCTTTTGAGCTAGTGCCGCCATGAGTCTTCTTGGGAATGATACAAGTTTTTCACACCTGGATTTGGGGATCCTCGGCCATTCTTCCTTGCAGATCCTCTCCAGTTCCATCAGGTTGGATGGTGAACGTTGGTGGACAACCAGATTCAGGTCTCTCCAGAGATGCTCAATTGGTTTAGGTCAGGGCTCGGGCTGGGCCAGTCAAGAATGTTCACAGAGTTGTTCTGAAGCCACTCCTTTGTTATTTTAGCTGTGTGCTTAGGGTCATTGTCTTGTTGGAAGGTGAACCTTTGGCCAAGTCTGAGGTCCAGAGCACTCTGGAAGAGGTTTTCATCCAGGATATCTCTATACTTGGCCGCATTCATGTTTCCTTCAATGGCAACCAGTCATCCTGTCCCTGCAGCTGAACAACACCCCCATAGCATGATGCTGCCACCACCATGTTTCACTGTTGGGATTGTATTGGGCAGTTGATGATCAGTAAGCATAACGCCCAAACCCATAACCCCATCAGGGGAGTGGGCAACACTCCATCTATCTATTATATCACAGCAGGAACACAGATAATTATTACCATGATCCAGGAAGTGTCACATAGATACTTTAAAATATTTTTATTTTATAAATAATTTAAAATACAACCAAACTAACATATAAAAATACAATAATGCCTCATAAATCAACCTATGCGGTCAGCAAGAGCAGGATACAAATTTACATCCAGTGACGGGAAGTATAATGGGAATACAGTACATTGCCGAAAAGTTCAAATCATAAACAATTTCTTAGGTATTACCACCGCATAGTTATTGCATATGATCCCAATTAAAATATGCTGCTATCCGGTAATTACCGGGTTAATATGTTTTACGACAAAAGCTGAGATTGGGGCTAAAATAAGCACCACTGCATATGAACCCAATTGAGATATGCTGTTACCCGGTTATTGCCGGGTTAATATATTTTGTACGGCAAAGCCGAGGTTGGGGCTAGAATGAGCACCGCATCTGAATGTCTACCCTCCGTGCCAACTACCTAGACATGATGAGTGGTGCGCCCCGTCCCCCACACATATTACCTGTTCGTAACTCCCGTTGCACGTGCTCAGCCCAATGGCGTGCTGTACTCGCAGACCCCGACGCGCGTTTCGCGATGAGCTTCTTCCTGGGGGTGTGTGCACCCCCAGGAAGAAGCTCATCGCGAAACGCGCGTCGGGGTCTGCGAGTACAGCACGCCATTGGGCTGAGCACGTGCAACGGGAGTTACGAACAGGTAATATGTGTGGGGGACGGGGCGCACCACTCATCATGTCTAGGTAGTTGGCACGGAGGGTAGACATTCAGATGCGGTGCTCATTCTAGCCCCAACCTCGGCTTTGCCGTACAAAATATATTAACCCGGCAATAACCGGGTAACAGCATATCTCAATTGGGTTCATATGCAGTGGTGCTTATTTTAGCCCCAATCTCAGCTTTTGTCGTAAAACATATTAACCCGGTAATTACCGGATAGCAGCATATTTTAATTGGGATCATATGCAATAACTATGCGGTGGTAATACCTAAGAAATTGTTTATGATTTGAACTTTTCGGCAATGTACTGTATTCCCATTATACTTCCCGTCACTGGATGTAAATTTGTATCCTGCTCTTGCTGACCGCATAGGTTGATTTATGAGGCATTATTGTATTTTTATATGTTAGTTTGGTTGTATTTTAAATTATTTATAAAATAAAAATATTTTAAAGTATCTATGTGACACTTCCTGGATCATGGTAATAATTATCTGTGTTCCTGCTGTGATATAGTTGATGATCAGTGCTTGGTTTTCTCCACACATACTGCTTAGAATTATCACCAAAAAGGTTTATCTTCGTCTCATCAAACCAGAGAATCTTATTGCTCATAGTCTGGGAGTCCTTCATGTGTTTTTTTAGCAAACTCTATGCGGGCTTTCATATGTCTTGCACTGAGGAGAGGCTTCCGTCGGGCCACTCTGCCATAAAGGCCCGACTGGTGGAGGGCTGCAGTGATAGTTGACTTTGTGGAAATTTCTCCCATCTCCCTACTGCATCTCTGAAGCTCAGCCACAGTGATCTTGGGTTTGTTCTTTACCGCTCTCACCAAGGCTCTTCTCCAACAATTGCTCAGTTTGGCTAGATGGCCAGGTCTAGGAAGGCTTCTGGTGGTCCTAAACTTCTTCCATTTAAGAATTATGGAGGCCACTGTGCTCTTAGGAACCTTGAGTACTGCAGAAATTCTGTTGTAACCTTGGCCAGATCTGTACTTGCCACAATTCTGTCTCTGAGCTCCTTGGCCAGTTCCTTTGACCTCATGCTTCTCATTTGGTCTGACATGCACTGTGAGGTCTTATATAGACAGATGTGTGCCTTTCTAAATCAAGTCCTATCAGTTTAATTACACACAGCTGGACTCCAATGAAGGAGTAGTACCATCTCAAGGAGGATCACAAGAAATGGACAGCATGTGACTTAAATATGTGTGTCTGAGCAAAGGGTCTGAATACTTATGATCATGTGATATTTCAGTTTTTCTTTTTTAATACATTTGTAAAAACTTCTACATTTCTGTTTTTTTTCAGTCAAGATGGGGTGCAGAGTGTACATTAATGTGAAAAAATGAACTTTTTTGAATTTACCAAATGGCTGAAATGAAACAAACAGTGAAAAATTTTAAAGGGGTCGGAGTACTTTTCGTACCCACTGTATAAGGCATCATTACCAAAAATGACACGCTGACATCTAAACAACCAGCCTGCAGGCTGCTAACAATCTGATAGGATTTCCAATCCAGCCAGCCCTGCTGTTGTGTTATTTAAGTGCCCTGATACAAATAAATTGTTAATTTCGGCACTCAAAAATTATATTTATTATGATATATGGCAAAATCAGATCCAAAAGAATACAGATATAAATGTTTCCAAAGTTTCGGACTATTTCTGGCCTTCCTCAGGGATAATATCCTCCTTTTATTCTTTTTTCACCTTCCCTCTTTTTCCCCTTCCCCCTTTATTCCCCCGTTTCCACTTCCCTTTTATTAATGTGTTTCATGCACTGTATATGCATTTTGCTGTTTCTTGCATTCTGTATAACCATCTCTTATCACCGCTGCGCTTTCACACAGGCGCCATTCCTCTAGCTTAACCACACCTTGAAGCGTTCTCGCTCTTCGGCCTTCCTTTTGGCTATTTCTGTCTATTTCCGATTCATGCATGTGCAACCGGCACCTCTCCCCGCCACACCAGGACCCGGAAGTGCACCTGCCGCATACATATACGTATAAGGACACACGCGGCACTATGGCGACCTGAACGCTGCAGCACGGACTCCTGAGATGAAACTGAACTTGAATATTCCTGTAGTTGTCACTTATGCTGTTTAATTCTCATATGTTTTGCCCCATTTATGCAAATATTTATGTTAATGGATGGTTGTGATATGCTTATAATATCTGATCTATTTATATTATATTATTGATGTTTATCATACACAGTCACCCCTGAGGAAGGCCACAAATAGGTCGAAACGTTGTAAACATTTATATCTGTATTCTTTTGGATCTGATTTTGCTATATATCATAATAAATATAATTTTCGAGTGCCGAAGTTGACAATTTATTGATATTTTTTTTTACTTCTGAGCACCTCACATTACCGGTGAGCGTCCCTTTTTTTTGCAGTTGAATTGCTCTGATACAAAGCAATACCTCTATCTGTTCAGAAGACAACCCTCACCATCCACGTCCGATTTAGCTTGTTGAGACACAGCTCATGGGCTAGGTACACGCAAGGGATTCTCTTGTCTCCAGGGTTTGTCACACAAGCTAACACCAACAAAGGTCTCCTCAGTGCTCCGTGAAGAGGATCCATCATCGCCTGGATCTGAGCAACTTCATCTTCACGATTGTGCTCTGCATAAAAAATAAAAGTCACTCCAATATTGTTTAAGTTCCCAAACACGATTACGGTTTTTTTTTTTAATTGAACAATCATTTTAGATTGGAAATCAGATGATCACCTTACCTGATCGCCATTGTGCAGCTGCTTGTTTTCCCTATAGTGGCCACTACAGGGAGAAAGTGGTATTGCAAGGCGCCCCTTTCAATGACCAGGCAGCCATGTAATACGCAGTTGCACAATGTCCACCAGAGCATTAGAGGCTCTTAGCCCCCGCTGATGGATAATGGGGTCACAAGCAAGGGACACCCCCTAAATCATGGACACATATCCTAGATCTTAGATATGTAGTCAATATAACGTGCTGCCGATCAATTACCGATAATAGGGCTGTGCGAGGGCTTGTGGTTTACATACGGCATTTTGCTTTTTTTTTTCCTTGCAGCTTTTTAACAACGTGTTCTATTGTTTTGTACTTTATTTTTATCTTTAAAGGCATTTACCATACTGGGTGCTTAATTTTGGATTTTGATTGGACTTTTACAGACGTGACAATAGTAAATATTTGTACAGTTGTATTTCTTGATTTTCAAAATGGAAAGAGAGGGTGATCCAAAGTTTAACATATTTTTTCAAAATTTATTTTTTCAAAAAATTTTCTTTATTTTTGATTTCCTTATGGAAAATGGTACCAGAATAATAATCTGATCCTAGCAGATCATAGCAGATTCTACTTATGGGATCCTGAGCTGTCAGCTGCAGAGAAATATGGCGGCAAGTGTTTAACTGTCCCACAGTGCCACTACAGGACAAACAAGGTATTACATGTGTGAAATCAGTAGCTGTCTGTGTCCGGTCCTCCACAGTGAGTGAGGATGTTCCCTGCAGGGTCATGGGTAAAGGACTTCTCTCTATTAACAATGCCTCCATAACAGGGGATAGACATCCACTTTATAGCAGGTCTGTATTCAAGAGCAGCTTTGTTTTCCAGTGTATGGTATAAACATTATTAACCTGCAGCTACAGTGTTAATTTACAAGATACTAGCGTTAGGAAGCTGTCCGGCCACAAGGGGTGTAACGATCACGGTCACAGAGAGTGTTACCGAGTCCAGGCCCGGAGGTGGAGGGGACCCACCAATGCCAGCAGCTATTTCATCTGGATGTCTATCCGAGGATCCACAATCAGGGAAATGCATTGTGGTGCAGAGATTTCCTGGGGCCCCATGCGACAATACTCGCTGCTGGCCAATCAGCGGTTGGGAGCTGACATCAGCATGCACGTTACTGGTGGCACACAGTAGTGACGTCATACGCTGCCCATCACTTGCTACAGGAGAGGACAACGCATGTCATGGGAGCAGAGGAAGGCGAGTAGTAGTGTTTGTTTTTTTTGAAATGCATTAACCCCTTCACCCCCAAGGGTGGTTTGCACGTTAATGACCGGGCCAATTTTTACAATTCTGACCACTGTCCCTTTATGAGGTTATAACTCTGGAACGCTTCAACGGATCTTGGCGATTCTGACATTGTTTTCTCGTGACATATTGTACTTCATGATAGTGGTAAAATTTCTTCGATATAACTTGCGTTTATTTGTGAAAAAAACGAATATTTGGCGAAAATTTTGAAAATTTCGCAATTTTCCAACTTTGAATTTTTATGCCCTTAAATCACAGACATATGTCACGCAAAATACTTAATAAGTAACATTTCCCACATGTCTACTTTACATCAGCACAATTTTGGAACCAAAATTTTTTTTTAAGACGGAGTTATAAGGGTTAAAAGTTGACCAGCAATTTCTCATTTTTACAACACCATTTTTTTTTTAGGGACCACATCTCATTTGAAGTCATTTTGAGGGGTCTATATGATAGAAAATACTCAAGTGTGACACCATTCTAAAAACTGCACCCCTCAAGGTACTCAAAACCACTTTCAAGAAGTTTATTAACCCTTCAGGTGTTTCACAGGAATTTTTGGAATGTTTAAATAAAAATAAACATTTAACTTTTTTTCACACAAAATTTATTTCAGCTCCAATTTGTTTTACTTTACCAAGGGTAACAGGAGAAAATAGACCCCAAAATTTGTTGTACAATTTGTCCTGAGTACGCTGATACCCCATATGTGGGGGTAAACCACTGTTTGGGCGCATGGCAGAGCTCGGAAGGAAAGGAGCGCCATTTGACTTTTCAATGAAAAATTGACTGGAATTGAGATGGGACGCCATGTTGCATTTGGAGAGCCCCTGATGTGCCTAAACATTGAAACCCCCCACAAGTGACACCATTTTGGAAAGTAGACCCCCTAAGGAACTTATCTAGATGTGTGTTGAGCACTTTGACCCAACAAGTGCTTCACAGAAGTTTATAATGCAGAGCCGTAAAAATAAAAAATCATATTTTTTCACAAAAATGATCTTTTCGCCCCCATTTTTTTATTTCCCCAAGGGTAAGAGAAGAAATTAGACCACAAAAGTTGTTGTGCAATTTGTCCTGAGTACGACTATACCCCATATGTGGGGGTAAACCACTGTTTGGGCGCATAGCAGAGCTCGGAAGGGAAGGAGCGCTATTTTACTTTTCAATGCAAAATTGACTGGAATTAAGATGGGATGCCATGTTGCGTTTGGAGAGCCCCTGATGTGCCTAAACATTAAAAAAAAACCCACAAGTGACACCATTTTGGAAAGTAGACCCCCTAAGGAACTTATCTAGATGTGTTTTGAGAGCTTTGAACCCCCAAGTGTTTCACTACAGTTTATAACGCAGAGCCGTGAAAATAAAAATTCTTTTTTTTTTTTTTCACAAAAATGATTTTTTAGCCCCCAGTTTTGTATTTTCACAAGGGTATCAGGATAAATTGGACCCCAAACGTTGTTGTCCAATTTGTCCTGAGTACGCTGATACCCCATATGTGGGGGGGAACCACTGTTTGGGCGCATGACAAAGCTCGGAAGGGAAGGAGCGCCATTTGGAATGCAGACTTAAATGGATTGGTCTGCAGGCGTCACGTTGCATTTGCAGAGCCCCTGATGTACCCAAACAGTACAAACCCCCCACAAGTGACCCCATATTGGAAACTAGACCCCCCAAGGAACTTATCTAGATGTGTTGTGAGAACTTTGAACCCCCAAGTGTTTCACTACAGTTTACAACGCAGAGCCGTGAAAATAAAAAATCTTTTTTTTCCCACAAAACATATTTTTTGGCCCCCAGTTTTGTATTTTCCCAAGGGTAGCAGGAGAAATTGGACCCCAAAAGATGATGTCCAATTTGTCCTGAGTACGCTGATATCCCATATGTTGGGGTAAACCCCTGTTTGGGCACACGGGAGAGCTCTGAAGGGAAGGAGCACTGTTTTCCTTTTTCAACGCAGAATTGGCTGGAATTCAGATCGGATGCCATGTCCCGTTTGGAGAGCCCCTGATGTGCCTAAACAGTGGAAACCCCCCAATTATAACTGAAACCCTAATCCAAACACACCCCTTACCCTAATCCCAACAGTAACCCTAACCACTCCTCTAACCCCAACCGTAAATGTAATCCAAACCCTAACCCTATCTTTAGCCCCAACCCTAACTGTAGCCCCAACCCTAGCCCCAACCCTAGCCCTAACCCTAGCCCTAACCCTAGCAATAACCCTAGCCCTATCACTAGCCCTATCACTAGCCCTAACACTAGCCGTAACACTAGCCCTAACCCTAGCCCTAACCCTAGCCCTAACCCTAGCCCCAACCCTAGCCCTAACCCTAGCCCTAACCCTTGCCCTAACCCTAGCCCTAACTCTAGTCCTAACTCTAGCCCTAACCCTAACCCTAACGGGAAAATGGAAATAAATACATTTTTTTATTTTTCCCTAACTAAGGGGGTGATGAAGGGGGGTTTGATTTACTTTTATAGCGGGTTTTTTTAGCGGATTTTTATGATTGGCAGCCGTCACACACTGAAAGACGCTTTTCATTGCAAAAAATATTTTTTGCGTTACCACATTTTGAGAGCTGTAATTTTTCCATATTTGAGTCCACAGAGTTATGTGAGATCTTGTTTTTTGCAGGACGAGTTGACGTTTTTATTGGTAACATTTTTGGACACGTGACATTTTTTGATCGCTTTTTATTCCGATTTTTGTGAGGCAGAGTGATCAAAAACCAGCTATTCATGAATTTCTTTTGGGGGAGGCGTTTATACCGTTCCGCGTTTGGTAAAATTGATAAAGCTGTTTTATTCGTCGGGTCAGTACGATTACAGCGATACCTCATTTATATCATTTTTTTTATGTTTTGGCGCTTTTATACGATAAAAACTATTTTATAGAAAAAATAATTATTTTGGTATCGCTTTATTCTCAGGACTATAACTTTTTAATTTTTTTGCTGATGATGCTGTATCGCGGCTCGTTTTTTGCGGGACAAGATGACGTTTTCAGCAGTACCATGGTTATTTATATCAGTCTTTTTGATCGCGTGTTATTCCACTTTTTGTTCGGCGGTATGATAATAAAGCGTTGTTTTTTGCCTCTTTTTTTTTTTTTTCTTACGGTGTTTACTGAAGGGGTTAACTAGTGGGGCAGTTTTATAGGTTGGGTCGTTACGGACACGGCGATACTAAATATGTGTACTTTTATTGTTTTTTTTATTTTATTTAGCTAAAGAAATGTATTTATGGGAATAATATATATATATATTTTTTTCTTTATTTAGGATATTTTTTTTATTTTTTTTTTTACACACATGTGGGGAATTTTTTTTAAACTTTTTTACTTTATCCCAGGGGGGGACATTACAGATCATTGATCTGACAGTGTGCACAGCACTCTGTCAGATCGACGATCTGCTGTGCAGGGCTGCAGGCTTACCAGCGCCTGCTCTGAGCAGGCACTCGGTAAGCCACCTCCCTCCCTGCAGGACCCGGATGCCGCGGCCATCTTGGATCCGGGACCTGCGGCGAGGAGGGAGGTAGGAGACCCTCGGAGCAACGCGATCACATCGCGTTGCTCCGGGGGTCTCAGGGAAGCCCGCAGGGAGCCCCCTCCCTGCGCGATGCTTCCCTATACCGCCGGTACACTGCGATCATGTTTGATCGCGGTGTGCCGGGGGTTAATGTGCCGGGGGCGGTCCGTGACCGCTCCTGGCACATAGTGCCGGATGTCAGCTGCGATATGCAGCTGACACCCGGCCGCGATCGGCCACGCTCCCCCCGTGAGCGCGGCCGATCGCGTATGACGTACTATCCCGTCGGTGGTCATACGGGCCCACCCCACCTCGACGGGATAGTACGTCTAATGTCAGAAAGGGGTTAAAGAACAGCAGCAGAATGGCGGACACATAGCGGGATGGGCACAGGATGGGAGGTCTATATACTAGGATGGGAGACATATATACCAGGATGGGCGACATATATACCAGGATGGGGGACATATATACCAGGATGGGGGACATATATACCAGGATGGGGGACATATATACAAGGATGGGGGACATATATACCAGGATGGGGGACATATATACCAGGATGGGGGACATATATACCAGGATGTGGTACATATATATCAGGATGGGCGACATATATACCAGGATGGGAACATATATACCAGGATGGGGGACATATACACAAAGATGGGCGACATATATATCAGGATGGGGGACATATATACCAGGATGGGCGACATATATATACCAGGATGGGTGACATATATACCAAGATGGGGGTTATACCTACCAAGATGGGGGTTATATATACCAGGATGGTAGACATATATACCAGGATGGGCGACGAATATCATGATGGGTGACGTATATAACAGGATGGGAGACGTATATACCAGGATGGGAGACGTATACCAGGATGGGCAACGTATATACCAGGATGGGAGATATATATACCAGGATGGGAGACGTATAGCCCAGGATGGGAGGCCTATATACCAGTATGGGAAACATATATACCAAGATGGGCTCAGGATGGGGGACATGCATACTAAGATGGGGGACATATATACAGGGTGGGCTCAGGATGGGGAACATGTGTACTAGGATGGGGGACATATATACCAGGATGGGGGACATATATACCAAGATGGGGGATGTATATACCAGGATGGGGGACATATATACCAGGATGGGGGACATATATACCAGGATGGGCGACGTATATACCAGGATGGGCTCAGGATGGGGGACATGCATACTAAGATGGGGGACATGCATACTAAGATGGGGGACATATATACCAGGATGGGCGACGTATATACCAGGATGGGCGACATATATACCAAGATGTGCTCAGGATGGGGGACATGCATACTAAAATGGGCGACATATATACCAGGATGGGCGACATATATACCAGGATGGGGGACATATATACCAAGATGGGGGATCTATATACCAGGATGGGGGACATATATACCAGGATGGGGGACATATATACCAGGATGGGGGACATATAAACCAGGATGGGGGACATATAAACCAGGATGGGAGACGTATATCCCAGGATGGGGGACATGTATACTAAGATGGGGGACATATATACAGGGTGGGCTCAGGATGGGGAACATGTATACTAGGATGGTTAACATGTATACTAGGATGGGGGACATATATACCAGGATGGGGGACATATATACCAGGATGGGGGACATATATACCAGGATGGGGGACATATATACCAGGATGGGGGACATATATACCAGGATGGGGGACATATATACCAGGATGGGGGACATATATACCAGGATGGGGGACATATATACCAGGATGGGGGACATATATACCAGGATGGGGGACATATATACCAGGATGGGGGACATGTATACTAAGATGGGGGACATATATACAGGGTGGGCTCAGGATGGGGAACATGTATACTAGGATGGGGAACATGTATACCAGGATGGGGGACATATATACCAGGATGGGGGACATATATACCAGGATGGGGGACATGTATACTAAGATGGGGGACATATATACAGGGTGGGCTCAGGATGGGGAACATGTATACTAGGATGGGGGACATATATACCAGGATGGGGGACATATATACCAGGATGGGGGACATATATACCAGGATGGGGGACATATATACCAGGATGGGAGACGTATATCCCAGGATGGGGGACATGTATACTAAGATGAGGGACATATATACAGGGTGGGCTCAGGATGGGGAACATGTATACTAGGATGGGGAACATGTATACTAGGATGGGGGACATATATACCAGGATGGGGGACATATATACCAGGATGGGGGACATATATACCAGGATGGGGGATATATATACCAGGATGGGGGACATATATACCAGGATGGGGGACATATATACCAGGATGGGAGACGTATATCCCAGGATGGGGGACATGTA
The DNA here is from genome assembly GCF_051348905.1 of Ranitomeya variabilis. Lineage (NCBI taxonomy): Eukaryota > Metazoa > Chordata > Amphibia > Anura > Dendrobatidae > Ranitomeya > Ranitomeya variabilis. Next base: position 206,619,962 of record NC_135233.1, read on the forward strand.
TACTAAGATGGGGGACATATATACAGGGTGGGCTCAGGATGGGGAACACGTATACTAGGATGGGGAACATGTATACTAGGATGGGGGACATATATACCAGGATGGGGAACATATATACCAGGATGTGGTACATATATATCAGGATGGGCGACATATATACCAGGATGGGAACATATATACCAGGATGGGGGACATATACACAAAGATGGGCGACATATATATCAGGATGGGGGACATATATACCAGGATGGGGGACATATACACAAAGATGGGCGACATATATATCAGGATGGGGGACATATATATACCAGGATGGGTGACATATATACCAAGATGGGGGTTATACCTACCAAGATGGGGGTTATATATACCAGGATGGGGGACATATATACCAGGATGGGGGACATATATACCAGGATGGGGGACATATATACCAGGATGGGGGACATATATACCAGGATGGGGGACATATATACCAGGATGGGGGACATATATACCAGGATGGGGACATATATACCAGGATGGGGACATATACACTCACCGGCCACTTTATTAGGTACACCTGTCCAACTTCTTGTTAACACTTAATTTCTAATCAGCCAATCACATGGCGGCAACTCAGTGCATTTAGGCATGTAGACATGGTCAAGACAATCTCCTGCAGTTCAAACCGAGCATCAGTATGGGGAAGAAAGGTGATTTGAGTGCCTTTGAACGTGGCATGGTTGTTGGTGCCAGAAGGGCTGGTCTGAGTATTTCAGAAACTGCTGATCTACTGGGATTTTCACGCACAACCATCTCTAGGGTTTACAGAGAATGGTCCGAAAAAGAAAAAAAATCCAGTGAGCGGCAGTTCTGTGGGCGGAAATGCCTTGTTGATGCCAGAGGTCAGAAGAGAATGGGCAGACTGGTTCGAGCTGATAGAAAGGCAACAGTGACTCAAATCGCCACCCGTTACAACCAAGGTAGGCCTAAGAGCATCTCTGAACGCACAGTGCGTCGAACTTTGAGGCAGATGGGCTACAGCAGCAGAAGACCACACCGGGTACCACTCCTTTCAGCTAAGAACAGGAAACTGAGGCTACAATTTGTACAAGCTCATCGAAATTGGACAGTAGAAGATTGGAAAAACGTTGCTTGGTCTGATGAGTCTCGATTTCTGCTGCGACATTCGGATGGTAGGGTCAGAATTTGGCGTAAACAACATGAAAGCATGGATCCATCCTGCCTTGTATGGAGCATCTTTGGGATGTGCAGCCGACAAATCTGCGGCAACTGTGTGATGCCATCATGTCAATATGGACCAAAATCTCTGAGGAATGCTTCCAGCACCTTGTTGAATCTATGCCACGAAGAATTGAGGCAGTTCTGAAGGCAAAAGGGGGTCCAACCCGTTACTAGCATGGTGTACCTAATAAAGTGGCCGGTGAGTGTATACCAGGATGGGGGACATATATACCAGGATGGGGGACATATATACCAGGATGGGGGACATGTATACCAAGATGGGAGACATGTATACCAAGATGGGAGACATGTATACCAGGATGGGGGACATACATACCAGGATGGGAGACATACACACCAGGATGGGCGACATACACACCAGGATGGGCGACATACACACCAGGATGGGCGACATACACACCAGGATGGGCGACATACACCAGGATGGGGGACATATATACCAGGATGGGGATATATATACCAGGATGGGGGACCTATATACCAGGATGGGGGACCTATATACCAGGATGGGGGACCTATATACCAGGATCAGGGCCGCCATCAGGGCATTACAGCCGTTACTGCTGTATGGGGCCCGGTCAGCAGCAGTACACAGAGGGGCCCGCAGATCTGGGGCCCCACTGTTGTGCTTCTACTGATCGGGCCCCATCGTGCACTAAAATACTGTGCACTGCGGCGCACATGTCATCGCTGGGGCCCGGGAGCCGTCTTGGAGCTGTGCACGGCTGTCTTACCTAGTCGGCTGCGCAGCTCCTGCTCGGCTGTAGCTAGAATGTATGGGCTCCCTGCAGGTCCTGACTGCAGCCCATACATTCTAGCCAGTAGCGTGGGGGGGGGGGGGGGCAGAGGGGGCCATCGCCCCGGGCCCTGTCACATGAAGGGGCCCACGGGGAGCCAGGGCAGGGCCACTTCTGTGACGAGGCAGATTCAGAACACCGCATAGGAGCAGAGCAGTATAACGTCTGCTCCCGTCTGACAAGCTGCACGCTGGCTACTAGCACAGTGATGGCTGCAGTCTCCCCCCTGCAGTGAATGGTTTCGCCCGTCTGACCTGATCATGAAGCTTTTCCTGGCTGCAGTTTTTCTTCACTCTGTGCACGCTGGGATTGGCTCAGGAACGCTGGGTCCTAGTGCCCACACCCTGCATTTCACTGACACTTCCTGGTCCTGCAGTGCAAACTTTATCAGTAAGTGCTGGGGATGGGACATTTTAGGTTTATTAAATTCAGGTATGTCACTATGAGACCCTTGGGGTATTGTGGGGGCTGAAAGTGGAGGGGGGACAGGGTACTGGGGGGTGAATGTGAGCCCATGGGGGTATTGTGGGGGAGGGGAGACAGGGCACTGGGGGGTGAATGTGAGACCATGGGGGTGTTGTGGTGGGTGAGGTGGGACAGGGCACTGAGTGGTGGATGTGAGACGATGGGGGTATTGTGGGGGAGGGGGACAGGTCACTGGGGGCTGAATATTATAATGTTATGTTATGATAGTATATGTACGGGGAGGCTGGAGATGGGGGTAGGGGGCCTTTGATATGTACCACCTGGGTATTTTATGAGTGTTAGTATAAGGAGCCCGCATACAGTAACCAAGAGCTGCATCACATTTACAGCACCACTTCCAGGTGCTGAAAATCCTCGTCCCCTGCCCCCTGTCTGATACTCACCTTCTGGCGTCTTCATCTGTTTTAGGCTACGTTCACATTTGCGTTGTGCACCGCAGCGTCGGCGACGCAACGCACAACGCAGCGTATTGTGACGCATGCGTCCACTTTTGCATGGTTTTGAGCGCAGAAAAAACTGTAACTTGCTGCATCCTCTGCGCCCTGACGCATGCACCACAGCAACGCATGCGTCAAAAAACGCAAGTGCAACGCATGTCCATGCGCCCCCATGTTAAATATAGGGGCGCATGACGCATGCGGAGACGCTGCAGCGCCCGACGCTGCGGCGCCGAACGCAAATGTGAACGTAGCCTAAGTCTCTGCTTGGCTCTGTCTCCTGCAGTTTGTGGCCTGTCCGAGGCTCCAGTGTTTCATGGAGCAGCGCAGAGGTCACTAATCAGTGTAAGTCTGTGGGAGCCTCGTTCTCACTCTCAGGCTATGTGCACACAGTGCGGATTGGCCGCTGCGGATCTGCAGCAGTTTTCCATCTGGTTTACAGTACCATTTAAACCTATGGAAAACCAAATCCACAGTGCACATGGTGCGGAAACGCTGCATTGTATTTTCCGCAGTATGTCAATTATATTTGCAGATTCCGCAGCATTTTACACCTGCTCCTGTATAGGATTCCGCAGGTGGTAAAACGCAGATGAAATCTGCACAAAAAACACAGGAAATCCGCAGTAAATACGCAACAACGTGCACATAGCCTCATAGTCATTGAGCGCTTTTGACATAGCTTCTAACTTCTGGCCTGTCAGAAGCTGCGCTCACAAGTTTGAGCAGCGGCACTGCAGCAGTGCCCCAAAATACTGAATACGCCGGAGGATGAGTAAATGTCCATCATACTGTGTATACGGGAGCTTCAGGCCCATCATACTGTGTATAAGGTAGCTGTGCACACATCATACTGTGTAAAAGGGAGCTGCGGGTCCATCATACTGTGTATACGGGAGCTGTAAGTCCATCATACTGTGTATACAGGAGCTGCGGGCCCATCATACTGTGTATACGGGAGCTGTGGGCCCATCATACTGTGAATACGGGAGCTGCGGGCCCATCATACTGTGTATAAGGAAGCTGTGGGCACATCATACTGTGTATAAGGGAGCTGGGGGTCCATCATACTGTGTATACGGGAGCTGCGGGCCCATCATACTCTGTATAAAGGAGCTGGGGTCCATCATACTGTGTATACGGGAGCTGCGGGCCCATCATACTGTGTATACGGGAGCTGCGGGTCCATCATACTGTGTATAAGGGAGCTGCGGGCCCATCATACTATGTATACGGGAGCTGCGGGCCCATCATACTGTGTATACGGGAGCTGTAAGTCCATCATACTGTGTATACGGGAGCTTCAGGCCCATCATACTGTGTATACAGGAGCTGCGGGCCCATCATACTGTGTATAAGGAAGCTGTGGCCCCATCATACTGTGTATACGGGAGCTGTGAATCCATCATACTGTGAATACGGGAGCTGCGGGCCCATCATACTGTGTATAAGGAAGCTGTGGGCACATCATACTGTGTATAAGGGAGCTGGGGGTCCATCATACTGTGTATACAGGAGCTGCGGGCCCATCATACTCTGTATAAAGGAGCTGGGGTCCATCATACTGTGTATACGGGAGCTGCGGGCCCATAATACTGTGTATAAGGGAGCTGTGGGCCCATCTTACTGTGTATATGGGAGCTGCGGGTCCATCATACTGTGTATACGGGAGCTGCGGGTCCATCATACTGTGTATAAGGGAGCTGCGGGCCCATCATACTATGTATACGGGAGCTGCGGGCCCATCATACTGTGTATACGGGAGCTGTGAGTCCATCATACTATGTATAAGGGAGCTATGGGCCCATCACACTGTGTATAAGGGAGCTGCGGGCCCATCATACTGTATATATGAGAGCTGCAGGCCCATCATACTATATATAAGGGAGCTGCGGGCCAATCATACTCTGTATACGGGAGCTGCGGGCCCATCATACTGTGTATAAGGGAGCTGCGGGCCCATCATACTGTGTATAAGGAAGCTGTGGGCCCATCATACTGTGTATAAGGAAGCTGTGGGCCCATCATACTGTGTGCAAGGGAGCTGCGGGCCCATTATACTGTGTATAAGGGAGCTGCGGGCCAATCATACTGTGTATAAGGGAGCTGCAGGCCCATCATACTGTGTATAAGGAAGCTGTGGGCCCATCATACTGTGTACAGGGGAACTGTGAGGGACATCATACTGTTTGATGGGAGCTGCCGGCCCATCATACTGGGTATAGGAAACTGTGAAGGCATATTGTGCATATGGGAGCTGTTGGCCCATTACACTGTATATAGGGGAGCTCTGGGGGGCATTATACTTTCTATAGTGGAGTTCTGTCAGCATTATACTGTATAGGGGAGCATTGGGCTCATTATCTATAGGGGAGCAGTGGGACATCATACTGTGTAGAGGGGAGCAGTGGGAACATCATACTGTGTAGAGGGGAGCAGTGGGAACATCATACGGTGTATAGGGGAGTTATAGAATCATCATACTGTGTATAGGGGAGCTGTGGGGGCCTTAGACTGTGTATAGGGGAGCTTTGAGCTCACCATACTGTGTATAATGGAGCAGTACATGAGGGAACTTAGGGGACATTATTAAATGTTAAGTGGGCACTTAAGCATCATTGTTATAGGGGCACTCAGAGTATTGTGACCATCAAAGTTGCATATGGTCACAATATGGCGGTAAAGTCAATGTTCGTTTTTGTATATAGATTTATTTTCAATAACAGTAGGGTCATATTCTGAGGTTCCCCTATATTCACAACTAGAGTGCGCAACCGTAGCTGTAATCAGGGTTAGCTGGTTAGGGGCCCACTCAGATGTTTCGCCCCCCCCCCCCCCCTAAGTTGAAACCCTAGCTACGCCTCTGATTCTAGCAGTCTCAGTAGTGAATGTGCTAGAATGTAGGGGCTCCTGTCAGGTCCTCTCAGCAGCCCATACATTCTAGCTGCTGCTTCACTGCTGGAAACACTAGACGCCCCGGAACGACTGAGGTAAGTATAAAAAACATTTTTATTTTTGTTTTTTTAAATGGGTGAGGTGGGGGGGAGTGAGACTGCAGATGATGAAGTGTGTTTAAGGGGGCACTGCGCATGATGAAATGATAGGGGGCTGCAGATGATGAAGTGTGGTTGAGGGGGCACTGTGCATGATGAAATGATAGGGGTCTGCAGATGATGAAGTGTGCTTGAGGGGGCACTGCGCATGATGAAATGATAGTGGGCTGCAGATGATGAAGTGTGCTTGAGGGGGCACTGCGCATGATGAAATGATAGTGGGCTGCAGATGATGAAGTGTGTTTAAGGGGGCACTGCGCATGATGAAATGATAGGGGGCTGCAGATGATGAAGTGTGGTTGAGGGGGCACTGCACATGATGAAATGATAGGGGGCTGCAGATGATGAAGTGTGTTTGAAGGGGTACTGCACATGATGAAATGATAGGTGGCTGCAAATGATAAAGTAAGGGGGACTGCAGATGAAGTGAAGGGGGATAGGGGACTAAATGATGAAGTAAGGTGGACTGCAAATGATGAAGTGGGGGTGATGGGGACTGCACATCAAGTGAGTGTGAGGGACGGTGGAGAGCAATTGAATTGTAGGTGGGGGTGGGGAGAGCCAATGGTGTATTGAAGGTAGGGAGAGCAAATAATGAATTTTGAGGGTGGGGAAGAGCAGTTGATAACACAGGTCAACAACAAAAAATTTTTTTTCTGGTGTCCAAAATATTTTAATGAATTTGGGGTATTTTTGGGGTGCTGATTCTGAATATGCTATCAGTTTTGCCAGATTGGCTCAAGTTTTTGAGATTTTTGGTATCTTATTTATAGCACTTGTTGGTAAATGCGACGCATCATCTCAATAATTTCTTTGGATTAGTACTTGAACTGAGCAGTTCTCAATATAGTTTTGTGTTAATTAGTGTTCTAAAAGTTTGTTCATAGCTTGATTTTTGCACTAACTTTATGTTGTTGTCTGTTTTCCAGTGAAAAGCATGAACTCATCAAGAAGAAGTTGTCTTAACGATCCAGACTCATTCTGTTACATTTGTGGTGAATACACACTGCCAAAACATAGAAGAAACATAACAGACTTCGTAAAAAAAGTGTATTTTGCCTATTTTGGGGTTATGCTTGGGGACCAAGACAAGTTTTGGGCACCACACATAGTGTGCAAAGCATGTATCGAATTATTACGAAAATGGAGCAAAGGACAAAGAAAAAGCTTCAAATTTGGTGTTCCAATGGTGTGGAGAGAGCCAAAAAATCATCATGATGACTGTTATTTATGGTAAACACAGGTACAGGCACATCTTCACAATGAGGGACAGGCCTTCTTGCAGATTCCATGTTACTCCCATTTTCGTTTCTTATGCTTATTGAATCCTTGCACTTGCACTGCACAGAAATAACAGTCATCATGATGATTTTTTGGCTCTCTCCACACCATTGGAACACCAAATTTGAAGCTTTTTCTTTGTCCTTTGCTCCATTTTCGTAATAATTCGATACATGCTTTGCACACTATGTGTAGTGCCCAAAACTTGTCTTGGTCCCCAAGCATAACCCCAAAATAGGCAAAATACACTTTTTTTACGAAGTCTGTTATGTTTCTTCTATGTTTTGGCAGTGTGTATTCACCACAAATGTAACAGAATGAGTCTGGATCGTTAAGACAACTTCTTCTTGATGAGTTCATGCTTTTCACTGGAAAACAGACAACAACATAAAGTTAGTGCAAAAATCAAGCTATGAACAAACTTTTAGAACACTAATTAACACAAAACTATATTGAGAACTGCTCAGTTCAAGTACTAATCCAAAGAAATTAATGAGATGATGCGTCGCATTTACCAACAAGTGCTATAAATAAGATACCAAAAATGTCAAAAACTTGAGCCAATCTGGCAAAACTGATGACATATTCAGAATCAGCACCCCAAAAATACCCTAAATTCGATGAAATATCTTTGGCACCAAAAATGCTGTTGACCAGTGTAATGAATAGAGGGTGGGAGAGAGAGAAGTCATGACAATGAATTGAGGCAGAAGGGGCATGTAACTATAATGAATCGGAGTTAGGGTTAGAGCGAGAGGTGCATAGTGGGATCGTTGAGGATAAAGTGACTGGTAATAAACTGGGGGAAAGAGTACAGGTGCTAATTAATTTATATATTAAATGGGGAAAGTGGCTATGTATAGCTAGAAGGGGCTCAGTGGCGTATTATAATTTATATTTGGAATGGTGGGTTGCATAATAACCAATTACAGTATATATTAATGGTGGGTGAATGTCTGTATTCAGATGTGTAGTGTAGAAGAAAGGAAAAAAGTGGGGAATGTGCTCTGGAAGCAGTGCTCTAGATAACTGTGTTATTTTATGCAGAGACGAGTCCTGGCTGAAAGAAGTGATGGCGGTCTGCGCTGGATTAAAAAGAAACGCAAAGATGAAGGACTTCAGCTAGAGACATCACTGGTGAGTCAGTATGTTACCTGTACACTGACACCATACACTATATACTGTATACAGAGCTCCTGTGTATCATGTCACTAGTGATCCCTGTATTACCTGTACACTGACACCATACACTGTATACTGTATACAGAGCTCCTGTGTATAATGTCACTGGTGATCACTATATTATCTGTACACTAAACACTATATACAGAGCTCCTGTGTATAATGTCACTGGTGATCCCTGTATTACCTGTACACTGACACTATATATAGAGCTCCTGTGTATAATGGCATCGGTGACCACTGTATTACCTGTACACAGACACTGCATACTAAGTACAGATCTCCTATGTATAATAGCACTTATGGTGATAGTATTTTTTTTTTTATTAATGATCAGTATTGTACTATTCAGTCACAATGTGGTGGTAATATGTTGTCCGGCCATGGTGTGGCGGTATTTGTTCCTTGTATGTGCTATTATTTGGTCACTATGTGGTGGTAATATGTGGTCTGGTCATGGTGTGGTGGCATTTGTTCCTTGTACGTGCTATTATTCGGTCACCGTGTGGTGGTAATGTGGTCTGGTCATGTTGTGTTGGTATTTGTTCCTTGTATGTAGTTGGTCACCATGTGGTGGTAATATGTGGTCTGTACATGCTGCTGTGGTATTTGTCCCTTGTATGCGATATTGTTCGGTCACTGTGGTGGTAATATGTGGTCTGCACATGGTGTGGCAGTATTTATTCCTTGTAGATAGTATTATAGGTCACTATGTGGTGATAATGTGGTGTCTGGTCATGCTGCTGTGTTATTTGTCCCTTGTATGTGGAATTATTGGTCATTTGAAAAATTGAAAAATAAATAAAAATATACCTAAATTGTATTGCATATTTTAACAAATGTTTAATAAGTTAGAGTAGAGTAGGGCCCGGCCAAAAGAGTCTACCTTGTCATCGTGGCAGATTAAAAAAACCTTTTGGCCAAAACAAAATCTGCTGGCTATGTGTGTGATCTGGTGATGGGAAATGTTAATGTGTGATTGGTGAGAAGTGTAGTTTTTCCAAGAGTCAGCGGTGGTGCTGTAGACAGTTCGAGGTTTGGAGGCGGGGCTGGGGTGGAGCCTGGGCGGAGTCTTAAGGGGGCCCCGAAAATGTTGCCAGTATGGGGCCCCGAAATTTCTAGTGGCAGCCCTGACCAGGATGAAGGACCTATATACCAGGATGAGCGACATATATACCAGGATGGGGGACATGTATACCAAGATGGGGGATATATATACCAGGATGGGGGACGTATATACCAGGATGGGGGACGTATATACCAGGATGGGGGACGTATATACCAGGATGGGGGACATATACCAGGATGGGAGACGTATATACCAGGATGGGAGACGTATATACCAGGATGGGAGGCCTATATACCAGTATGGGAGACATATATACCAAGATGGGCTCAGGATGGGGGACATGTATACTAAGAGGGGGACATATATACAAGGGTGGGCTCAGGATGGGGAACATGTATACCAAGATGGGGGACATATATAACAGGATGGGAGGCCTATATACCAGTATGGGAGACATATATACCAGGATGGGGGACATATATACCTGGAAGGGGCCCAAGAATGGAAACATTAGCATATGATTTGGGTAATCATGTATGTCCTTATAGGATTTAGAATGCTACAGGGGTCCATACATCTGACCAACATGAAGGGGGGGTGCCCAGGCCCACATTTTGCATCGGGGCCCATCGGACTGTAATTCCGCCACTGAGGACTGCTACACTGAAAGTGCGACTACTGCGAGAAAATGAACTTTATTCCTCCTGGGAGCTGCCGGCTTTCAGTCATAGAGGGCGCTTACGGAAGGGCTACAGCCACCACTCACAGCATTGTGATTGGTGTCTGTAAGCATGCCCAGCACTTTGATTGATAGCTTGTGCTGCATAGATGCGCTGTAGAGCGCGCTGCCAATCTAAACGCTGCAACAGCCACTGCCCACTGTGTACTGAGCGGTGACTGTAGCCACTCCGGGCATGTCTCTATAACTGAAAGCCGGAGGTTCCCGGGAGTAATAACGTTCATTTTCTCCTGGGTGCTGCACCTGCAGATTAACCTTATAAGTGCAGGTGAATTGCGTTTGGGGACATGACAGGTTCTCGTTAAATTCCAAGGTTGAGTCCCATTATATTTGCGGATAATCTGGGATCCTGGAAGCTGCAGGGTTAACCGTTACTTACTTTTTTGCGATTCAGCATTGGCCACGTAGATGAATCCATCCACAACTTTGCACACTTCCTTCACTTGCGGGATCAGGCTGTAGGCAGCTGCCGGTTCTCCGTTTACCGAGCGCTCGGAGACAAACATCTTATTGACGGCCGCACTCTGTTCTGTGCGAGCTCTGTCCCGTTCTGAACTAAGAACAAGATTAAAAAAAAGATTATTCAGCAGAATATTAAGCTCCACGATGATAACACTGACCAAGAAAATGACGAGTACGTCCATCTTTAATCCCTTTCCATCACGGCCAGATTTCATTTTTACGCTTTTGGTTTTTCCTCCCCTACCCATAATTCTATTTTAGTTTAGTTTTAGTTTTCTGGGATGAGTTCTGGTTTAGAATGTCACCACTTCTGATACCAAACTTGTCGTTTGTGATTTGTTTTTTTCTTTCCGTGGTTTACATACGGAATTTTGTTTGTTTGTTTGTTTTTGCACCCTTTTGAGAAGTGTTCTTGTGTTTTGTACTTTTTTTTTTTCTTAGCAGCGTTTATCATACGGGGTCATTAATTTAGTATTTTGACAGATTGGACTTTTACGGATGTGACAATAGGAAATATGTAAATTTTTTATTTCTTAAATTGGAAAAAAGGGTCATCTGAATTTTTATAAAAATTTTTTTTTTTAAAAGCTATAATTATTTACTTTACTTATTGTTTCCTTGGGGAACTTGAACAACTTTGAAAAACAACCCCGTTTTATGTCAACTGGCCCAAGCCAGGGTGTCCCAACCTGAGAGCAGGACTCAAGATGCTTAAAGGCTATCTGTCACCAGGTTTTTGCTATCCCAATTGGGAGCAGCATGATGTAGGGGCAGAGACCCTGATTGCAGATATGTATTATTTACTGGGCTGCTTGCTGTAGTTTTGATAAAATCACTGCTTTCTCTGCTGCAGATCTAGCAGTTCTCTGAATGCTGAGCTCTGTATAAGCCCGCCCACACTCCTGATTGGCAGATTTCTGTGTGAGCTGCCAATCAGTGGTGTGGGCGGGGTAATGCACAGCTCAGCATTCTGTCCTCTGCTAGATCTACAGCAGATAAAACAGTGATTTTATCAAAATTGCAGCAAGCAGCCCAGTAAGTGACATAGCACTGGAATCAGGGTTTCTACCCCTACATCATCAGAGTCACTTAATTTCCCCACAGAAATAAATACCATTTCTTTGAATTCTTATTTTAGGTAATTGAAATAGGACTATGATTGCAGAAAACAAGTCATAGTGACATGTCGGAAAATAGACTTAATCACTGGAAAGGGGTGCACTACTCGTTGGTGTAGAAACAATAATAAGAAAGAGGGGTGCACTACCTAGCCTATATCAAGCAATACTTGACAACAAGAAGAAAGTTAGACTAATTGGGGTATGCACAACCACATCATATATAAAAGTATCAAAAACCCTTTATTGTCACATCACAAGAAACATAAAAACATGTAAAAAATACAATACAAAAGTCACACCCCCACTCATAGGCTTGAGTCAAAACATGAGCCCACTGTGATTAGAGAGTAAATATCACAAACAATAATGAATGTACAATTCAATGCACCAAAATACCGACCCTAAATAGTGTCCATATTTGGTCCAGGCGGACAACCTAAATGTCATAGGCCCATGGATGTATAATACCCCTGATTACTGGAACAAAAAGAGCACACTGGATAAATATCCTCTAGGGGAGATAACAAACCCCCAAAATAAACCGGAGTTGTTGCTGATAACAAAGTCATAGTCCAGAGTCCTGTGTTCCTAAGGTCACTGAGTAAATAGGGTATAGCCCATGAACGATTCAATACAAAACCGCGTGGGTATGGACGGAAGAGAGGGCGGAGAGAAGGCCGGACATGGCAGTAAGGACTAGAGGAAGGATCGCAAGCGCTGGTACCAGTCAAATTATTTATTATTTCATTTTCTGGAAGACATAACATTTCTTATTTCCATATGGCTCCGACCTCCCACCTATTTGTTGGGGAGACAGGTTTATATATAATCACCTTTACATCTTGGTGGTCCCATATGGGCCTTCTTTATTCTCAGCTCATCTTTCTCCCTCCTTCCCTTGACTGGTACCAGCGCTTGCGATCCTTCCTCTAATCCTTACTCCCATGTCCCACCTTCTCTCCGCCCTCTTCATTTCGCAGGATCCAGTGCCCGACGGGCGAAACGTGCGTCCATTCGTCGTGATACGTCGCTAATACAAGTCTATGGGAAAATGCAGGATCCTGCATTTTCAAAAATCGACGTATTGCGACGGCAGAGGAAAGACGGAAATGTGAAAGTGGCCTAACTTTCTTCTTGTTGTCAAATGTCAGAACTTAGATTGATGAGGGTCTGAATGTTGAGACCCCTCTAATTACTGAAACAAAAAGGCAAAAGTTCTCAGCTCCTTTTTGTGCCCTTTCAGCTGTGTGTAGACTCACAGAAAAGTCCCTCCAAATAATGGTAACCCTACATCGTCAAGAGCAGCTCCGCAGAGCAGATTACGGCCTTATGAGCCCTGAGCTCAGCTGGAAACTTCTGTCAGCGATCAGTGGGGTCTCAGGGCGGGGAAATCCCACGTATCAAAATATCTGGAAATTCACTATAACAGGTCAGAACTTTTTTCAAAAACAGGTATACTTTAAACATTAAAAGTGACGCGCTGCACTGGTTCCATTCAATCTCCATGGGACTGAAATAAAAATTGTATATGTACGTGGCTGCCTGTCGTAACACGAAAGCATTAACTAATAAAAGAAGTGTTGTGCATTTACCGTGTCGTAGAATAAAGGGTTAAAATATTAAATTTGTGTTCGCCATTCAGCTGGAACGTGACACCAGAACCAACACCTGTGCAGAAAGAGCAGAAGACACGAAGCATTATTGGATCATCAGCAAGATGCCACCACAATCTATGAGAGCAAAGCCCCCTATACACATGGAATGGCTGTTGGAAGAACAATACTTGGCCAATTGTCCGGCCGGCGGCCATCTTGGCCCTTTCTCCCATACACATTGAATGGCTGTCAAACGAACAATGCTTTGCCAATTGTCCGGCCGCCTGCCATCTTGGCCCTTTCTCCCATACACATTGAATGGCTGACAGACGAACGATGCTTTGGCCAATTGTCTGGCCGGCTGCCATCTCGGCCCTTTCTCTCATATGCATTGAATGGCTGTCAGTCGAATGATGCTTTAGCCAATTGTCCAGCCGGCTGCCATCTCGGCCCTTTCTCCCATACACATTAAATGGCTGTAAGTTGAACGATGTTTTGGCCGATCATTTGCCAGGCGGCCATCTCGGCCCTTTCTCCCACACACATTCAATGGCTGTCGGACGAACGATACTTTGGCCGATTGTCCAGCCGGAAACTATTTCTCTCATACACAGGAGAACTCACTCAACAAAGAGCTCTTGTTTTTCTATGAAAGAGCCACCACCAGACATTATCTCTTGGAGAACAAAGCAATCAACAGTCTGAAATTTGACATAACTCCCGCAACAATAAATACTCCGAGGCCTCCATATATATTAGACTGTCTGCCAAACCATGGGTTTAGTCATTAGTCTAATGCGTATGGGAAGCTTCACCCGTCATTGTAGACCCGGACCCCTTTTGCCTTACCGTTGATTTGTCTCTGCAGAATGCTGACAACTGGTAGAAGATCCGGAGAGGTCATCATCCGTGTGACCAAAGAATCATCCAGCTGTTCAAGACCAGGACCAAACATGGCGAAGCGGGGCTCTCCCTGCATGACAAGAGACTGCAGGAATGAGGTCACCGCTCCGTAAATGGGATTCTTGGTTCGCATGGATCGTCTAGTTTTTGGGCTGCTCTGCAAGTAGCTACAACCATAAAAAACGTCAGTCATATAAGTGTGAACTGTGCAAAATTAAAAAAAAAAAAAACACCCACAAAGTAATATTTTAAATGAAACCATATGAACGCTATTTATTTATGGCTTATGTATCCAAGAATTGGTTTGGCGGTATACCTGGTGATACAGTTATCGATAATTACAAACTAGCTTAAAGAATCAATACTCTCACCAAAACCCCAGAGGACACCTGGACTTCCTGGTCTTCTGCTTCTTGGTCCAGAAATGGTCACTCAGCTAATCAGTGGCTGAAGGGGGGGGGTCACAGATTTGATGATCAGTGGAATGGTGTGAATATATTCGCAGAACCTGATCCAACGACCCCATCCGTAATCTGTGGTCATTGGACGGGAGCCCTGAGAACTGTTTCTTGACTCGGCTCTTCTTTGGATTAGCTGGCCTGACGAGCCATCACATAAGCGTAAACCCACAATGACGACATTGTGTCAGGTCGGCTAGTCAAAAGAAGAGCTGTAGATGTCAGGAGGTAGCAGTCATTTCTCACAGCTCACACCATTCGGATACAGATCTCAGTCATGGCCAATGGATCTGGTCCTTCAAATCGATCTGCACTAATTCTAATGAGAGGGCATCTCTAGCTCTTTCCTTGGATTTAAGTACAGGAACAAGAAGCAGAGAACAGCAAGGACAGGGTGAGCGGCAGCGTCGCAGCTCTGGGTTTTATGAAGTAAAAATTCAGCACCCAGAAGTCTAAGGAGCCTCTTTCTCCTCTGTAGCTTCTTGTGCCACCAATTTCATGCAGAGGTTGGCGTCTTACCACCCAGTATTTGGCCACTTTGCACCCAGAAGGTTGGTCATCCCTGCACTCACATGGACATATAATTACACTCCTTCCCATCCGGAGATTCACATAAGCAGGAGTTTAGATCATCCAAGTTGGGCAAGCTGTGACCATCAATGGAGGACCAGGTTGGATGATCGCGCAGTAGAAAGTACTTCCACAGGAGACGGTCTTGTACCATCGACTGCCAGTATCGATTAGTCATTCCAAGGTTGCACAAATCTTGTGGAGAGAGAAACGTCAGGATGTACAACTGCATGTCAACCTAAAGAGAGCACAGAAAAAACAGAGGTTCTTTAGGAAAAAGAGTGCGGATCCATGTGGCAAGGGCACTCCAATAAAGAGTCCTCCACCAGCACATGCTTGGGCTGGGTATTTGGTCATGTTCACATGAGGCAGATACATTGAGATTTTTATAACTCTTATCGGCAGACAACCCAGTTGATTATTCACCGACCTGCATGAGAAAGAAATCTAAACTTTTTACTGTTTATATTAAAAAAAAATCCCAGCTGTAAAATAATCGCAGACAAGTTGAACAAATATTTTTGGAGTTTTCTGAGAATTGACGTTATGAGACACATGTGCCTAAAGGTGACATCACGAAATCAGGCAGAGTCGGTGTTGATAAGTAGATTAAACGGGTTGTCCAGAGAATCCACAGGATGTCCAATAATGCAGGTCCTAGAGGTCAGACCCCCAGCGATCATCAGTGATCGCCTATCCCATAGATTGGTATATTGATTTTACCGGACAACCCCTTTAAAGGTGGTCTGGCTGCTTGCGGTTGGGATAAATTACATAGTTAGTTCCGTAGGTTGAAAAAAACCTAGGTCCATCAAGTTTAACCACTTCGGTGGTAAGAAAGCTCAAAACCACTCCGGCTGTATCTGAACCCGCTCCACCGGTATCTGAACCTGAAGCCGCTCCAGCGGCATCTGAACCTAAAGCCACTCCGGTGGTATCTGAACCTGAAGCCGCTCCAGCGGTATCTGAACCTGAAGCCGCTTCACTGGTATCTGAACCTGAAGCTGCTTCGCCGGTATCTGAACCTGAAGCCGCTCCACCGGTATCTGAACCTGAAGCTGCTTCGCTGGTACCTGAACCAGTGCCAGAGCCGTCCTGTCTTGTGCTCCAGAATCCGCACCGTCTGAACAAGAACCAGCATCTGCATTCTGTTCTGCCAGTGACTCAAGAGTCCGTACCTGCAATCGTGAACCCTGGGGTCAGCGTCTGCAGTGCCCGGGACTGCCCAGGAGTGGTACCTGGCTGCTACCTGCAGCTAAAGCCTAACTCCGCCATCAAGAGACCTAGCGAACCCTGGGCAGCCGCTTAGCCATGCCCCTCCTGGGTAAGCTCAGATTGTGGCACAGTGGGTCCACGATCCACGTGTGTGACACACAGAATATTATGCGTAGAGGACATCATCCAGTCCTTTTTGAAAAGCTGTCATAAAGACATCTTATAAAAAAACTAAATAGTAACTAAACCATTACTACCTCTTGTGGTCGGCATCCCACAGTCTGACTGCTCTAACTGTAAGGCCATGTGCACACGTTCAGTATTTTTTGCGTTTTTTCGCTATAAAAACGTGAAAAAAACGCTTACATATGCCTCCCATTATTTTTTAGTGTATTCCGCATATCTTGTGCAAATGTTGCATTTTTTTCCGCGAAAAAATCGCATCGCGGAAAAAAAAGCAACATGTTCATTAAATTTGCGGAATTGCGGGGATTCCGCACAACTAGGAATGCATTGATCTGCTTACTTTCCGCATGTGGCTGTGCCCACTATGCGGGAAGTAAGCAGATTATGTGCGGTTGGTACCCAGGGTGGAGGAGAGGAGACTCTCCTCCACGGACTGGGCACCATATAATTGGTAAAAAAAAAAAAGAATTAAAATAAAAAATAGTCATATACTCACCTTCGATGGCCCCCGCAGTCTTCCCGCCTCTCAGGTGCACGCTGCCGCTTCCGTTCGTATAGCTGGTGTGTGTGAAGGACCTGCGATGAGGTCGCGGTCATGTGACCGCGACGTCATCGAAGGTCCTGCACACATCATCTATAGGAACGGACGCCGCTGAGGAGATCGGCTGTCTGCAGAAGGTGAGTATAACCATTTTTTTTATTATTTTTAACATTCTATCTTTTACTATTGATGCTGCATAGGCTGCATCTATAGTAAAAAGTTGGTCACACTTCTCAAACACTATGTTTGACAAGTGTGACCAACCTGTCAATCAGTTTTCCAAGCGATGCTACAGATCACTTGGAAAACTTTAGCATTCTGCAAGCTAATTACGCTTGCAAAATGCTAAAAAAAAAAACGCGAAAAAAACGGGAAAAAAACGCAAAAAGAAACATGCGGATTTCTTGCAGAAAATTTCCGTTTTTCTTCTGGAAATTTCTGCAAGAAATCCTGATGTGTGCAAATACCCTAAGGGTATTGACATAGTGTTTGACAAGTGTGACCAACTTTTTACTATAGATGCAGCCTATGCAGCATCAATAGTAAAAGATAGAATGTTAAAAATAATGAAAAAAATAAAAAAAATGGTTATACTCACCTTCTGCAGACACCCGATCTCCTCAGCGGCGTCTGTTCCTATAGATGGTGTGTGCAGGACCTTCGATGACGTCGCGGTCATGTGACCGCGACGTCATCGCAGGTCCTTCACACACACCAGCTATACGAACGGAAGCGGCAGCGTGCACCTGAGAGGCGGGAAGACTGCGGCGGCCATCGAAGGTGAGTATATGACTATTTTTTATTTTAATTCTTTTCTTTTTACCAATTATATGGTGCCCAGTCCGTGGAGGAGAGTCTCCTCTCCTCCACCCTGGGTACCAACCGCACATGATCTGCTTACTTCCCGCATGGTGGGCATAGCCCTGTGCGGGAAGTAAGCAGATCAATGCATTCCTAATTGTGCGGAATCCCCGCAATTCTGCAAATTTAATGAACATGTTGCTTTTTTTTCCCGCGATGCGATTTTTTCGCGGAAAAAAAAGGCCACATTTGTACAAGATATGCGGAATACACTGAAAATAATGGGAGGCATATGTAAGCGGATTTTTCGCTTTTTTTCACGTTTTTATAGCGAAAAAACGCGAAAAAAAGGCAAAAAATACTGAACGTCTGCACTTGGCCTAAAGAACCCTTTCCTATTTATCTCCAGGAAACGTCTTTCTTCCCCCTGTAATGAGTGCCCCCTAGTCCACCGTATGGTCCTTGGAAGGAATAAGTCCTGCGCCATCCTCTGTACTGACCACAAAATGAGATCTCCTCTGAGACGTCTTTTTTCTAGGCTAAACAAACCCAACTTTTCCAACCTCTCATTATAGGAGAGGCCTCCATCCCGTGTAATATAGGCGAGGCCTCCATCCCGTGTAATATAGGAGAGGCCTCCATCCCGTGTAATATACGAGAGGCCTCCATTCCGAGTAATATACGAGAGGCCTCCATTCCGTGTAATATACGAGAGGCCTCCATCCAGTGTAATATATGAGAGGCCTCCATCCCGTGTAATATAGGCGAGGCCTCCATCCCGTGTAATATACGAGAGGCCTCCATCCAGTGTAATATAGGCGAGGCCTCCATCCCGTGTAATATACGAGAGGCCTCCATCCAGTGTAATATAGGCGAGGCCTCCATCCCGTGTAATGTACGAGAGGCCTCCATCCCGTGTAATAGGAGAGGCCTCCATCCCGTGTAATAGGAGAGGCATCCATCCCGTGTAATATAGGAGAGGCCTCCATCCTGTGTAATAGGAGAGGCCTCCATCCCGTGTAATAATCTAGTTGCCCAATAAAGAAAAAAGGAAAGACATGCAAAAAATTGCACACACCTAAGTATCCAAGAAAGAAAACAGTATTAAATATAACAATTTTATTACACCAACTGACAAACGTTTAAAAATATCTAAAGCTACAATGTAACACACAATGTTCCTGGGTACAAGATATACTATATTGGGATCTCTTGGTGGTTTTTCTTTTGTGGGGGCGTCCACATGGGTATATGGGCACATGTCTAGGACTTATGTATATGTGATTGATGCACATTCATATCTAGCCATTACATGCCTTAGAAATAATAATCGATCCTACGTGACGTAGTATACAGCACAGAGCCACGTAGTATATTGCCCAGTGACGTAGTATATTGCACAGCGACGCAGTATACAGCACAGAGCCACGTAGTATATTGCCCAGACACGTAGTATATTGGCCAGTCACGTAGTATATTTCCCAGCTACGTAGTATATTGCCCAGTCACGTATGTCACAGGTTAAAAAATAAACATATACTCACCTTCCGAGGGCCCCTTGTAGTTCTGTCGCCTGTGTTCAGTGCAGGCAGCAGCTTCCGGTCCCAGGGTGTGATGACGTCGCGGTCACATGACCGTGACGTCATGGCAGGTCCTTGTCACATACCATCCTTAGCACCGGACCCTGCCGCTTGCATGGAGCGGTCACCGGAGCGTCGCGAGGAGCAGGAAAGGCGGCGGAAGGTGAGTATATAATTATTTTTTATTATTTTTAACATTAGATGTTTTTACTATTGACGCTGCATAGGCAACATCAATGGTAAAAACTTGGTCACACAGGGTTAATTGCAGCGGTAAAGGAGTGAGTCAGAGGTGTATCGAGCGTTTCTGGCACCCGGGGCAAGAATTCATTTTGGCGACCCCCCCCTCCAAGGACATATGCCCCCCATCATCCCCATCATTGCTCTCTCCCAGTCAGCCCCATCATTGACCTCTCCTCCCCCCACACACACACCATTCACTTCTCTGCACATTCCCCTGCAGCGCGATACACACACACACACACCCCCAATACTGAGCCACACACATACACACATTCACACACACATTCACACACACACACACACATATTCACTCACACACACACACATTCACACACACACAACCTCTCACCTCTCCTCGCGCTCTGCCGCAGCATCCCAATCGCCTTCCTCTGACACAGCCGGCCGCTGAATGATGACGTCTGTGTGAGAGGAAGCAAGAGGAAGCAGGAAGACAGATCGCTGGGCAGCGGAGCTGCAGGGATTTCTCCCTGCCCGCCGCAGCCACTCTGCAGGGGCTCTCCTCCCCCTCTGCACACATTGGGAGCCGGCGCTCTGCAGCTTCTCTGTGCCGGCTGTCAGCTTGACAGTCGGCACAGTGAACAGCTGACTCCCAGACCGGGGGCGGCAGAATGCAGCCGCCGGGGGAGACACTGCGGACCGCCGAATTAGGCGCCCCGACTGCGCCCCCCTGCCGGCTGCGCCCGGGGCACATGACCCGGCTGCCCCCCCCCCCCTAGATACGCCACTGGAGTGAGTTACCCGCGGCATAACGCGGTCCTTTACCGCTGGCATTAACCCTGTGTGAGCGGTGACTGCAGGGAGTATGGAGCGGGTGCTAATTGGACTGTGGCCGTCGCTGATTGGTCGCGGCAGCCATGACAGGCAGCTGGCGCGACCAATCAGCGACGCGGGATTTCCGTGATGGAAGTTTCCGACAGAAAGACGGAAGTACCCCTTAGACAATTATATATATATATATATAGATTGCCTGATCTAGTAGTGCACCCAATACTGGACTAATCATAATCTAGTTGCCGCCTTTGAACTGACTCTAATTTCAGAATATCCTTTTTAAAATGTGGAGCCCAAATCTGGATCCCATGTTCTAGATGTGGCCTTACCGGTGATTTATAAAGGGGTAACACAATAGGTCAGGATCGCGGGATTTTATCTCTCTTTTTATACACCCTAAAATCTTGCTTGCTTTTGCTGCTGCTGCCTGACATTGAGTGCTGCTGCTCAGCTTACCTGTACCCAGAATCCCCCGTCCTTCTCCTGTTCTGTAGTCCTGAGTATTCTACCAGTACAGATCCCTGCGGTCCTCACTGCTCCCAGTACAGATCCCTGCAGTCCCCACTGCTCCCAGTACAGATCCCTGCGGTCCCCACTGCTCCCAGTACAGATCCCTGCGGTCCCCACTGCTCCCAGTACAGATCCCTGCGGTCCCCACTGCTCCCAGTACAGATCCCTGCGGTCCCCCCTGCTCCCAGTACAGATTCCTGCGGTCCCCACTGCTCCCAGTACAGATCCCTGCGGTCCCCACTGCTCCCAGTACAGATACCTGCTGTCCCCACTGCTCCCAGTACAGATCCCTGAGGTCCCCACTGCTCCCAGTACAGATCCCTGCGGTCCCCACTGCTCCCAGTACAGATCCCTGCCGTCCCCACTGCTCCCAGTACAGATCCCTGCCGTCCCCACTGCTCCCAGTACAGATCCCTGCGGTCCCCACTGCTCCCAGTACAGATCCCTGCGGTCCCCACTGCTCCCAGTACAGATCCCTGCGGTCCCCACTGCTCCCAGTACAGATCCCTGCGGTCCCCACTGCTCCCAGTACAGATCCCTGCGGTCCCCACTGCTCCCAGTACAGATCCCTGCCGTCCCCACTGCTCCCAGTACAGATCCCTGCCGTCCCCACTGCTCCCAGTACAGATCCCTGCCGTCCCCACTGCTCCCAGTACAGATCCCTGCCGTCCCCACTGCTCCCAGTACAGATCCCTGCCGTCCCCACTGCTCCCAGTACAGATCCCTGCCGTCCCCACTGCTCCCAGTACAGATCCCTGCCGTCCCCACTGCTCCCAGTACAGATCCCTGCCGTCCCCACTGCTCCCAGTACAGATCCCTGCCGTCCCCACTGCTCCCAGTACAGATCCCTGCCGTCCCCACTGCTCCCAGTACAGATCCCTGCCGTCCCCACTGCTCCCAGTACAGATCCCTGCCGTCCCCACTGCTCCCAGTACAGATCCCTGCCGTCCCCACTGCTCCCAGTACAGATCCCTGCCGTCCCCACTGCTCCCAGTACAGATCCCTGCCGTCCCCACTGCTCCCAGTACAGATCCCTGCCGTCCCCACTGCTCCCAGTACAGATCCCTGCCGTCCCCACTGCTCCCAGTACAGATCCCTGCCGTCCCCACTGCTCCCAGTACAGATCCCTGCCGTCCCCACTGCTCCCAGTACAGATCCCTGCCGTCCCCACTGCTCCCAGTACAGATCCCTGCGGTCCCCACTGCTCCCAGTACAGATCCCTGCCGTCCCCACTGCTCCCAGTACAGATCCCTGCCGTCCCCACTGCCCCCAGTACAGATCCCTGCCGTCCCCACTGCCCCCAGTACAGATCCCTGCCGTCCCCACTGCCCCCAGTACAGATCCCTGCCGTCCCCACTGCTCCCAGTACAGATCCCTGCGGTCCCCACTGCTCCCAGTACAGATCCCTGCGGTCCCCACTGCTCCCAGTACAGATCCCTGCCGTCCCCACTGCTCCCAGTACAGATCCCTGCCGTCCCCACTGCTCCCAGTACAGATCCCTGCCGTCCCCACTGCTCCCAGTACAGATCCCTGCCGTCCCCACTGCCCCCAGTACAGATCCCTGCCGTCCCCACTGCCCCCAGTACAGATCCCTGCAGTCCCCACTGCCCCCAGTACAGATCCCTGCAGTCCCCACTGCTCCCAGTACAGATCCCTGCAGTCCCCACTGCTCCCAGTACAGATCCCTGACGTCCCCACTGCTCCCAGTACAGATCCCTGCGGTCCCCACTGCTCCCAGTACAGATCCCTGCGGTCCCCACTGCTCCCAGTACAGATCCCTGCGGTCCCCACTGCTCCCAGTACAGATCCCTGCGGTCCCCACTGCTCCCAGTACAGATCCATGCGGTCCCCACTGCTCCCAGTACAGATCCCTGCCGTCCCCACTGCTCCCAGTACAGATCCCTGCCGTCCCCACTGCTCCCAGTACAGATCCCTGCCGTCCCCACTGCTCCCAGTACAGATCCCTGCCGTCCCCACTGCTCCCAGTACAGATCCCTGCCGTCCCCACTGCTCCCAGTACAGATCCCTGCCGTCCCCACTGCTCCCAGTACAGATCCCTGCCGTCCCCACTGCTCCCAGTACAGATCCCTGCCGTCCCCACTGCTCCCAGTACAGATCCCTGCCGTCCCCACTGCTCCCAGTACAGATCCCTGCCGTCCCCACTGCTCCCAGTACAGATCCCTGCCGTCCCCACTGCTCCCAGTACAGATCCCTGCCGTCCCCACTGCTCCCAGTACAGATCCCTGCCGTCCCCACTGCTCCCAGTACAGATCCCTGCCGTCCCCACTGCTCCCAGTACAGATCCCTGCCGTCCCCACTGCTCCCAGTACAGATCCCTGCCGTCCCCACTGCTCCCAGTACAGATCCCTGCCGTCCCCACTGCTCCCAGTACAGATCCCTGCCGTCCCCACTGCTCCCAGTACAGATCCCTGCCGTCCCCACTGCTCCCAGTACAGATCCCTGCCGTCCCCACTGCTCCCAGTACAGATCCCTGCCGTCCCCACTGCTCCCAGTACAGATCCCTGCCGTCCCCACTGCTCCCAGTACAGATCCCTGCAGTCCCCACTGCTCCCAGTACAGATCACTGACGTCCCCACTGCTCCCAGTACAGATCCCTGACGTCCCCACTGCTCCCAGTACAGATCCCTGCGGTCCCCACTGCTCCCAGTACAGATCCCTGCGGTCCCCACTGCTCCCAGTACAGATCCCTGCGGTCCCCACTGCTCCCAGTACAAATCCCTGCGGTCCCCACTGCTCCCAGTACAGATCCCTGCGGTCCCCACTGCTCCCAGTACAGATCCCTGCGGTCCCCACTGCTCCCAGTACAGATCCATGCGGTCCCCACTGCTCCCAGTACAGATCCCTGCCGTCCCCACTGCTCCCAGTACAGATCCCTGCCGTCCCCACTGCTCCCAGTACAGATCCCTGCCGTCCCCACTGCTCCCAGTACAGATCCCTGCCGTCCCCACTGCTCCCAGTACAGATCCCTGCCGTCCCCACTGCTCCCAGTACAGATCCCTGCCGTCCCCACTGCTCCCAGTACAGATCCCTGCCGTCCCCACTGCTCCCAGTACAGATCCCTGCCGTCCCCACTGCTCCCAGTACAGATCCCTGCCGTCCCCACTGCTCCCAGTACAGATCCCTGCCGTCCCCACTGCTCCCAGTACAGATCCCTGCCGTCCCCACTGCTCCCAGTACAGATCCCTGCCGTCCCCACTGCTCCCAGTACAGATCCCTGCCGTCCCCACTGCTCCCAGTACAGATCCCTGCCGTCCCCACTGCTCCCAGTACAGATCCCTGCCGTCCCCACTGCTCCCAGTACAGATCCCTGCCGTCCCCACTGCTCCCAGTACAGATCCCTGCCGTCCCCACTGCTCCCAGTACAGATCCCTGCCGTCCCCACTGCTCCCAGTACAGATCCCTGCCGTCCCCACTGCTCCCAGTACAGATCCCTGCGGTCCCCACTGCTCCCAGTACAGATCCCTGCGGTCCCCACTGCTCCCAGTACAGATCCCTGCGGTCCCCACTGCTCCCAGTACAGATCCCTGCGGTCCCCACTGCTCCCAGTACAGATCCCTGCGGTCCCCACTGCTCCCAGTACAGATCCCTGCGGTCCCCACTGCTCCCAGTACAGATCCCTGACGTCCCCACTGCTCCCAGTACAGATCCCTGCGGTCCCCACTGCTCCCAGTACAGATCCCTGCGGTCCCCACTGCTCCCAGTACAGATCCCTGCGGTCCCCACTGCTCCCAGTACAGATCCCTGCGGTCCCCACTGCTCCCAGTACAGATCCCTGCGGTCCCCACTGCTCCCAGTACAGATCCCTGACGTCCCCACTGCTCCCAGTACAGATCCCCGCAGTCAATAAAAATTGGCACCCAAACAAACCGGTGCACGGTCCTTATCATTCACGGTAGGATACTCACCGGTAACGTGTCCAGGGGACTGTCCTGCTGCAGACTATCACTCCCATCCTCCAGCTTCCCCCTCACACTGTGCAGATAACGATCTCTTAACTGTCTGAAGCCATTAATGACAGCAGCTTCAAACCGGCTCCACTCCGGCTCCGCGCCCCCGTCCGCCATGCTGCTCCCCCGGTAACGTGCGGCCGCACAGTCACAGCCCGGTCACTCCAATGGCTTCTTCCTGCTGCCTGGCTTGTGGCTTCCAGCATCACCACAGCAGTGTCACAGTCACTGGCTGAACTGTGCACTTCCTGGTCATGTGACCTGTCCCTAGCAACGCCATTAGTGTACATAGCAACACAGCAGAGCGCACAGGGACACATTCAGCTGCCCGGGGTGCCACATACGTGTTAACCCCTTACTCTCCATGGCAATTTTCTGTTTTTGCGTTTTCGTTTTTTCCTCCTTGTTTTTCCAAATATGCATTTTTTTTGGGGGGGAGATGACCTAGAAAAAGAGGGGTGATTTTAAATTGTATATATTTTTTTCTTTACTTTTTTTTTTATTTTTACATTTTGAGATAAAAATGACCTCCCGATGTGACCCTGCTCATCACTACGATGACAGCAATACCAAGCATGGCCAGTTTTTATTTTTTTATGTTTTAGTGGTGAACAAAAAATCTGAAGTATGCAAAAAATATATATTTTTGATTGTGTCGCCATCTTCTGAGGTGCGTAATGTTTTCATTTTAGGTCGATGGAGCCGTGTGACGGATTATTTTTTGCACGGAGAGACAACATTTTTCTTGATGCCATTTTAGGATCACTTCTTACAGCATATTTTGTGGAATTACAGCGACCAGAAATATGTAATTTGGGTGTTCTTTGATAGATCAGACTTTTCTGAATGCAGCAATACCTCATAAAGTGGTATGTAAAAGTTTGGGCACCCCTGGCAAAAATTACCATTAGTATATGTGCACACGGTGTGTAAAGTTTCTGCTGTATTTCTGCAGATCTTGAAATAACACGTTTTTGTCAGATTTTTTTGCCTTGCGTTTTTTGTCCTGCATTTTTGACATACCGTATGTTTTTTTGTCCTACTTTTATGTCCTGCATTTTTGCCTTGCGTTTGGCTACTTTCACACTGGCGTTAACTGCAATACGTCGCAATGCGTTGTTTTGCCGAAAAAATGCATCCTGCAAAAGTGCTTGCAGGATGCGTTTTTTTCTGCATTGACTAACATTAGCGACGCATTTGCGACGCATTGACACACGTCGCAACCGTCGTGCGACGGTTGCGCCGTGTTGTGGCGGACCGTCGGGAGCAAAAAACGCTACATGTAACGTTTTTTGCTCCCGACGGTCCGCTTTTTCCGACCGCGCATGCGCGGCCGGAACCCCCGCCCCACCTCCCCGCACTTCCCCGCACCTCACAATGGGGCAGCGGATGCGCTGGAAAAATGCATCCGCTGCCCCCGTTGTGCGGCGGAGACAACGCTAGCGTCGGTGACCTCAGCCCGACGCACTGCGACGGGCCGAGCCCGACGCTAGTGTGAAAGTAGCCTTATTTGTCCTGTTCTTCGCCCTGCTTTTATGTCCTGCATTTTTGCCTTGCGTTTTGTCCTGCGTTATTTGTCCTGTTCTTCGCCCTGCTTTTTTGTTGTGCATTTTTGTCCTGAGATTTTTGTCCTATGTTTTTTGCCCTGCGCTTTGTCCTGTTTTTTTGCTCTGCATTTTTTGCCCTGTGTTTTAGTTCTGCATTTTTGTTCTGCATTTTTTGTCCTGCGTTTTTTTGCCGTGTTTTTTTGCCCTGCATTTATGTCCTGTTTTTTGCCCTACGTTCTTGTCCTTTTTCTGCCCTACATTTTTGTCCTGTGTTTTTGTCCTTCATTTTTTCCCTGCGTTTTTGTCCTGCATTTTTTTTCCTGCGTTTGTTGCTCTGCCTTTTATCCTGCGTTTTTTATCCTGCATTTATGACGTATGGTTTTTGCCTTGCATTTTTTGCACTGCGTTTTTTGCCCTGCATTTTTGCCCTGCATATTTTGTCCTGCATTTTTGACTGAGGCCGGGGTCACACTAGCGATGAATATGGACGAGTGCTATGTGATAAAACATTGCATAGCACTTGGAACAGTATTAATCTATGGGGCAGCTCACATTAGCGTTTTTTTTCTCTCCCTGTTTTCTTGTCTTGCGTTTTTTGCCCTGTATTTTTGTCCTGTTTTTTGCCTTGTGTTTTTGTCCTGCATTTATGACGTACGTTTCTTGTCCTGTTTTTTTTGCCCTGCGTTTTTGTCCTGTGTTTTTTTCCCTGCGTTTTTGTCCTGCATTTATGACGTCCTCCCTCCTTCTGTACCTGTTAGTACCTTGTTTTTTGCTCATGTTTATTGTATTTGTCTATATTTGCCCCCTTTTCATGTGTAAAGCGCCATAGAATAAATGGCGCTATAAAAATGTATAATAATAATAGTAATATTGATGTACGTTTTTGTCCTGTGTTTTTTGTCCTGTGTTTCTTGCCCTGAGTTTTTTGCCCTGCGTTTTTTGTACTGCATTTTTTGCCCTGCATTTTGTCCTGCATTTTTTGCCCTGTGTTTTTTACCCTACGTTTTTGTCCTGTGTTTAGCCCTGTATTTTTGTCCTGCATTGTTGCTCTGTGTTTTTTGCCCTACATTTTTTGTGCTGTTTTTTTTTGCCCTACGTTTTTCTTTTTTTTTTGCCCTACGTTTTTGTCCTGTTTTTTTTTGTCCTGCATTTTTGCCCTGAGGTTTCTGACCTGCCTTTTATCCTCGTCCTGCATTTTTCCTCTGTGTTTTTGTCCTGCGTTTTTTGCTCTGTGTTTTTGTCCTGAGTTTTTGCCCTGTGTTTTTTGTCCTGTGTTTTTTGCCCTGCGTTTTTTGTCGTGTGGCTTTTGCCATGCGTTTTTGGTCCTGCATTTTTGACTAAGTCTCGGCTCACTTGCACCCATATAAGTCCGGGGTCAGACTAGCGTTTGGTATCCGGTGCAAGAGCATCGGATGCAATATGCTAATGACCCTCGGCTCCTGCCCTGCTGCAAGCTGGAGCCGAGTGTCATGAATTTCTCCATCTCCTCCATTGCCAGGGTCAGCGTATATCGTACATCACTCGGATGATATCCGAGTGATGTGCGTTGTCTCACTCACACCCATATGTGCGAGTGAGCCAAGACTCGGCCGAGTGTCAGTAACAATCGCAGCATGCTGCGATTTCACATGCACGTTGAAAACAGCCGAGCAAAAAAAATGCTGATGTGGGCTGCCCCATAGAGGAATACTGGTCTGAGTGGTATGCAATGTTTTATCCCATAACACTCATTTGTATTCATCGCTAGTGTGACCTTGGCCTAAGCCTATGGCTGAAGTCACACCAGAAAGGAATATGGACGAGTGCTATGCGAGAAAAAATCGCATAGCACTTGGACCACTGGTAGTCTATGGGGCAGCACCCATCACCGATTTTTTTCTCGGAAGTATTATATGTGCGAGTGAAATCGCAGCAAGCTGCGATTTGCAGCGTATATCGGCCAAGTCTCGCCAATACAAATCTATGGGTGCGATAAAAAAACGGACACCACACGGACCATCAGTGTGACTTGCGAGAAATACGCACATATTTTTCTAATTTCAGCCCATTGAGCCGTTAAATTCAATGAGGAAAAGAAGTGAGAAATGAAAACGCCATACGGATGTCATACAGATACATGGATACGAGAAAATCGCATCATCGGATTGCAAACGCATTACACATGGATGACCATACGGAGAACATTTGTGCAACTCTCGTTTGAGAGAAACGGACCGATTTTGCATACGGCAAGTGTGACCCCAGCCTATGGGTGTGAGTGAGACACCATTGGTTTTATCATATAGTGTACTCAAAAGCGGGAAAAAAATTCAAAGTGCGGAGAAATTGCAAAAAAAAGTGCAATTCTACATCTGCTTTTTGGATTATTTTACCATGTTCACTAAATGCTAAAACTGACCTGCCATTTTGATTCTCCAGGTCATTACGAGTTCATAGACACCAAGCATGCCTCGTTTCTTTTATATTTAAGTGGTGAACAAAAAATCCAAAGTTTGTTAAAAAAAAATTGTGCCATTTTCCGATACCCGTAGCCAGGGCTGCCACTAGGATTTTCGTGTCCTCATACTGGCAAAATTTTCAGGGCCCCCTTGAGACTCCGCCCAGGCTCCTCCCCAGCCCCGCCTCCACCCCTTGAACTGTCCACAGTCAAAAGATTTTTAAAGCGGCCACCACGACAGGGTCGGACCCTACCCTACTCTAACCTATTAAACATTTGTTAAAGTATCCAGTACAATTTAGGTATATTTTTATTTATTTTTCAAATTTAAAAATGACCAATACCACATACACGGGACAAATACCACCGCACCATGACCAGACACCATATTTCCACCATATGATCACCAATAATACCACATACAGGGGACAAATACCACCGCACCATGACCAGACCACATATTACCACCACATGGTGACCTCTAATACCACATACAAGGAGCAAATACCGCCACACCATGACCAGACCACATATTACCACCACATAGTGACCAAATAATAGCACATGTAAGGAACAAATACCGCCACACCATGGCCGGACAACATATTACTACCACATAGTGACTGAATACTACAATACTGATCAGTAATAAAAAAAAACACAGTACTAATATCACCATAAGTACCAGTATTCACAGGAGATCTGTACTTAGTATGCAGTGTCTGTGTACAGGTAATACAGTGATCACCGGTGACATTATACACAGGAGCTCTGTATATAATGTATAGGTAATACAGTGATCACTGGTGACATTATACACCGAACCGCTGTATATAGTGTACAGTGTATAGCATCAGTGTACAGGTAACACACTGACTCACCAGTGATGTCTCTAGGTGGAGTCCTTCATCTTTGCTTTTAATCTTCATCCAGCACAGACCGCCGTCGCTTCATTCAGCCAGGGCTCGTCTCTGCAGGTAATAACAGTTATCTAGAGCACCGCTTCCAGAACACATTACTTATTTTTTTCCCAAATTCTAAACTACAACAGATGAAGAAAAAAAGCGACAGTGTTGGTCTGCACAGTAACAGGACCGCCCCACCCCCATTTAAAACAGTATCCTCAAAAAATAAAATAAATACATTACTGCAGTAATAATATCCCTTAATTAGCCCCTATGGTAACAATATTCCCCATCCTGGCCCCCGTGTGTCTCATTCCTGGCTCCAGCCATATGTTCTCCTATCCTGCCCTCATTCGATGTCCCATCCTGCCCCATATGATCTCCCCATCCCACCCCATGATCCTGCCCCATCTGTCCCATGATCCTGCCCCATCTGTCCCATGATCCTGCCCCATCTGTCCCATGATCCTGCCCCTTCTGTCCCATGATCCTGCCCCATATTCCTGCCCGATCTGTCTCCATTCTGCCCCGTGTCTCCATTCTTCCACCTGTGTCTCCATTCTGCCCACTGTCTCCATTCTGCCCACTGTCTCCATTCAGCCCTCGTGTCTCCATTCTGCCCACTGTGTCTCCATTCTGCCCCAGTGTCTGCATTCTGCCCCAGTGACTGCATTCTGCCCCAGTGACTGCATTCTGCCCCGTGTCTGCATTCATCCCCCGTGTCTCCATTCTGCCCCCGTTTCTCCATTCTGCCCCACTGTCTCCATTCTGCCCACTGTCTCCATTCTGCCCCGTGTCTCCATTCTGCCCACTGTCTCCATTCTGCCTCGTGTCTCCATTCTGCCCCCGTTTCTCCATTCTGCCCCGTGTCTCCATTCTGCCCACTGTCTCCATTCTGCCCCGTGTCTCCATTCTGCCCACTGTCTCCATTCTGCCCACTGTCTCCATTCTGCCCCCAGTGTCTCCATTCTGCCCCGTGTCTGCATTCTGCCCCCATCTCCATTCTGTCCCCGTGTCTGCATTCTGCCCCAGTGTCTCCATTCTGCCCCAGTGTCTCCACTCTGCCCCACAGTCTCCATTCTGTCCCCGTGTCTGCATTCTGCCCCTTGTCTCCATTCTGCCCCACAGTCTCCATTCTGTCCCTGTGTCTGCATTCTGCGCCCATGTCTCCATTTTGCCCCACAGTCTCCATTCTGCCCCAGTGTCTCGATTCTGCCCCAGTGTCTCCATTCTGCCCCACAGTCTCCATTCTGCCCCACAGTCTCCATTCTGCCCACTGTCTCCATTCTGCTCCCTGTGTCTCCATTCTGCCCCTTGTTTCCATTCTTCCCCCTATGTCTCCATTCTGCCCCCTTGTCTGCATTCTGCCCCAAAGTCTCCATTCTGTCTCCGTGTCTGCATTCTGCCCCCGTGTCTCCATTCTGCCGCACAGTCTCCATTCTGCCCCCGTGTCTGCATTCTGCCCCGTGTCTACAATCCTGCTCCCGTCCTTGTGTCTCCATCCTGAAACATTGCTGCTTTCAATTAAAATAATAACAAAAAACTGTCTTCTTACCTGGCTGCGCTCCTGCGGCGAAGAGAAGATCCCTCCCGGCATTTCAGTGCGCACTCGCCGGCGAATGACAATGACGTCATACGCCGGCGATGCGTGCTGACGTCAGCTGCCAGCCTCCGATTGGCTGGCAGCTTTAACCATTGCCTTGCGGGCCCGCACGGCAAACTGAACTTGCGTCTCGGACACAGGTTCCCGATAGAAGCCGCCTGCCGCTGGGGCCCGGTGAGCAGAAGAGACGGGGCCTGATGCGGGCCCCCTCTGTCACCGGGCCCCATATGCCAGTCAGAGCAGTAATAGTACGGGCGGCCCTGCCCGTAGCATCTCCATTTTTCGTGATCTCGGGTTGGGTGAGGTCTTATTTTTTGCGTGCTGAGCTGACGTTTTTATTGATACCATTTTGGTGCAGATACGTTCTTTTGATCACTGATTATTGCATTTTAACGCAATGGCGTTTTTAACTTTTTCTCACTACGCCGTTTAGCGATTAGGTTAATCCTTTTTTTTTTATTGATAGATCGGGCGATTCTGAATGCGGCGATGCCAAATAAGTGTATGTTTCTTTTTTTTATTGTTTTAATTTGAATGGGCCGAAAGGGGGGTGATTTAAACTTTTAGATTTTTTATTTTTTTTTTAATATTTTTAAAAACTTTTTTACTTTTTGCATGCTTCAATAGTCTCCATGGGAGACTAGAAGGTGTCATAACCCGACCACCATAGCAATCTCGCATTGACAACCATAGAGGTCTCCAGGAGACCTCTGGGTGTCATGCCAACTCACCGGTGACCCGCGATCACGTAATGGGGGTCACCGGTGGGCAGATTTCGGCGCGATTGCCGGAATTGCATGTTAAATGCCACTGTCAGAGTTTGGGGAGTGACATACCATCTCTGGCTTGTCAAGGTAAGGAGGCTTATTCGCCGTGCAATGCTCCTCTGGAAATTTACATATGCAAATTGCCTCTTCTGAGAAAAAGAGGACTTAACTCTATAGCGCCACCTATTGGAAGTAGCGATCCTACAAGTCACAATCAACCCTTTAACGAGTCGTGCAATATGACCTAGGGTATGTTTCCACGTTCAGGAAACGCTGCTTGTTTGACGCTGCGCAGCGCTGCAGCGTCAAACAAGCAGCGTCCAGATGTTCCTGCATAGTGGAGGGGATTTTATGAAATCCCGTCTCCACTATGCGTGGAAACTCGCACGCGGCGGCCTGCGACTACGGACATGCTGCGCGTCTTTTCAGATCGCAGCATGCCCGTACACCTTGCGGGGACGCAGCGTCCCTGCAAGGCATATCACAGGGCCCTATGGGAGAGAGCGATCATCCCGGATGTGAAGAGTTAACACATCCGGCATGATCGCGTCCCATTAAGGGGGCGGGGCTTAGCGCCGAGCGGCTTCGCCGCTGCGGCGATACCGCCGCCCATCCGTACCGTGGAGACATAGCCTTAGGATTAAAGCCAAATCAGTATCTCAATTCGCAGACAAGGTGTTTCGGGCTGTTGGCCCTCGTCAGTGCGAAGCATGAGAACTGATTTGGCTAGGTGAGAGGCTCTGGAGTGGGGTCTAAGGGGTAACGTACTGACGAGGGCCAACAGCCCGAAACACCGTGTCTGCGAATTGAGATACTGATTTGGCTTTAATCCTAAGTCATATTACACGACTCGTTAAAGGGTTGATTGTGACTTGTAGGATCGCTACTTCCAATAGGTGGCGCTATAGAGTTCAGTCCTCTTTTTCTCAGAAGAGGCAATTTGCATATGTAAATTCCCAGAGGAGCATTGCACGGCGAATAAGCCTCCTTACCTTGACAAGCCAGAGATGGTATGTCACTCTCCATAAGGAGAAACGTTACCCCTTAGACCCCACTCCAGAGCCTCTCACCTAGCCAAATCAGTTCTCATGCTTCGCACTGACGAGGGCCAACAGCCCGAAACACCGTGTCTGCGAATTGAGATACTGATTTGGCTTTAATCCTAAGTCATATTGCACGACTCGTTAAAGGGTTGATTGTGACTTGTAGGATCGCTACTTCCAATAGGTGGCGCTATAGAGTTAAGTCCTCTTTTTCTCAGAAGAGGCAATTTGCAACTGTCAGAGTTTGACAGCAGCATTTAATGGTTTAATAGCCGCGGGTGGATCATGATTCCACCCACGGTTGTTCCTGGCACATGTCAGCTGTTCAAAACTGCTGACATGTACCGTGAAAGATGTGGGCTCACCGCCGGAGCCCACATCAAAGGGGGGGACACGACATGTATATGTATGGCGCATGTTGTGAAGGGTTAACATGACCTACATGCCAGCAGCCCATTATCGGGCCAGAAGGTATGCGGTGTAGTTGACACTGAGTCAAAACGCACCAATATGCCCCTGTAGTTCTTCGAAAGACGTTTTGGGCACATGATGGAGTCGGAAAATGGACGCGTCATCAGGCTGACGGCTGCCAACAACAGTTAGATGGATGTATAAGGAATAGTCTGGATGCGAGTCTGATTGAGCAGGACAATGGTAAGAAGGGGATCATCCTTATAGACCATCTGTCCCAGAGAATTGGACGTGATGCTGGGTATGAATGTGCTGAGGGATCTACATCACCATCTCTATGCGAGAGAAGGGTTTAAGTATAAGTATTGGTCATGGGCCGCCGCACACCGGTCGACTTAGAAGATTCTGCAGGAGATGATGAGGAGCTGCGGACTGCAAAAGAGCACCATGTGCGGCCAGCCCGACGGACAAGTGAGAGTGCCTCCGAGTACACCGGCAAACACACGCAAGATGTACCAGCAAGTTAAGGATATTGTGGCCAACATTATGGAGAATCAGGTGATCATGGTGAACCAAAGTCCTTGGCATACTCCAGTGGTCTTGGTGCGGAAGAAGGATGAGTCTGGTTCTGTGTGGACTACCGGAAATTGAATGCCCAGACTGTCTGGGATGCCTATCCTCTTCTGCAGATTGAAGAGTCGTTATCCGCTCTGAGTCATGCAAAATTCTTCTCAACTCTTAACCTGGCCAGTGGATACTAGCAAGTACCGGCGGCCGAGAAAGACAAGGCGAAGATGTCCTTCATCCTACCCATGGGACTGTACAAGTTCTATCGTATGCTGTTCGGCCTGTCCAATGCCCCAGGGACATTCCATCAGTTGATGGAGCATTGTTTGGGTGATCTCAACCTCAAGTTAGTATTAATATACTTGGACAATGTGGTGGTGTTCGGGATCTCCTTCGAGGATCACTTGCAGAAGCTACGACAAGTCTTAGGGTGGTTGAGAGATCACGGCCACAAGAACAAACCCAGGAAGTGTCAACTGTTTCAACACTACCTGGTTAGGTAGTCGGGCGTCTTCAGATGGATTCACATAACCCTGAGGGTTAGGTCTTCAATTGCTTTGTCTCACAAAGTTTGCTCATACTTTTGCCCAAAAGGCACTCTCACTACAAGATGTCTAGGTCACTCTACAGGTCTTCTCACATAGTTTGCAGCCTTTCACCTACACCCCATAGCACAACAAAATCCAGGACTGGAACCACTCCTAAAGTCTCCGCTGTTCCTCAAGCATACTTTGAACCCTCTTTAGTCTATTGCACACCTGAGATCTTAATTCTTAGGCTTTACGTTTCAGGAGAAGCCATGAAAAATTGTACTCGGGCACATCTTCTGACAAGACAACTGACTTTAGTGAAGCAGACAATGTCCCTTTGTTCTCCACTGATATGTGGCTAAAGCATGATATGACCATAGCCTACTTCGCCCTGGTTCACAGCCGGCTGATCGTTCCACAATCCCCTAGGAGATTCATAGAGCAAACCACTTGGCTGACGATACATCTCGGCCATGACGAATTAGACAGCAGCCGAAGCCAAACTCCTGCCAGGACTCCATTGATAGACTCACTCATCGGACCTCCCCAAGCAGAACATCGGAACTGTCTACTCCATGATTATCACTTACTCCATCAGGCGCCCTCATCCTGATGCTCCTCTTAGACTGAACGCCTAGCATACATCATGCAGACGTTCTTCATGATGCTCGGCTTTTGCTGAGATTTGGGAGTTTCCTTTGTAATGCGCTTTTCTGTAACATTTATGAAGTGCAGAGACCAGGCCGTGGCATATTTATCTGGTGATAACAGGCAATCCTAAAGGGTTTGTAAGTACTCAGATCTACGGCGATCACCTGATTGCTGTGACTGCCTCTGTCAGGAACATGATATATTTGATTGTCTATGATCACGCACACTGAGCTCTGCTACGTCCAGTAAAAGCTGAGCACAGACACATGCTGCAGGCTTTCCGACCCCCCTTCCTCCCAGCCCTTGCTCCCGGCTGACAATACAGTTGTAACATGAAACTCCAGTGTGGGACTCTGTCTCCCCTCCCTCTCGAATGAAGGCGTGTGCAGAAAACAAGTCCTTTGTCTGAAAACCATGTGCTCTTTTGTTCACGTACAAACTTAATAGTAAGGCATAACTTGACCCCAATTAGTGACCAAGATATGAAAGTTATATATTTGGTATGTGCATCGGCTGGGTCATCACCCAGTGCATTTTCCAATTTCCTGTACCCTGGGTTTCCGAGAAATTAATTACTGCTTACTCACGGTGCATAGCCAGGTCATGTTTGGTCTTAATAGAATGCTAGCCACAAAATAAGATCAATGGTAATTCAATCGTCGCTATACGAGGTTGCATCCTGGAGCTACAGTGGATATGAAAGTTCCATAACTCTGAGTCCCTCTGAGAAAGTAGGAGTGCATTTTTGGCACCCCAGGAGTTCAGGTACCACAGTGGTATTGCCTCCCTCCTGAGGAACAGCAGCATCCAGAGCCTGGAGTCACCGTGTATAGAGACCCCAAAGAAATGGGTTAGAGTTGCCTACCGTGCAGGTACTGTCCCTTGACAGAAGAGAAAGAGTACCTTGCCAGAAAGCCACAGGGAGCGAGGGACTAATATTAAGTGCATAGTGGAAGGCTCCCAATCTGATCTGACAAAGAGAATTCTACCCGTTTTCAGGCTGCCTGGACTCCACTGTCACCTGTTGCTGGCACCCTGGACTGTGGCTGACTACAACCAGTAAACCAGGTAAAGAAACTACAACTCTGTGTCCTCTATTCAATTGCTGGCACTACACCACTCTGGCCAATCACACCGGGAGCCCTGGGGACCCAGCTTCACCGGTGGGAAGCGATACCATCTTGCTGCCGTACCATCACCCCCAGAGGACCCGTTTAAGCAGAGTCGGTCACCTCTGACCGAGAACCACAGGTGGCGCCATGAAGTTTCATTACTTTACCAATCCCTTTAAAGACTTTCCCTTTTACTTGGGTGCCCAGGGCCATGGACCGGGTCGCAGTCACCGTGACCTCCCCTGTAATAACGACTGGACCTGGTACAGAGTACCCTCAGGCCCTGGCGGGTGACTCACATTCCATAGCTCAGCCCACTCAGTGATGTCACGACCAGAGGGCATATCTTAACCCTGCTGAGATATGAGTGAGTCTTTGCCCAAGGCTAACAGCAGCTCTGCAAGCTGCTCTGATGCATTCTGATGTTCGCCCCTCCCACAGCCACATGGTTTGCCATGATCTGAAATGACATAAGGAACTGTAAGGCCATGTTCACACGTTGCGGTTTTTACCGTGGAACCACAGCAATTTTGCCGCTGCGGGTCCGCTGCAGTTTCCATTGCTTTACATTTACATGTAAACCTATGGAACCGCAACCCACTGTGCACATGCTGCAGAAAAAAACGCGCAGAAACGCAGCGGTTTATATTCCGCAGCATGTCACTTCTTTCTGCGGAACTGCAGCGGTTCTGCACCCATAGACCTCCATTGTGAGGGTCAAACCCGCAGTAAAACCCGCAGATGAAAAAATATCTGCGGGTTTTCTGTGGTTTTGGGTGTAGAAACCGCTGCAGCAGGAAGTGCGTGGAAGCGGGAGGAAGTGCGTGGGCGGAAGTGCTTGGGCGGAGTGTGACCGTCAGCATGGAGGCATGTATGTGTGTATGTATGTGAAGTCTGTGTGTGTGCGTCTGTCTGTGTGTGTGTCCCCATGCGACGATAGTGCCACCCAATTGTGCTAAGTTGCCGTATGGGACTACTACTCCCATCCGATATTAGGATGGGAGAGTTGTCCCTGTGTCCGGCGACTTAGCACAATTGTCAGTAAAACACAAACACATACAATACACATACAATAAACGTAACATACATGACAGACATTACATACAACATATAACATAGAGTATATACTCACCATACAGCACACTGGTACGCGAAGCCCTCGGTCCCCTAGGGAAAAAGTCCAAAAAAAATAAACCAAATCCATACTCCCTGTCCGCAGAATCCAATACCGAGTGTCCCACGCCGATCGCTTGCTCTCCGGCGATACACTACCAGGAGTGAAGCTCCTAGCAGTGCATCGCGTCTTTTACCGGAGTTCAGCGGCTCCGGCGTCTCTATTTACGGCATTAGAGCTGCGTGTGAACTTTCCCACGCAGCACTGCCGTAAAGCGAGAGTACCGGGGTCAATGAACGCCGGTAAACTCTCGCGCATGCGCAGTTACACACCGACAGAAGCCATAGCTCCTGTCAGTGTGTTGCTGCAGCCGTGGAGAGCAGACACATCTCCGGATGTGTCTGTTCTCCATGGCAGATCGTCGTGGGACCCTCGTTGGATTTCTGCGGACAGGGCCAGGGAGTATGAATTTGGTTTGTTATTTTATTTCTTTTGCAGGTCGAGGGTCTTCAGGTGGATTGAGCGTATAATAAAGGGTTTTTCAAAAAGTGGGTGTCTTTATTTCATTAAAATATTTTTTTCTAGTGTCTGTGTTTTTTTTAACCCTTTAATAGGATCAATAATGGATAGGCGTCTTATTGACGCCTCTCCATTATTAATCTGGCTTAATGCCACCTTACAATAGCAAGGT
The DNA here is from genome assembly GCF_051348905.1 of Ranitomeya variabilis. Lineage (NCBI taxonomy): Eukaryota > Metazoa > Chordata > Amphibia > Anura > Dendrobatidae > Ranitomeya > Ranitomeya variabilis. The sequence continues at coordinate 206,658,577 of NC_135233.1, forward strand.
GACATTACCCCTTATTACCCCATATCCCACCGCTACACGGGAGTGGGAAGAGAGGGGCTAAGTGCCGGAATTGGCACATCTTTTAGATGCGCCTTTTCTGGGGCGGCTGTGGGCTTCTATTTGTAGCTGGGGGGGGGGGCAAATATCCATGGCCCCTTTCCTAGGCTATGAATATAAGCCCACAGCTGTCTGCGTAGCCTTTCTGGCCTAAAAATATAGGGGGACCTCAACACTTTTTTGGGGGGGCTCTCCCTATATTTGAGAGCCAGAAAGGCTATGCAGACAGCTGTGGGATTAATATTCATGGCCTGGGAACAGCCAGGGGTATTTTAACCCCTTCCCAGGCCAAAAATATTGGCCCACAGCTGTCTGCCTAGCCTTTCTGGCCTAAAAATATAGGGGGACCCTACGCAATTTTTTTTTTCGGGCCCCCCTGTAGAGTAGAGCCATAAAGGCTACGCAGACATCTGTGGGCTAATATTCATAGCCTGGGAACAGCCATGGGTATTTTAACCCCTTCCCAGGCCACAAATATTGGCCCACAGCTGCTTAACCTTTCTGGCCTAAAGATACAGGGGGACCCTATGTCATTTTTTTTTTGGGTCCCCCTATATATTTAACCTTTTAATAGGATTAATAATGGATAGGTGTCTTATTGACGCCTCTCCATTATTAACCGGGTTTAATGCCACCTTACAATAGCAAGGTGGCATTAACCCCTCATTACCCCATATCCCACCGCTACAAGGGAGTGGGAAGAGAGGGGTTAAGTGCTGGAATTGGCGCATCTCATTTTGATGTTTTCACAGGGTTGGGCAAGGAAATGACATCATGTGTGTTTTTTTTCCCACTGCAGTTCAAGCTTTATTTGTGTCAAAAACACAGACAATCTGCAGGGAAAAACGCATCAAAAAATGCACCAAAACGCACCAAAAACCGCACCTGCGTTTTCTGCCAAGATCTGCGGTTTTTAGTGCAGAAAAATCCGCAGGAAAATCTGCAACGTGTGCACATAGCCTAAGTGTTTTTTTAACTTTAATCCCTTTTTATTTGTAATTGTTTGTACATACGATGCTTGTCTACTTTTATAACATCTTTTGATACTTTTGTAAACACTGCCTACCTTTTTGGAGTAAAATATATAAAATTACTAGCTTTGTTTCTCCTTGCTCTATAACATACTGTCACGTTCTATGAAGTGAACTACGCTGCTAAATTGGGTTGGCTCCGGACCAGTTATTAATTAAGAAATCGGAACTGCTGGCAGTGGACTTGTCCTGTGCTTTTGGGGAAAACTGGCAGCGACGGCGGCATTGATAATTATCCTTCCCGTCTGAGTGGGAGTAGTTATATCGCCCTCGCTGCAGTGTGCCCATTAGCCAGTACAAAGTAAGGCAGCCTTTCTGGAGACTAAGTATCCTAGGTGCAGAACCAGGGCAACCAAACAACCCCGGTTCATGACATATTAGTGTGAGCGGTGGGGATGATAAATATATCCTCACTGGGATCCGTCACAGCCTCATATCCTAAGAAAATTGCTGAGAAGAGGCGGAAGTCAGAAGTTGCAGATGAAATATGAATCACTTCTATTTAAAGTGCTAAAGTGTAAAGTGTGGTGACACCATGCCGAATTGCCAAAGTATTTTACTCCGTGATGTGAGCACACGATGGTGATGTGCCGTCTATGAGGACAACTCTGTGTATATATAGAGCACTCGGTGCAGAGCTGTGTATATACAGAGCACACAGTGCAGAGCTGTGTATATATAGAGCACTCGGTACAGAGCTGTGTATATATAGAGCACACGGTGCAGAGCTGTGTATATATAGAGCACTCGGTGCAGAGCTGTGTATATATAGAGCACTCAGTGCAGAGCTGTGTATATATAGAGCACTCGGTGCAGAGCTGTGTATTTATAGAGCACACGGTGCAGAGCTGTGTATATATAGAGCACTCGGTGCAGAGCTGTGTATATATAGAGCACACGGTGCAGATCTGTGTATATATAGAGCACACAGTGCAGAGCTGTGTATATATAGAGCACTCGGTGCAGAGCTGTGTATATATAGAGCACTCGGTGCAGAGCTGTGTATATATAGAGCACTCGGTGCAGAGCTGTGTATATATAGAGCACACGGTGCAGAGCTGTGTATATATAGAGCACTCGGTGCAGAGCTGTGTATATATAGAGCACTCGGTGCAGAGCTGTGTATATATAGAGCACTCGGTGCAGAGCTGTGATTATATAGAGCACTCGGTGCAGAGCTGTGTATATATAGAGCACACGGTGCAGACAGAGCTGTGTATATATAGAGCACTCGGTGCAGAGCTGTGTATATATAGAGCACACGGTGCAGAACTGTGTATATATAGAGCACACGGTGCAGAGCTGTGATTATATAGAGCACTCGGTGCAGAGCTGTGTATATATAGAGCACTCGGTGCAGAGCTGTGTATATATAGAGCACTCGGTGCAGGTGGTATATAGAGGTACATGTGGTGCTGTGTATATATAGCGCACTCGGTGCAGGTGGTATATAGAGGTACATGTGGTGCTGTGTATATATAGCGCACTCGGTGCAGGCGGTATATAGAGGTACATGTGGTGCTGTGTATATATAGCGCACTCGGTGCAGGCGATATATAGAGGTACATGTGGTGCTGTGTATATATAGCACACTCGGTGCAGGCGGTATATAGAGGTACATGTGGTGCTGTGTATATATAGCGCACTCGGTGCAGGTGGTATATAGAGGTACATGTGGTGCTGTGTATATATAGCGCACTCGGTGCAGCCGGTATATAGAGGTACATGTGGTGCTGTGTATATATAGCGCACTCGGTGCAGGCGGTATATAGAGGTACATGTGGTGCTGTGTATATATAGCGCTCGGTGCAGGCGGTATATAGAGGTACATGTGGTGCTGTGTATATATAGCGCACTCGGTGCAGGCGGTATATAGAGGTACATGTGGTGCTGTGTATATATAGCGCACTCGGTGCAGGCGGTATATAGAGGTACATGTGGTGCTGTGTATATATAGCGCACTCGGTGCAGGCGGTATATAGAGGTACATGTGGTGCTGTGTATATATAGAGCACTCAGTGTACAGCTGTGTATATATAGAGCACTCGGTGCAGGCGGTATATAGAGGTACATGTGGTGCTGTGTATATATAGAGCACTCGGTGCAGGCGGTATATAGAGGTACATGTGGTGCTGTGTATATATAGCGCACTCGGTGCAGGCGGTATATAGAGGTACATGTGGTGCTGTGTATATATAGAGCACACGGCGCAGGTGGTATATAGAGGTACATGTGGTGCTGTGTATATATAGAGCACTCGGTGCAGGCGGTATATAGAGGTACATGTGGCGCTGTGTATATATATAGCGCACACGGTGCAGGCGGTATATAGAGGTACATGTGGCGCTGTATATATATAGAGCACACGGTGCAGGCGGTATATAGAGGTACATGTGGCGCTGTGTATATATAGAGCACACGGTGCAGGCGGTATATAGAGGTACATGTGGCGCTGTGTATAGAGCACTCGGTGCAGGCGGTATATAGAGGTACATGTGGTGCTGTGTATATATAGCGCACTCGGTGCAGGCGGTATATAGAGGTACATGTGGCGCTGTGTATAGCGCACTCGGTGCAGGTGGTATATAGAGGTACATGTGGCGCTGTGTATATATAGAGCACTCGGTGCAGGCGGTATATAGAGGTACATGTGGCGCTGTGTATATATAGCGCACTCGGTGCAGGCGGTATATAGAGGTACATGTGGTGCTGTGTATATATAGCGCACTCGGTGCAGGCGGTATATAGAGGTACATGTGGTGCTGTGTATATATAGCGCACTCGGTGCAGGCGGTATATAGAGGTACATGTGGTGCTGTGTATATATAGCGCACTCGGTGCAGGCGGTATATAGAGGTACATGTGGCGCTGTGTATATATAGAGCACTCGGTGCAGGCGGTATATAGAGGTACATGTGGCGCTGTATTTCCCGCTGACACCGCGGACTCTCCTCCGTCCTCCTGAGATATGACGCTGCTATCTACGCTATAACAATCCACACCACACCTCGCACCTCCCTTGGCTGCAGGCTCCTGGCTCCTCCTACACACGTGACCGAGCACGTGCTGATGACATCATCAAAGGTCCTTCTCAGTCCGCTAGGTCCTGGCGTGTACGGTGTTTGTACGTGACGTCGGGCGCTCCTTGTCGGTGAGTGCTGGGTGCGGGTGAGGCGCTCCCCGGGGGGTCCTTTAGTGAGGGCGCTCGGTGTCCCGGCGGCGGCGGCAGTCTGCCAGTCACTAAGGGAATCCTCACAGGAGACCGCCTCCATTATAGTGGGGGGCGCAGCCATGTCTGCTGCTGAGGACCCCGGCTGCGACCCCCAGGACATGAGTCCCGACCTGTCTGTCCGGATTAACCCTTCCAGGACCGCAGGGGTTAGTCTCCATATTGGTCTGTGGTGCTGTGTGACGTCATCCGGGAGACATGCGGCTTTTATGGAGGGAGGAATATGAGATGCGTTACTGACCTGCGGTTTTGTTTTGTTTTTTATATATAATATTTTTTCTTTTTAGTAACAAAACGTGTCGTCCTCCCCGTCCCTGAGCGTCCGGTGGCCGCAGCGCCGTGTTTGTTTTTTTTTTTCTCCTACATTTTCCTAAATAATCCAGATTGTAAGCAGCTGTATTAGTGTTGTAGCTAAAAGCCATCGAAGCCCCGAGGAAACCTCCAATAATTGTTGCTCGGCCCCACGTCTCGGGGTCTGTCAGTTTCCCCATCCACTCTAGCCTATGTTCACAGGCCGCGTTTTTGCTCTTTCTCGTACTTTGCATGCTTTGCATACAAAACTGCAATGTGTGAACAGAGCCTTACATGGTTTTTGATTTTATTTTATTTTTACAATGGTAGCTTTTATAAATTACATAAATAAGAGAATAAATAAATTAAAAAATATTCTAGGAAACAAATGTGGGGAAGGGGGAGATAATCCAGCTTTCTCTTCATCTGTACAAGGACTTGTGTACCGGTAGCTTTGGCGCAGCCTACGAGGCGTATTGGGGACAGTTACTTCCTGGATTTAAGGGTTGGCCCCATATAAAAGTATAGGGGATAACTCCCTGAATCCTGGGGGTCTGTCTGCCGGGATCCCCACTGATCTGGCATACCCCATGTGAATGTATCGGTGTTGCCGGAGATGGCTCAGTGCTCACCTGCTCTTCACCACTCCCATAAGAATGAATGGAGCTCCATTTACACTAGATCCATGGGGGGGGGGGGGCAGGACTTTATCCCATGGATGGGGTAGAGCTTGCAATTTGAGAATATCACATTTTGAGGGTTATTGCCAAAATAACTTTCCTGATCACTGGCAGTCCCCCAATCACAAGAACGGGGCTCCGAAACCTGGGAATGGAGCCGAGGAGCACAGTGGACAGTACATGGAGCAGAGGTCCAGCATATCCTTCTCCCCATCATCCGAGACAAGGCGCTGAAGATCTGGTTCCCAGATTCCTCGTTCTCTAGATCACTGGCCGTATCCGCAGGGATCAGTGACTTCCCTCCCCGATTTCTAACTATATCATAATTAACCCTGTAATCTGAGCAGTACTGGGGGCATGTGCTTCTTATTTGATTTGGGGCATGTTGGCAGCCCAGACTGAATTGCATGCCAGCTGATCTCTGCAGTAATCTGTAGTATGTACGTGGGGCCTCTGATGCTGTTGGCGGTTTTTCTGCTCCTAAGGCTAGTTTCACATTTGCGGTTAAGTCTGCAGCATATTGTCCGCAACCGCATGCAAACGTCTGATTACGCAGCGTTTTTTATCCGCATCAGCTTACACATGATATTTAAAAAAAAACGCAGCGTTTGCATGCGTTTTTACATGTTTGCGCTTTTTATGCGCATGCGTTTGATATTTCCAGGAGGGTGTGTCTTTAATGGGCATGTCTAAATCAGTTCCTGGACATGCGCAGTCCGAAGAACGCAAGCGCATCAAACGCATGCGTACGCAAAGACATGTGTACGCATGCGTTCCCATAGACTGTAATGCGTGTTTTTGCCGCATTCCTAGCACTAACAATCGCATACGTTTCACAATGGTATGCAAGAAGAAAGTGAAAGCGCACTCACCGGTTTGAATAATCAGAGCGGTTTATTCACATGAAGTCATGCGGTGCAGGGAGAGTTTATGAATACAAAACGGATGACAGCTGTTTCGTGCTAGGTGTGCACTTCAACAGATCCAATGGCGAGTGAAAGGGAGGGGGGCCTTTTAACTGAACAGCCTTGGGGCCCCTCCCATTGTTCACTTCGTCATAATGGACAATTAGCCACTATCCAGGGAAAAAAAAGTGAAACAGTGATGATTAAAACAAGATAAAAACATTTAACGGGTGATGAAAAATATCATTTAGGAAGAAATATACTGTAATACAATAACAATAGAACAGGAATTCTTTACAAAAAAACTGACATATCTACTCTGTCGTTGAACCCTATTGGTCCAGATGCATTCGCTCTTAATATCCACTTTGCTTCGTTGCGCAAAAGCATGCGATTTAAATTACCGCCATCCTGAGGTAGGGAAGTTTTCTCTATCCCTGCAAAATGAAGCATTTTTATATCCCCCCCCGTGTTGTTCATTCATATGTTTTATCAAACGGGGGACCCCTTTGCCAGTGCGCAATGATTTCAGGTGTTCTCTGAATCGGACAAACATTGGGCGAATTGTTTTCCCAATATAGAAGAAATCGCAAGGGCAATATAAAATATAAACCACATGGGTTGTTCTACATGAGATAAAATTGCGCACTGTGTGCGTTATTGGGCCGATTTTTAAGGTGGTCCCTGTTTGATGTTGGTCACAGTAATTACAATGCCCGCATCGGAAATTGCCTTTGGGTGCAGCATTTTGGAGCCAATTATCACGGGGTGAAGTTACCCGATTTCGAACTATTAAATCCCCTATGTTTTTACTGCGGCGGCAGACAAAGAGGGGACCCTTTTCTGTCATTTCCTTCAACGCTGGATCTTGGCAAAGAATTTGCCAATTCTTTCGGATTGCTGTTCTGATTTGAGCGTCCATAGGACTATATTTAAAGCAAAAAACAAATTTTTTATCGTTTTTGGACGTTTTTCCTTTTTATATTATATGTTTTTACTCGTTCCAGAGCTGAATTCAAAACAGATTGAGGGTACCCTCTATCTCTGAACCTTCCATACAATTCTTGGGATTGTCTTTGAAAACTCACATCGTTGCTATTTATTCTTTTCACTCGCAGGAACTGGCTGTAAGGTAAGGCTTTTTTTACGTACATTGGGTGGGCGCTATTGAAATGTAACAAGGAATTGCAAGAAGAGGGTTTGCGATGTACTTCTGTGTGTAAATTACCATCGACTACTTTTAAACCTACATCTAAAAATGTTAGTTCTGTGTCTCCGAACTGATGGGTGAACTGCATATTCATGGTGTTGGACAGCGCCAGGTATTCCACAAACTGTGTGAAAGAGGCCTGGTCGCCGTCCCACACCACGAACATGTCGTCCACAAATCTCACATAGAATTTAATGTGCTTGAGGTATGGATTTTCCCTAGAATATATATACTTTTCTTCAAATACAGACAGGAAGAGGTTAGCCAGGGTACAGGAGACTGGTGTAGCCATGGCGGTACCCTCCACCTGTCTGTACCAAGTGTTATCGAATTGAAAGGTATTGTTTTTCAAAATAAAGGTCAAACCTTCACTTATGAATGATATAGTATTCGGGTCTGTAGGGGTACTTTTCAAAATTTCTTGGATTGCCCCCACACCCGCATCTTGTGGGATACGGGTGTAGAGGCTCTCCACATCTATTGATGCTAAGGAAAATCCCTCTTGCCAGTCAAAGTCACGCAGGGTCTTTAGAAAATGTTTAGTGTCCCTTATATAAGCCGGTGTATCACATAATAAGGGACGCAGGAGCCAATCTATATAAGCTGATAAGGGTTCCGTTATTGAACCCACCCCGGAGACAATAGGGCGTCCTGGCGGTTCCTCTAGAGACTTGTGGATTTTAGGTAAATGGTACCAATGCGGTTTTCTAGGAAATTCAGGAAAAAGTTTTTCCGCTTGTGTTTTGGACATGGTACCATTCTCCACAAAAACTCTCAAAAGGGAACGCAGTGAGTTCTGGATTTTAAAGGTGGGGTCCCCTTTTAATATTTCATAAGTTTTCTTGTCTGACAGTTGTTTCAAGGCTTCTTTAATATAAAGCTCTTTTTGCATGAGGACAGTATTACCACCTTTATCTGCTCTACGTACTATAATGTCCGGACGTTTTTGTATGTCCTTTATGGCTTCTAATTCTGCTGGTTTCAAATTAATACCGATTTTGTTATATAGTATTGCTTCCACGTCCTTGACTACTTGAGCCTCAAAGGCATCAATCAGATTTCCTGGAGACACCGGAGGGACATATGTGGATTTAACCCCTTTTCTAAAAGGCCCTGTTGGGGGTATTCTTGTACTTAGTGACAAATCACTGGTTAAACTAACCAATAACTCCGCCTCTTGCTGTATATTTTCAGCGGGATCCATTAATAATGAAAAGCCCAAAGGGCCCATTTTACAGGGTTGTTCTGCAGGAAATATTTTTTTCTCATTTTCATTTTGGTTTTTATTATTATCACTTGTTTTCTGTGTGAATGTTTTATGTAGGTGAATTTTTCTTACAGCCTTATACAAATCTATCTTGAAGTCCACTACATCAAAACCTTCAGGGAGGCAATAATTCAAACCCTTAGATAGGGCTGATATATGTGCCCCATTCAAAGGGAAGTCCGTTAAATTAATAACCAAATTCTTGTCATTCCCCGCTACTGCGGTCTCCATGAGACTTTTTTTCTCTTCCGTTCGTTGCAATTTGCGCCTTCTTTTTCCTCCACGCCGTGTCCTCCGTCTAAAGGGAGGGATGCTGTATGTATGTAGAGAGTTATTTGTCCAGAAAAGGTTTACTTCCCTCTCCGCGGTATTAAACAGTTTATACTCCAAAGTTTTAGTACTAAATGATAGTATATCTTCTTGTGTTTCACACTCCGAAAAAAGTGGACAAATAACTCTCTACAGTCGTATATTGAATGTGGAAGAGTACCACGCGGTCTAAGAATGCAGAAAGAAATGTCCCAGTTTAAAGACAACGAGTTTTAGAAAGGAATGGGAGAAAATTCTCTTGAAATGTTCACAGGATCTTTTGCAATTGGTTTTAAAACAAAATATAATAAATTATGAATCCACGAAATTGGAATTGAACAAAACTATGGACGAACTAAAAACAAGATTATCGGAAACACAATGGTCCACAGTAAATAAAAAATTGGATGTGAAGCTGGTGCTGTTACAAAATGAGATTAAACAAAGATAAAAAGACAAGTTTATCCGTGATAACAACGATTTCGAAAGCGGCAAAATATTCACCTGGAACAAAAATATCCAACCTCAAAAAAATATTAAGAAAAAAAGTTTTCCCAAAAGAAGCCATACTTGGAGAAAAAATCAAAATAAAAAAGATTACCTCACCACCGATTCTGAGTCCAGTGCTGGAGAAGACACAGGAGTAAGGCCAGAACCATCTACTTCGGTCGTTAATCGTTACTCAGATACAGCATCCCTCCCTTTAGACGGAGGACACGGCGTGGAGGAAAAAGAAGGCGCAAATTGCAACGAACGGAAGAGAAAACAAGTCTCATGGAGACCGCAGTAGCGGGGAATGACAAGAATTTGGTTATTAATTTAACGGACTTCCCTTTGAATGGGGCACATATATCAGCCCTATCTAAGGGTTTGAATTATTGCCTCCCTGAAGGTTTTGATGTAGTGGACTTCAAGATAGATTTGTATAAGGCTGTAAGAAAAATTCACCTACATAAAACATTCACACAGAAAACAAGTGATAATAATAAAAACCAAAATGAAAATGAGAAAAAAATATTTCCTGCAGAACAACCCTGTAAAATGGGCCCTTTGGGCTTTTCATTATTAATGGATCCCGCTGAAAATATACAGCAAGAGGCGGAGTTATTGGTTAGTTTAACCAGTGATTTGTCACTAAGTACAAGAATACCCCCAACAGGGCCTTTTAGAAAAGGGGTTAAATCCACATATGTCCCTCCGGTGTCTCCAGGAAATCTGATTGATGCCTTTGAGGCTCAAGTAGTCAAGGACGTGGAAGCAATACTATATAACAAAATCGGTATTAATTTGAAACCAGCAGAATTAGAAGCCATAAAGGACATACAAAAACGTCCGGACATTATAGTACGTAGAGCAGATAAAGGTGGTAATACTGTCCTCATGCAAAAAGAGCTTTATATTAAAGAAGCCTTGAAACAACTGTCAGACAAGAAAACTTATGAAATATTAAAAGGGGACCCCACCTTTAAAATCCAGAACTCACTGCGTTCCCTTTTGAGAGTTTTTGTGGAGAATGGTACCATGTCCAAAACACAAGCGGAAAAACTTTTTCCTGAATTTCCTAGAAAACCGCATTGGTACCATTTACCTAAAATCCACAAGTCTCTAGAGGAACCGCCAGGACGCCCTATTGTCTCCGGGGTGGGTTCAATAACGGAACCCTTATCAGCTTATATAGATTGGCTCCTGCGTCCCTTATTATGTGATACACCGGCTTATATAAGGGACACTAAACATTTTCTAAAGACCCTGCGTGACTTTGACTGGCAAGAGGGATTTTCCTTAGCATCAATAGATGTGGAGAGCCTCTACACCCGTATCCCACAAGATGCGGGTGTGGGGGCAATCCAAGAAATTTTGAAAAGTACCCCTACAGACCCGAATACTATATCATTCATAAGTGAAGGTTTGACCTTTATTTTGAAAAACAATACCTTTCAATTCGATAACACTTGGTACAGACAGGTGGAGGGTACCGCCATGGCTACACCAGTCTCCTGTACCCTGGCTAACCTCTTCCTGTCTGTATTTGAAGAAAAGTATATATATTCTAGGGAAAATCCATACCTCAAGCACATTAAATTCTATGTGAGATTTGTGGACGACATGTTCGTGGTGTGGGACGGCGACCAGGCCTCTTTCACACAGTTTGTGGAATACCTGGCGCTGTCCAACACCATGAATATGCAGTTCACCCATCAGTTCGGAGACACAGAACTAACATTTTTAGATGTAGGTTTAAAAGTAGTCGATGGTAATTTACACACAGAAGTACATCGCAAACCCTCTTCTTGCAATTCCTTGTTACATTTCAATAGCGCCCACCCAATGTACGTAAAAAAAGCCTTACCTTACAGCCAGTTCCTGCGAGTGAAAAGAATAAATAGCAACGATGTGAGTTTTCAAAGACAATCCCAAGAATTGTATGGAAGGTTCAGAGATAGAGGGTACCCTCAATCTGTTTTGAATTCAGCTCTGGAACGAGTAAAAACATATAATATAAAAAGGAAAAACGTCCAAAAACGATAAAAAATTTGTTTTTTGCTTTAAATATAGTCCTATGGACGCTCAAATCAGAACAGCAATCCGAAAGAATTGGCAAATTCTTTGCCAAGATCCAGCGTTGAAGGAAATGACAGAAAAGGGTCCCCTCTTTGCCTGCCGCCGCAGTAAAAACATAGGGGATTTAATAGTTCGAAATCGGGTAACTTCACCCCGTGATAATTGGCTCCAAAATGCTGCACCCAAAGGCAATTTCCGATGCGGGCATTGTAATTACTGTGACCAACATCAAACAGGGACCACCTTAAAAATCGGCCCAATAACGCACACAGTGCGCAATTTTATCTCATGTAGAACAACCCATGTGGTTTATATTTTATATTGCCCTTGCGATTTCTTCTATATTGGGAAAACAATTCGCCCAATGTTTGTCCGATTCAGAGAACACCTGAAATCATTGCGCACTGGCAAAGGGGTCCCCCGTTTGATAAAACATATGAATGAACAACACGGGGGGGGATATAAAAATGCTTCGTTTTGCAGGGATAGAGAAAACTTCCCTACCTCAGGATGGCGGTAATTTAAATCGCATGCTTTTGCGCAACGAAGCAAAGTGGATATTAAGAGCGAATGCATCTGGACCAATAGGGTTCAACGACAGAGTAGATATGTCAGTTTTTTTGTAAAGAATTCCTGTTCTATTGTTGTTGTATTACAGTATATTTCTAACTAAATGATATTTTCTCTTCGCCACGACAGCACCCACTGAGAGAGGGGATCCGCCCCTAGGAACAGGAAACCCTACGGAGAGATAAAAGGGGCGGTCCCCCTCGCTCCCACAGTTTGGTTTCCTGTTCCTACGGGAATCCACGGAGAAGAGGATGCCTAGCCTGGATGCCGCTTGCGCAGTTTACCTGTGAGGACGGCAAGGGCTCCAGGGCTGGATGCAGCGTCGGGGGTCCTCTTCTCAGTTCCCCCCTCTGCTGGCAGACGCCATGAGGCCACAACTGCAGGGGTTCCTGGCTCATGGGAATCCATCCGGGCAGTCTGCGGGACCTAGCGCCGAGGAGAGGTAAGCGTGGCGAGCGCTCAGGCGGCGTGGAGCTCCACAATTTACCCGGGAGTCCTGAATTGAAACTCCGGGCGGAGGAGGAGGTGGACGGCACCCGCGCTGATGCCGGTGACAGCGCGAGTGCACACAGTATGGCCGCGACCCGGAAGTGGTTAGCACTTCCGGGTTCAACCGGAAGAAGATGGCGGCCCCCATGTAAAAGGACGCCGGCACAAGCGCCCGGTGTCCACAATGGATTCGTCACAGACCCCTGCGATGCTCTCCATAGAAGACACCGCGGCTACCCCACGTACACGGGGCAGCAGCAGTCGCTCCAAACAGAGCGGATCCTCCAGGAAGAAATCCGGTTCTCCACCTAAATCTCCTCGTCAATCGGTACCGTAAAAGCTTCACTGGGGTAAGTGTGCTTCTACCCTCATAAGCTGACTGGTGTTCCCTTTCCCTTTATACACTTAGGGAAAGAAAACAGAGAAAACGAAGCACAAACAGTGTGCATTATGTCTCCAGCCTCTCCCGGATAGTTATAAAAAGAGATTGTGCAAATCATGTATTGCTTCTGCCTTGCGGGAGGAAGCCTCAGTTAAATCTGAGGACATCAGGCTCATGATAAGGCAAGAGTTACAAGCCTTGCGAGGTTCTGATAAAGAGCCACATACTAGAAGTAAAAAAGGATATGAATCCCCTATATCTGACCCATCTTCGGATAGGGAGAAAGCGGACTCTGACATCTCCTGCGAATATGTTTCCTCGGACGAGGAACAGGATACATGCTTTCCCACGGATAGTATTGACAACCTTGTCAGGTCCGTGTGTAATACGATGGGTATCGAAGATTCTAAAATTCCCAGAACACAGCAGGACATTATGTTCGCTGGCTTATCGGAAAAGAAAAGGCCTTCTTTTCCGGTGATAGCAGCAATAAAATCTTTAGTTAAAAAAGAATGGGAAAGCCAGGGCCAAAGGGGGTTACCTCCATCCTCAAAGAGACGGTATCCCTTCAATGATGAAGAGTTCTCGACATGGTCAAAAGCGCCAAAAGTGGACGCTGCGGTAGCATCTACATCTAAAAAATCTTTGCTACCTGTGGAGGATTCAGGCTCATTACAGGACCCGTTAGACCGTAAAGCCGACTCACTACTAAAAAGAGCCTGGGAGTCGTGTACGGGAGCCTTCAGACCATCTATCTCTGCTACATGCACCGCTAGGTCCATGTTGGTCTGGCTGAGTGACTTAGAGGAAGGCCTTAAAAGTGGTCTTTCCAGAGACAAACTGCTGTCTTCTATACCCTTAATTAGAGGGGCTACAGCTTTTTTGGCGGATTCATCGGCCGATTCTATACGTTTGGCAGCCAAATCAGCAGGTCTCACAAACGCGGCACGCAGAGCCCTATGGCTTAAGGGCTGGAAAGGCGATCCACAGACAAAGTCTAAGTTATGTGGCCTCCCATGTCAGGGTGAGTACCTGTTTGGTACCAAACTGGACGAGATTCTATCTAAAGCGGGGGAAAGAAAGAAGGGCTTCCCTAATAATAATTACCTTCCATTCTATAGGAAAGCGTTCCGGAAGCCCATATTTAATAAAAGAAAAGATTTTAAAAACCAAGATCGCTGGACCCCTAGAGACGCAAAACAAAGAGGTGCATTCTTTGGGAAGCGCCCTTTTAAATCTGAAGACAAGCCCCGTTAGAGCAGATCTACCTGTGGGAGGTAGATTATCCTCTTTTTCAGACCAATGGAGGAAAATAACTTCGAACAATTGGGCAAATAATCTCGTCACCTCTGGCTTAAAATTAAAATTTGCCCGAGTCCCTTCGGACTCATTTCTATTGACTTCCTTAAAGTCACAGTCTCAACAGGAGGCATTACAGCAAGAAGTAATGAATCTGCTATCCAAAGGAGTTTTGGTGGAGGTTCCATTTCTTCAGGAAGGGAAAGGGTTCTATTCCCCGCTGTTTCTAATCACAAAACCTGATGGATCATTCAGAACCATCATAAATCTTAAAAAACTGAACACCTTCCTAGAAAATCAAACTTTTAAAATGGAATCCATTCGATCCACCGTAAAACTCCTGTTTCCCTATTGCTTTATGGCGGTTCTGGACTTAAAAGATGCGTATTACCATCTACCAATCTTTAAAGAGCATCAACAATTTCTCCGCGTAGCGGTTATATTAAATGGATGTATACGGCACTTTCAGTACACAGCAATGCCCTTTGGACTATCAATTGCTCCAAGGGTATTTACTAAACTAATGTCAGAGGTTATGTCTTATCTAAGATTAAAAGACACACTCATAATCCCGTACTTAGACGACCTGCTAGTAGTGGGAAAATCCACCTCGCAATGTCAGCAAAGACTATGTCATATGATCTCATCCTTACAGAACTTAGGATGGATAATAAATTGGGAAAAATCTAGACTGATCCCGACAACCCGGCAGGTATTTTTGGGAATTATATTAGATTCTGTAAGTCAAAAGTGTTTCCTCCCAGAATCTAAACAGATAACAATTAGGGATAAAGTTCAGTCCATACTAGATAAACCTATAATTTCCCTCCGGGAAGGCATGTCCTTGCTTGGCTCCTTCACGTCATGTATCCCAGCGGTTCCGTGGGCCCAGTTCCACTCGAGGTGCTTACAGTATACAATTTTACATGAGGAGATAAAATTAAAAGGGCGATTAGACGGTAAGATTTCCCTTTCTAATGATGTAGTCCAATCCCTAACCTGGTGGCTACAGCCAGATCATCTAGTTAGTGGGGTTCCCTGGGAGGTCAAACCCTCAAACATAATTTTTACGGATGCCAGCCCTCATGGTTGGGGGGCACACTTGGGGAACCAGGTTGTCCAGGGGCTGTGGTCGGTTACGGAATTAGACGACTCCTCCAATAAAAAAGAACTAAAAGCCATCTATCATGCCCTATGTGAATTCCTCCCACAGCTGCACGGAACACATACCAGGGTGCTCTCAGACAACATGACATCGGTGGCTTACGTCAACCATCAAGGCGGAACGAGATCAGGCACTCTCATGTCTATAGCCGAAAACATCTTGACTATAGCCGAAAATCATCTTCTGTCCTTATCAGCACTACATATCCGGGGGATAGACAACGCAAAAGCAGACTTTCTCAGTCGTCATACCCTCCATCAGGGGGAGTGGGTGTTAAATCGTCGGATATTCAGTATGATAACTATAAAATGGGGTATACCCGACATAGATCTCTTTGCCACAAGAGACAACAGGCAAGTAAAAACATTCGCCTCAATGTTTCGAACAGACAACCCCGATGTTCTCGACGCCCTCCAGATTCCATGGACATTTCAGAAAGCATATGCCTTTCCCCCAATGATTCTTCTTCCAACAGTCATCAGGAAGATAAGAGAGGACAGAGCGAATGTGATATTGATCGCTCCATTCTGGCCAAAGAGACCATGGTTTTCCCTGCTCAGAGCCATGTCCATCTCGGATCCATGGATTCTCCCAGAGAATCAAGATCTGCTTTTCCAGGGACCCTTCAACCACCCTCATGTGAAGGGTCTACGGTTGACAGCCTGGGATTTGAGAGGCAGCTGTTAAAACTAAGGGGCTTCTCTGATAAAGTAATTGATACCCTATTGCTGAGTAGAAAAAGATCCACTACATCGATCTATGTAAAAGTATGGAAAAAATTTTTAAGCCTCTATCCCTCAGCCCTGTCAAATGAAATTCCAGTCCCTATTATTCTTGAATTTCTCCAAAAAGGACGTGATTTAGGCCTTTCAGTTAACACCTTGAAAGTGCAAGTTTCAGCGCTAGGGGCTTTGTATAGTCACAATGTTGCAGGAGATAGATGGATATCCAGATTCATCTCAGCCTGCCAGAGAGCAGAACCAGTCCATATTCCCAACTCACCTCCTTGGGATGTTAATCTGGTCCTTGAAGCCTTAACAAATCACCCGTTCGAGCCTCTACATTCTGCTCACATTAAACATGTCTCCCTCAAAACAGCTCTTCTTGTTGCCTTAGTATCGGCAAGAAGGGTAAGTGACATACAGGCGCTATCAGTAGATCCTCCATTTATGTCAATATTGCCAGATAGGATTGTCCTAAAGACAGACCCTTCCTACTTACCTAAAATGAGTACCAAATTCCATAGGTCTCAGGAAATTCTTCTTCCTACCTTCTATAATAATCCTACAAATCAGGAAGAAGAAAAATACCATACTTTAGATGTGAGGAGGGCTGTAATAACCTATCTAGACAGAACTAGCGCCTGGAGGAAGAGCAGGGCTCTCTTTGTTTCCTTCCAGGGTCAGAGGAAAGGAGCTGGTGTTACGAAAGGCACATTATCCCGATGGATTCGGGAGGCGATATACCTGGCCTATTCGTCTAAAGGGGAAGATCCACCTGAGACTATAAAGGCACATTCCACCCGGGCGATAATAGCATCATCCTGGGCAGAGCGAGCAGAAGTTCCAATAGAACTCATATGTAAGGCCGCAACCTGGTCGTCTCCTACTACCTTCTATAGTCACTACAGATTAGATTTATCTGCCTCCACTGACCTGTGTTTCGGTAGATCGGTTCTTAACACGATAATCCCCCCCAAATAACTATCTCTGAAAGTCTCTCAGTGGGTGCTGTCGTGGCGAAGAGAAAACACCGGATTACGTACCGGTAATGCTCTTTTATAGAGCCACGACAGCACCCCTTCACTTCCCTCCCTTATATATATTAGTTTGCATATGAGCACAAATAAGGGTGATTGGTTCTTGTAAATATTAGTAGTATAAGATTAAATGATAATATAGAATTGCCTACTAATACTGGTGGGCGGTTCCTCGCAATCTCTGTAACCCAAACTGTGGGAGCGAGGGGGACCGCCCCTTTTATCTCTCCGTAGGGTTTCCTGTTCCTAGGGGCGGATCCCCTCTCTCAGTGGGTGCTGTCGTGGCTCTATAAAAGAGCATTACCGGTACGTAATCCGGTGTTTTTCATCACCCGTTAAATGTTTTTATCTTGTTTTAATCATCACTGTTTCACTTTTTTTTCTCCGGATAGTGGCTAATTGTCCATTATGACGAAGTGAACAATGGGAGGGGCCCCAAGGCTGTTCAGTTAAAAGGCCCCCCTCCCTTTCACTCGCCATTGGATCTGTTGAAGTGCACACCTAGCACGAAACAGCTGTCATCCGTTTTGTATTCACAAACTCTCCCTGCACCGCATGACTTCATGTGAATAAACCGCTCTGATTATTCAAACCGGTGAGTGCGCTTTCACTTTCTTCTTGCATACCATTGTGAAATTGTTGTTTTTTCAAAAGCAGCACCAAGGCAGAATCTCTGTAGCGGTTTTTTTTTTTGTTTGTTTTTTGACAAAAGGCATAGATGGTGCGACTCATACCCCTGGAGCAGAAAGGGTCTGGCGTATAGCGGCTGTGCGATTGCATTTTTTTCTTTTTATTGTGGAATCGCATACGTTTCTAGGCGGCAAATTGACGCCTCTAAAACTACTACATGTAGCGTTTACCGCACCAAGCCGCAAACGACGCATGCATCGTCAAACACGGCAAAACGCAACCGAATTTATTTTTTTAATGCCAGAAAACTGGCACAGGGTGCTTCATAATTTGTGGCTGTCATTTTAACCCATGTGTACTCTGCATTGCAATTCTGGAGGGTAGGGGTAAAGAGAAGGCCCCCTCCCTCTGACTAACAACGTACCCAAGGGGTAAGGGGGCCATAGTCACCA
Source organism: Ranitomeya variabilis (assembly GCF_051348905.1). NCBI lineage: Eukaryota > Metazoa > Chordata > Amphibia > Anura > Dendrobatidae > Ranitomeya > Ranitomeya variabilis. The sequence continues at coordinate 206,676,864 of NC_135233.1, forward strand.
TAATTGTGCATTATGAGGAGCTATTGGACTGAAGGGCCCATACATTGTTCTTGCACAGGGGCCTCTTCCGTCTGTGTACCATGGTCATTGCATGTAAGAGCGTGCATGGGCTGCTCCTGTGCCCTCCGCTGGGCAGAATTATGTCTATTTGTAGCTTTACACTAGTAAAATGATTGCATACGTTTTTTTGATGGATCTGCTCCCAATTCCAGTCCTGGATGCGGAGGTGATGCTGTCATATAACGTAACGTGCTTTTTATGCTAAATTACTGTTTTTCTCTGTTTCTCAGATGTCCCGCTCTGAAGATGATGTGTAGAATTGCTGCATAGGTTTCACAAGCAGAAGTGTAAGGATGTGTGACCGATCTGGACTGCTCCACTTCCAGCTGGACAACCATGGGGACTCCATGCTGGGGAGGATGAACGCGCTGAGAGAGCAGAACAAGTTCTGTGACGTCACTGTGTACATCGATGATGTGGAGGTGCCGGGGCACAAGGTGGTGTTGGCAGCCGGTTCTCCTTATTTACGGGACCAGTTTCACTTAAGTGATGCCCAAGAAGTGCACATCTCGATCCTCCAGAACTCCGAGGCCGGGAAGCACCTTCTTCTGTCCTGTTACACCGGGGTCCTGGAATTTCCAGAGATGGAGCTGGTTAACTACCTAACAGCAGCCAGCTTTCTGCAGATGAGCCACGTCGTGGAACGATGCACTCAGGCCTTGTGGAAGTTTATTAAACCCAGGGAAGCAGCGGAGCCAAAGAATGAGGAGGAGGAAACTACAGAAGCCCTGGAGGTCGCGGAGCCGGATGAGGAGGTGGAGGATACTCTCCAACCGGATTCCCCAGCGACCACCAACTCTGACGACAGCTCGCACAACGACGACATCCAGATCGTCAAGGTGGAGTCTATTGGTGACATGTCCAGCAACAAAGCCAAAGTCAGCCAAAGCCAGTTCATGTCTTCTGAACAGACGTTGGAGCCGCAGCACTCTCTCATAAACTCCACTGTAGAAAACCGAGCCGGGGAGACGGACAACAATCCGGCACACAACTACACAGTGTCCGACAACAGCAGTGACAACATGGGACCGGCACCTAAAGAACTTTATGGTCCCAGCAATAGGATTTTGGACAAGACCCTGCAGTGGCATCACCAGTGTCCTAAATGTACCCGAGTGTTCCGCCATTTGGAAAACTACGCCAACCACTTGAAAATGCACAAGCTCTTTATGTGTTTACTCTGCGGGAAAACCTTTACGCAGAAGGGCAACTTGCACAGGCACATGCGGGTCCATGCGGGCATCAAGCCTTTCCAGTGTAAGATATGTGGCAAAACGTTCTCTCAGAAGTGCTCTTTGCAGGACCACCTCAACCTGCACAGCGGAGACAAGCCGCACAAATGCAACTACTGCGATATGGTGTTTGCACATAAGCCCGTGCTGCGGAAGCACCTAAAGCAGCTGCACGGTAAAAACAGCTTTGACAATGCCCACGAGAGGAACAGCCAGGACGTGAGTCTGGACTTCGACTCTTTTGCCGGTGCCCATGCCCAACTAAACGACGTCTGCGCAGTGGTAGACCCCTCTGGAATAGGGGTGGGCTTGGATTCAGTATAGATGGACATCGGTCGTGTGTGTGTGTGGTGCCCACATTTTAGCAAACCGTTGTGACCCCAAGAGACGTTTTATAATGAGAATGCATTGGCATTTTATAAAGCGAAAACTGAGTGACTTAATAGTAACTTCTAGGCAGCTATACTTTTTAATATTTCATGGTATTTTGCAGTCCTACATCATCCAGAACTGTTAGTCGGCATCTTGGTATTCTGATCCGTGTAGTGTAGATTTTCTACTAGCCCCGGTCATAGCCGGTGTCGGCGTACTCCTGTCACTATGAACAGGCACTATGCCCATTGTTGGGGGGGGGGGGGGGGGGAGTAAATACTAATAAAGAAAAATGGCCAAGGGTGCTTCCATACGTGATAGTCATATACAGTGGAGGAAATAAGTATTGGATCCCTTGCTGATTTTGTAAGTTTGCCCACTGACATGAACAGTCTATAATTTTAAGGGTGGGTTAATTTTAACCCCTTCATGACCTTGGGATTTTCCGTGTTCGTTTTTCGCTCCCCTCCTTCCCAGAGCCATAACTTTTTTATTTTTCCGTCAATTTGGCCATGTGAGGGCTTATTTTTTGCGGGACGAGTTGTACTTTTGAAAAACATCATTGGTTTTACCATGTAGGGTACTAGAAAACGGGAAAAAAATTCCAAGTGAAATTGCAAAAAAAGTGCAGTCCCACACTTGTGTTTTGTTTGGCTTTTTTGCTAGGTTCACTAAACGCTAAAACTGATCAGCCGATATGATTCTCCAGGTCAGTACGAGTTCATAGACACCTAACATGACTAGGTTATTTTTTACCTAAGTGGTGAAAAAAAATTCCAAACTTTGCTAAAAAAAATTTAAAAAAATAAAAAAATTGCACCATTTTCCCATACTCGTAGCGTCTCCATTTTTCATGATCTGGGGTCGGTTGAGGGCTTATTTTTTGCATGTCGAGCTGGCGTTTTTAATTATACCATTTTGGTGCAGATACGTTCTTTTGATCGCCCATTATTGCATTTTAATGCAATGTCGTGGCGACCAAAAAAACGTAATTCTGGCGTTTCAATTTTTTTTTTCTCGCTACGCCGTTTAGCGATCAGGTTAATGGTTTTTTTTATTGATAGATCGGGCGATTCTTAACACGGCGATACCAAATATGTGTAGGTTTGATGATTTATTTATTTTTTTATTGATTTATTTTGATTGGGGCGAAAGGGGGGTGATTTAAACTTTTATATTTTTTATTTTTTTCACATATTTTTATTTTTTTTTACTTTTGCCATGCTTCAATAGCTTTCATGGGAGGCTAGAAGCTGGCACAACACGATCGTCTCTTCTACATAGCAGCGATCTGATGTTCGCTGCTATGTAGCAGAAATGCAGGTGTGCTGTGAGCGCCGACCACAGGGTGGTGCTCACAGCTATCCGGGATCAGTAACCATAGAGGTCTCAAGGACCTCTATGGTTACAATGTAGAAGCATCGCCGACCTCCGATCATGTGATGGGGGTCGGCGATGTGCTCATTTCCGGCCGCCCGGCCGGAAGCGCCGGTTAAATGCCGCTGTCTGCGTTTGACAGCGGCATTTAACTAGTTAATAAGCGCGGGCGGATCGCGATTCTGCCCGCGCCTATTACGGGCACATGTCAGCTGTTCAAATCAGCTGACATGTCCCGGCTTTGATGCGGGCTCACCGCCGGAGCCCGCTTCAAAGCAGGGCTTCTGACCTCGGACGTACTATCCCGTCCGAGGTCAGAAAGGGGTTAACATTGAGAGATAGAATATCAAAAATAAAATCCAGAAAATCACATTGTACAAATTTATTTGCATTTTACAGTGAGAAATAAGTATTTGATCCCCTACCAGCCATTAAAATCCTGCAGTGCCCGCAGGGTCCCCCAGCTCAAGAAGGCACATGTGCAGGCCCGTCTGAAGTTTGTCAATGAACACCTGGATGATTCTGTGAGTGATTAGGAGAAGGTGCTGTGGTCAGATGAGACAAAAATTTAGCTCTTTGGCATTAACTCAACTCGCCGTGTTTGGAGGAAGAGAAATGCTGCCTATGACCCAAAGAACACCATCCCCACTGTCAGGCATGGAGGTGGAAACATTATGTTTTGGGGGTATTTCTCTGCTAAGGGCACAGGACTACTTCACCGCATCAATGGGAAAATGGATGGAGCCATGTACCGTAATATCCTGAGTGACAACCTTCTTCCCTCCGCCAGGTCATTAAAAATGGGTCGTGGCTGGGTCTTCCAGCAAGACAATGAACCAAAACATACAGCAAAGGCAACAAAGGAGTGGCCTAGCCAGTCTCCAGACCTTAATCCCATAGAAAACTTATGGAGGGAGTTGAAGCTCCGAGTTGCCGAGCGACAGCCTCAAAATCTTAATGATTTAGAGATGATCTGCAAAGAGGAGTGGAGCAAAATTCCTCCTGACGTGCGCAAACCTCATTATTTACTACAAAAAACATCTGACTGCTGTGCTTGCCCACAAGGGTTTTACCACCAAGTATTAAGTCTTGTTTGCCAGAGGGATCAAATACTTATTTCTCACTGCAAAATGCAAATAAATGTATATAATTTACAATGTGATTTTTCTGGATTTTATTTTTGATATTCTATCGCTCAATGTTAAAATTAACCTACCCTAAAAATTATAGACTGTTCATGTCTTTGTCAGTGGGCAAACTTACAAAATCAGCAAGGGATTAAATAATTATTTCCCCCACTGTAGATGGTGTGAAAAATGACCCAGTGCATGGAAGCATAGTGATGTGTGAGGACTAAGGTAGTAGATAGGAAAATAGGAAGTCCAGTGGACCGGTCTAATTAAAACCACTTTTATTGCTGGCGTGTTAAATCCAGGATAAACCTGTTATAAATTACAAAAACAACAAAAATAAAAGAAAAGTTCCCATAGTTAAAGTATGTCACTAATTGGACTACTAAACCTTGAGATCTGGGCCTGAGCGAGGGCTTATTTTTGCGCCCTGAGCTGACGTTTTTATTGATACCATTCCGGGGGTAGATATGTTTTGATTACCTCTTATTGCAGTGGCTGAAAAACCGTAATTCTGGTGCTTTCCCTTTTTTTAATTCCTCATTATGCTGTCTACCAATCAGGATAATTTATTTTATATTTTGTTTGGACTTTTTATGATGTTTTTTTTTTTTTTTCCGTTTTTTTTTTAATGGGCGGAAACGGTAGCTATTTGACGTATTATTATTTTTTTTTTTTTCATATTTTTAAAACTTTTTTTTTTTTTTTTACTTTGTTAGACCCCTTAGCACTTGAAGCCGTGACCATCCGGTTGCTTGTGCTAATATATTCACAGCAATATAAAATCACGATCTCGTCTGAATGCCAGTTACTGGCAGTCTTTCACAATAGTACCGCAATGAGGGGCACGGGTATCTTCAGCAGACCCCTTGGTCTCAAGGGCACGTAGAAAGACGTCACCCTGCTGGCACTTAACAGGTTAACAGCCACGGGCAGAGCTCCGGTTCATGTGCGGCTGATGGAGGCAGATGATGACTGAATATCACAAGGAAACATGCGGACTCGGTCAGCAAGCCGGCATATGACGTACCAGTACGTCATATGACATGAACGGGTTAACACATCAGCAATAAGTGTTTGCTTGGGGAAATATAGTGAAAAGTCATTTTTTCCATTAATTTCAGCAACTGAATGTTTCATGCAATGTAATAAGTGGCTGCAAAATGGGAAAAGTCAGTCTGTAAAATGAGCAGAAATTTAGTTGCTGAGGAGCTGTGGCCATCCCTTGCACGTCTTGTCGTGTTTTTTGTTTTGTTTTTTTAAATTAAAACCCCATGTTGGGCTGAACCTCTTATTCCTGCAAGAAATGTTAATGAAGAATTTGACAACTGGGTGTTACCATTCTCACATCAAAGGGCCGTGTCTACAGTTCAGCATTGTCAGTGCTTATTAGACACCTCCAACTGGTAACGCCCAGTTGTCAATTTATTTTTAAATTTCTATGAGGTGTAACAGCGGAACAATAGTAGTGTGCCGATTTCTAGGATTAGCTGCTCCAGAATGGCTATTTCATGAGAAACACAAGTCTTTACTAGGATCCGATGGGAAAGCTGATGGTCCTTTTCTATAGAAGTGACAAAACTAATCAATGGATTATTTGATAATGTCCAGAACCGCAGATCTCTAGGTTTCCCTTTGTCACATCGCACGACCATGGACCCCTCTGACACTTTGCATCCTCCAGGATGTTTGTGAATCCCTAAGGGCTTGTGCACGCGACTATTTTTTGATTTTTTTTTTTGTCTGCTTGCTGTCCATTGTTTTCACTGATGCACGCCTCGTACCTTTTTGATCTAAATTGGTGATGCAAGCCTATGGGAAGTGACAGTTGGTGCTTTTAAAACTCTATGGAGGAGCTGAAGATGCACAGACATTCTGCTGGAGCGACAGCTGCAGATCTCCATAGAATGTTATGAGCACCAACGGCATAAAATATCCCTAAGGGATCCATCAAGCACTCCAACCAGACAGAGCACAGAACATACTGTAATGTTTAAGTTTACCAGAGACTTGGATGGAGTCTTCCAATTAAAGACTAAAACTGAATAGAGAAAAAAAAAAACTGCAAGGACTGTAAAGGGGGAAAAAAACCCTCAGAGTGCAGATAAATGACAGTACAGCTGTGTAATGGTGCCAGGATGTCATACTGGAACCCAGAAATGTAGATTGTAGGTACTATATGGCCACGTTGTAGCTGCCAGCGGTGGGACGGCTGCCGCTTTACTGATCCATACGTTAGTCCGCCATAGGGGGTCACTAGGTTTAACCAGTTCATTCCTGTAAGAGCGCAGGCCGTTCTGGGTCATGTCACAGATGCTGACACACCACATCCCTGTCATATATCCATCTACAGCTGTGTCTCACACCAGTTTAATAATGACGAGATTTAATAAAATGCTGTTCGTTGACATCACAAGTGAGCAGTGTGGGGTGCTTATTTTCTATAGCCTCACCCTGTTTTAATTGGTTATCTGCTGGTCATTAAATGATGAACAACCCCTCTAAGTATCACACATTCTGTCCCCATCAAAATGAGAGCAATTTTTTTTTTTTCTTTAAAAGGGAATCTGTCACCAAATTTTTTTGCTACCCTGCTTGAGAGCAGCATAATGTAGGGAGATCCTGATTCTAGTGATGTCACTTACTGGGCTGCTTGCTGTAGTTTGGATAAAATCTCTGCAGATCAAGAAGTTTTCTGACTGCTGAGTTCTGTATAACCCCACCCACACCACTGATTGGCTTCTTTCCGTGTACGCTGTGCATAAGCAAAAAGCTGCCAATCAGCGGTGGCGGCGGGGTTATAAAGAGCTCATGAATATGGAGGACTGCATGACAGCAGATTTGTTAGTCCTTTTGTAATAATCTCCTGCTGATAAAACACTGATTTTCTAAAAACCAAAGCATGCAGTTCAGTAAGTGGCACATCGCTAGAATCAGAGCCTCTGTCCCCTGCACTACAGATGAGCTCTCATTGGCTGCAAGTTTATTGATCATGCCTGGAGAACCCCCCCTCCCTCCAAAAAAAAAAGAATAATAAAAAAGAGTAAAAAAAAAAAATATATATATATATATATATATATATATACAGTGCCTACAAGTAGTATTCAACCCCCTGCAGATTTAGCAGGTTTAATAAGATGCAAATAAGTTAGAGCCTTTAAACTTCAAACAAGAGCAGGATTTATTAACAGATGCATAAATCTTACAAACCAAAAAGTTTTGTTGCTCAGTTAAATTTTTATAAATTTTAAACATAGAAGTGTGGGTCAATTATGTTTCAACCCCTAGGTTTAATATTTTGTGGAATAACCTTTGTTTGCAATTACAGCTAATAATCGTCAGGCCGGCACAGGTCTCTGGAGTTATCTTGGCCCACTCCTCCATGCAGATCTTCTCCAAGTTATCTAGGTTCTTTGGGTGTCTCATGTGGACTTTAATCTTGAGCTCCTTCCACAAGTTTTCAATTGGGTTAAGGTCAGGAGCCTGACTAGGCCACTGCAACACCTTGATTTTTTGCCTCTTGAACCAGGCCTTGGTTTTCTTGGCTGTGTGCTTTGGGTCGTTGTCTTGTTGGAAGATGAAATGACGACCCATCTTAAGATCCTTGATGGAGGAGCGGAGGTTCTTGGCCAAAATCTCCAGGTAGGCCGTGCTATCCATCTTCCCATGGATGCGGACCAGATGGCCAGGCCCCTTGGCTGAGAAACAGCCCCACAGCATGATGCTGCCACCGCCATGCTTGACTGTAGGGATGGTATTCTTGGGGTCGTATGCAGTGCCATCCAGTCTCCAAACGTCACGTGTGTGGTTGGCACCAAAGATCTCGATCTTGGTCTCATCAGACCAGAGAACCTTGAACCAGTCAGTCTCAGAGTCCTCTAAGTGATCATGAGCAAACTGTAGACGAGCCTTGACATGACGCTTTGAAAGTAAAGGTACCTTACGGGCTCGTCTGGAACGGAGACCATTGCGGTGGAGTACGTTACTTATGGTATTGACTGAAACCAATGTCCCCACTGCCATGAGATCTTCCCGGAGCTCCTTCCTTGTTGTCCTTGGGTTAGCCTTGACTCTTCGGACAAGCCTGGCCTCGGCACGGGAGGAAACTTTCAAAGGCTGTCCAGGCCGTGGAAGGCTAACAGTAGTTCCATAAGCCTTCCACTTCCGAATGATTCTCCCAACAGTGGAGACAGGTAGGCCCAACTCCTTGGAAAGGGTTTTGTACCCCTTGCCAGCCTTGTGACCCCCACGATCTTGTCTCTGATGGCCTTGGAATGCTCCTTTGTCTTTCCCATGTTGACCATGTTTGAGTGCTGTTCACAAGTTTGGGGAGGGTCTTAAATAGTCAGAAAAGGCTGGAAAAAGAGATAATTAATCCAAACATGTGAAGCTCATTGTTCTTTGTGCCTGAACTACTTCTTAATACTTTAGGGGAACCAAACAGAATTCTGGTGGGTTGAGGGGTTGAATAATAAATGACCCTCTGAAAAAACTTTTCCCAATTTAAAAAAATAAACAAAGAAATAACATTCTTTTTTGCTGCAGTGCATTTCACACTTCCAGGCTGATCTACAGTCCAAATGTCACAATGCCAAGTTAATTCCAAATGTGTAAACCTGCTAAATCTGCAGGGGGTTGAATACTACTTGTAGGATAGATAGATATAGATATATATATATATATATATATATATATATATAATTATTTTTTTTTTGGGAGGGGGGGGGTTCTCCAGGCATGATCAGTAAACTTGCAGCCAATGAGAGCTCATCTGCAGTGCATATGTAAAAATATATATTGATAAAGTGATCAAAATGTTGTATATGTCCCAAAATGAAGAGGAAATCCTAATAAAAAGGTTCTCAAAATATGTAAAACATGAACTAACCACAGTACATGGAATATAAACCATAGTACGTATTTTACTGATTAATTATATCATTTATTTGGATAGGCATGTGATTTATAATTAATGCCAAGCAGCTTCCCTGTAATGTGTTTTGGATATAGGGTAGTTGGTAGTTTTGGTTCTCCTGTGCCATGTCTAAATGCGAAATACAGTTAATTGTTCCAGATAGCTGAAATGGAGCAAAAGGTCATAATAGCAGCAGTAAGAAGAGAATAAATCAAATGAACGGTCAAAGTTGAGATATGCTATCATGGCCGAAAGTGTTGGCACCCTTGAACATATTACATGTGCAACACAATCTCCATTCTGTTACATTATCTGACTTCTTACATACAGTCATGGCCAAAAGTGTTGTGAAATAAACCTGTGTATAACAAAACGTGTAATTGCATTAAGTTTCTTGGAGAAATACTTTATTTACGGGAACATTTTCAGGGGTGCCAACACTTTTGGCCATGACTGTTTCGGATGGAGAAGTGGATGTGCTGCTGATGGTGGACACAGAGGCCGTGGGCCAGGCGAAACTGGTCTTGCTGCGAAAGCACAACAAACACGCTCATCCATGAGACTTCGCTTTTCGTCCCATTTTGCAATGGTGCACAGGAATAATGCGAACAGGTGCTTGGATGGTATATAATGCTACCAGTCTGTTTCCCAGCACCACCATGTCTTCCACTCGGTACAAGACCACAAAGAACAAAAAGACAGCGCCACAATGGATGGTGAAAAAATAGCTTACATTTATTCTGCCTCCTGTAGCGACGTTTTGGTCAACAGACCTTTTATCAAGCTTGATAAAGGTCTGTTGACCGAAACGTCGCTACAGGAGGCAGAATAAATGTAAGCTCCTATTTTTTCACCATCCATTGTGGCGCTGTCTTTTTGTTCTTTGTGGTCTTGATACTGGCTGGGATGGGCTCTCTGGTTTTGGACGTGTGCCCTTGTGTCCGCTGAGACCTTCAATTTATATATGAAAGGGTGCGGTTTTGACTTTCTTGTTTTTCCACTCTGTACAGTCTTGCCTGCCAAGAGTCTGGACCACATGATCCTCCTTCCTCCCAACCTGGTGAGTCCCAGGAGACAAGTGATCCCACACTGCGAGGATCTTTTTATATTTCTATTTATTGACTCTGGTCTTTCACCCTGCACATTTGAAGAGGGACACAAGCTTGTGTGTAGTGACAGCCAAATATTTGATCTCATAATTTTTAGAGGGTCGCCATGCGACCCTTGCTCTTAATTTTTCCAGGGTGTATATGGTGCCCTCCTTCACTTTTTACAGGATGTGTTTGAGGCCTACCTCTACAATTCTGTTACATATACATAACCCCCCAGGGTAAATGTTTTTCAGCTCCTGCACTTAGTGTATAGGCTTTACCAGTCTAGGAGTCACACTCCATAAAAATGGGGAAAAATGTTTTGCAAGCCCCCTCCTCTACATGTCTTCAGGGTGTATTACAGTCTCTCCTTCTAATTTTTGCATAGTGCATCGCCTTTATGAGTGTAGAAGTCCCACTGCTTGACAATGTAAAGAGAATGTATATGAAGCCTCCTTCATGTCTAATCCTTGGTGTATCGAGGTCCATCTTCCTTCTCTCATTTTTGGCATTTCTTGCCTTGTCCCCATATGCTTTGTGAGTTTGAGTCACTCCATATATTACGCAGGATGTCTGACCTCACCACATGCCCAGATAAGTAGGAAAATGGTACAATTACATTTACCATTGGGTATAGTTTTATTTCCCACTATGTCAACTACTGTAGTAAGAGGCGAGATGGCCCGGTTATTAAGGCGTGGAGGAGGAGGAGTTTTTTTTTTTTCTATTTTTAGTTTTTGCTTATACAGTGGCATGTAAAAATTACTGTTATTGTGAACAGTTGAGCAAGTTGAAGATGAAATGATCTGTAATAAAGTTAAAGATGACACATTTCCTCTGAATTGTAGGCAAAAAAAAAAAAGTTTTATCTTTTACATTTTAAAAATTATAAAAAGGAAAATGGGCAGATGCAAAAGTTTGGGCATCTTGCATTGTTAGTACCTAGTAGCACCCCCTCTTTGAAAGTATCACCGCTTATAAAAAGCTTTTTGTAGCCAGCCAAGAGTCTTTCAATTCTTGTTTGAGGGATTTTCCTCCATTCCATTCTGTGTGATTCCTGGGCCGTCTTCCATCCTCTGCCATTTTTGAGGTCTAGCCACAGATTTTCAAGGATGTTCAGATCAGGGGACTGTAAGGGCCATTGTAAAACCTTCTGCTTGCGACTTTTGAGTTTGTCTATTTTGTATTTTGTGTGTTTAGGATCATTATTAGTGATGAGCGAGTGTGCTTGGGTGACCTAGTATTTATGACTGCTCGGAGATTTAGTTTTCATTGCGGCAGCTGAATGATTTACAGCTACTAGCCTGCTTGAATACATGTGGGGATTCCTTAGCAACCAGGCATCCCCCACATGTACTCAGCCTGGCAAATAGCTATAAATCATTCAGCTGCCACGATGAAAACTAAATCTCCGAGCAGTCATAAATACTCGGAGGTCACTCGAGCAACGAGTACACTCGCTCATCACTAATCATTATCCATTTGTAGAAGTCAGCCTCTTTTCACCTTCAGTTTTTTACAGATGGTGTTATGTTTGCATCAACAATTTGTTGACATTTCATTGAATCAATTTTTCTTTCTACCAGTAAAATGTTCCCCGTGCCATTGGGGTTGTGTTGCAACCGAAGCATGATTGATCCACCGCCATGCTTAAAGGGAACCTGTCACCCCGTTTTTTGAAGATGAGCTAAAAATAGCGTTAAATAGGGGCAGAGCTGGGCGTTACATTAGTGTATTTTGTGTGCCTTTATTACCCACCTATGCTGCCGAAATACCTTTGCAAAGTCGCCGTTTTGTGCTGTCACTCACGCTGGTCTGGTCCTATGGGCGTGGTGACAGCGCTGTTTCTCCCCCAGATCAGGCTCATCATTCCGTTGGTGGCGTAGTGGTGTGCGCATGTCCAACAGAGAATATCCACTGCCCAGGTGATGAAAAAGAGCGCGATCTGCGCTATTCAGCTGTTTACCGGTGGGCGCTGCCATCTTTCTTCTGACGCGCGTGTGCAGATGGAGCGCTCTGCTGCCCGGGGCTTCAGGAAAATGGCCGCGGGATGCCGCGCATGCGCAGATGGAGATCGCGGCTGCCATTTTCCTGAAGCCCCGGGCAGCAGAGCGCTCCATCTACGCACGCGTGGCCATCTTTCCTGTGGAAAACGGCTGAATAGCGCAGATCGCGCTCTTTTTCATCACCTGGGCAGTGGATATTCTCTGTTGGACATGCGCACACCACTACGCCAGCAACGTAATGATGAGCAGGATTCTGGGGGAGAAACAGCGCTGTCACCACGCCCATAGGACCAGACCAGCGTGAGTGACAGCACAAAACGGCGACTTTGCAAAGGTATTTCGGCAGCATAGGTGGGTAATAAAGGCACACAAAGACACTAATGTAACGCCCAGCTCTGCCCCTATTTAATGCTATTTTGAGCTCATCTTCAAAAAACGGGGTGACAGGTTCCCTTTAATGGTTGGCAAGATGTTATTTTCCTGAAGTTTTGTGCCCTTTTTTTTCCACAAATACCTTTTGATCATTGTGGCATACGCAGCATCAATAGTAAAACGTTGGTCACAGGGTTAATAGCAGTGTCAACGGACTGCGTTACACTGCAGGGGGCACTGACGGAGAGTAGGAAGGGGCGAATTTGCGGCCGGACTGTGCCCGTCGCTGATTGGTCGCGACCGCTAGGCTGCAACCAATCAGCGACGCGGGATTTCCGTGACAGACAGATGGAAGTACCCCTTAGACGATTATATATATATATATATATACTAGATTGTGGCCCGATTCTAACGCATCGAGTATTCTAGAATATGCATGTCCCCGTAGTATATGGACAATGATGATTCCAGAATTCGCGGCAGACTGCCCGTCGCTGATTGGTCGAGGCAACCTTTATGACATCATCGTCGCCATGGCAACCATTATGACATCTACGTCGATACTGTGCCCGTCTCTGATTGGTCGAGGCCGCCAGGCCTGTGCCCGTCGCTGATTGGTCGAGGCCTGGCGGCCTCGACCAATCAGACGCGGGATTTCCAGGACAGACAGAAAAACCTTTAGACAAATATATATATATTTTTTTTCCGACTAAAATACAAAGGAAATGTGTCCTCTGTAACTTTAGGTCTTTAGAGATCATTTCATCCTCAACTTGCTTAACTGTTCGCAATAACGGTAATTTTGACCAGGGGTGCCCAAACTTTTACATGCCACCGTATATGGTTATTATACAGGAAGAATGTTTCCTAATGTTTTTTTTTTTTTTTTTTTCAAGTAAAATCCATTTTATCTTCAGTTTTGTATGTTTTATTGTCAGTCCGTAAAAGTGGCATAATACTTTGACAACATTATTCCCAGCTGCGACCTCGGAGTCAGTGATGCATCCAGACGTCTTCCCCGTGCTAATACCGTGCCATTGCCGCGCTGTTTCCAACCAGTTCAGCATTTTGTTCCCCCCCACCAGTCCTCCTGTCAGGGTCTTACGTTCCTTGTCTTCCTTTATGCTCGTTATTGAGTCAAGCCCATCTGAGCGTCCGACCTGCTCAATTTGAGTACTGAGCACTCGAGCATTTTGTTGCTCGCTTTTCACTAATTGCATCATAAAGACCCAAATTACTGATCTGAAAAACGAGTGCAATGTCCAAAATGTGCTGCATCATGGAGCTCCAGCTCCACTCATCTCTCAAGGTGGAAGGATCAGAGCAGGAATACCCTTTTAAAGGGACTCTGTCACCTGAATTTGGTGGGACCAGTTTTGGGTCATATGGGCGGGGTTTTCGGGTGTTTGATTCACCCTTTCCTTACCCGCTGGCTGCATGCTGGCCGCAATATTGGATTGAAGTTCATTCTCTGTCCTCCGGAGTACACGCCTGCGCAAGGCAATATTGTCTTGCGCTGGCGTGTACTCTGCAGGGGGAAAAAAATTCCAAGTGCAAAAAGGTGCAGTCCCACACTTGTTTTTTGTTTGGCTTTTTTGCTAGGTTCACTAAATGCTAAAACTGACCTGCCACTATGATTCTCCAGGTCATTATGAGTTCATAGACCCCAAACATGTCTAGGTTCTTTATCTAAGTGGTGAAAAAAAATTCCAAAATTTGCTAAAAAGAAAAAAAAATTGCGCCATTTTCCGATACCCGTAACGTCTCCATTTTTCGTGATCTGGCGTCGGGTGAGGGCTTATTTTTTGTGTGCCGAGCTGACATTAATACCACATTTGTGCAGATACGTTCTTTTGATCGCCCGTTATTGCATTTTAATGCAATGTCGAGGCGACTAAAAAAACGTAATTCTGTCGTTTTGACTTTTTTTTTTCTTGCTACGCTGTTTATCAATCAGATTAATCGTTTTTTTTTATTGATCTGGCGATTCTGAACGCGGCAATACCAAATATGTGTATGCTTGATTTTTTTATTATTTTGAATGGGGCGAAAGGGGGGTGATTTGAACTTTTTTATATATTTTTTTCATATTTTTTTTTTAATTTTTATTTTTTTTTTCTCTACTGTTGGCATGCTTCAATATCCTCCATGGGAGACTAGAAGCCGGCATAGCCTGATCGGCTCTGCTACATAGAGGTGATGGTCAGATCGCCCCTATGTAGTAGAACTAGACTTGCTATGAGCGTCGACCACAGGGTGGCGCTCATAGCAATCCGGCATCAACAACCATAGAGGTCTGAGACTTCTGGTTGTCATGCCGATGCACTACTGACACCCAATCACGTGATGGGGGTCAGCGGTGCCCATATTTCTGGCCCGTTGACCGCAACTGTGTGTTAAATCGCTAGTCTGCCTGCGCCTATCGAGGGCAAATGTTAGCGGTTTAAGGCTATGTGCACACATTGCGGATTAGGCTTAGGAATTTCTGGTGCGGATTCTGTCTCTCCTGGCAGAAAACGCACCTGCATTTTTTTTGTGCGGTTCCGCAGCGTTTTTTGTGCCTTTTTGCTGCGTTTTTTACCCCTGCGGTTTTCTACAATGGAATGGGTACAAAAACGCTGCAGATTCACAAAATAGAAGTGACATGCTACTTCTTTTAAACCGCAGCGGATTTTCCGCAAAGTGTGTACAGCATTTTTTTTTCTCATTGGTTTACATTGTACTGTAAATCAATTGCGGATCTGCAGCGTTTCTGCACCTCAAAAAACGCTGCGGATCCGCAGAGAATCCGCAACGTATGCACATACCCTAAAACAGCTGGCATGTCCCGGCTTTGATGTGGGCTCATCGTCGGAGTCTGCATCAAAGCGGGGGTGCTGCCATGCTAATGTGAGGCCCATTATCCAGCGTGGGGTCATTAACCAGAATTAGAGGGCACACAGGGTGTTGTGACCATCAAAGGTCTGCATGGGGCATTCCTACTTTCTATGGACAAAATGTGGAAGCTGTTTTCTATGGCACTTGCATGGAGTATTAATATTTTCTAGAGATATTTTTACCATTTAGAGGCCACAAAGGGGGCATTATTATGTAGGGGCACAGCGGTGGGCATTATTATGTAGGGGCACAGCAGTGGGCACTATTATGCAGGGGCACAGCGGTGGGCATTATGAAGGGGCACAGCGGTGGGCACTATTATGTAGGGGCACAGCGGTGGGCACTATTTAGGGGCACAGCGGCGGGCACTATTATGCAGGGGCACAGCGGTGGGCATTATTATGTAGGGGCACAGCGGTGGGCATTATGCAGGGGCACAGCGGTGGGCACTATTATGTAGAGGCACAGTGGTGGGCAGTAATATGCAGCGGCACAGCACTGGGCAGTATTATGTAGGGGCACAGCGGTGAGCAGTATTTTGTTATTGTGCCACACCACAGCAGGTGCAGTAATAGGGACACCTACGGCATCAGTTTCTCAGTATTGGGGTACTAGTAGGATGAGGAGTTTGTGCAGGTTGGGGATAGATGGTGACTGTGCTGAAAATATGAGAAGTGAAACGTGTCTTTGTTGTATTCTCTGCAGCGGAGTCCTGGCTGGAAGTTGTGTTGGTCTGGGCCAAATGGAAATGACGGGAAAAGAGAACGATTCCATCAGATCGCACTTTAGTGGTAAGTCATTATCTAGCACACTGTTTGCAGCCGATTTCCTTGCTCTGCTGCCATCTAGTGGTTATATTTAATTACTACAACTGAACATTTTTTTTTATTTTTTTTTTTTTAACCACGGAGATTTTTTCGCTCTCCTTCTTTCCAGAGCCATAACTTTATTTTTTCGTCAATATGGCCATGTGAGGGCTTATTTTTTGCAGGACAAGTTGTACTTTTGAACGACATCATTGGTTTTACCATGTCGTGTAACAGAAAACGGGAAAAAAAAATCCAAGTGCGATGAAATTGCAAAACATTGCTACCCCACACTTGTTTTTTGTTTGGCTTTTTGCTAGGTTCACTAAATGCTAAAACTGACCTGCCATTATGATTCTCCAGGTAGTTATGAGTCATATATATATATATATATATACTTGGCACACACTATATTGATGCAGTGAAAAAGGTTTAATAAGGTACAGTCTATACAGTACTAGACGTTTTGGTCTTTATGACCTTCATCAAAGTACTAATGTGGTGTACAAAAGCAAGGGGGCAGACTTCCCCTTAGGCCGGTTTCACACGTCAGTGGCTCCGGTACGTGTGGTGACAGTTTTCTCACGTACCGGAGACACTGACTCACGTAGACACATTAAACTCAAGGTGTCTCTGCACATGTCAGTGTGTTTTCGCGGACGGTGTGTCCATTTGCAAAACACGGAGACATGTCAGTGTTCGTGGGAGCGCACGGATCACACGGACCCATTAAAGTCAATGGGTCCGTGTAAAACACGTACCGCACACGGATGCTGTCCGTGTGCCGTGCAGGAGACAGCGCTACAGTAAGGGCTGTCCCCCCAGCGTGGTACTGAAGCCGCCATTCATCCTTTCTCTCCAGCAGCGTTTGCTGGAGAGAAGGAATGAAAAATCAATGTTTTTATTATTATTTTTGTCTTTAAAATAAAGATCCTTGTCACCTCCCCCCTCCCACCCCCTGTGCGCCCGCCCGCTGGAAATAAAATACCCAGCTCCCTCGATGCTTCCTCTCAGCGTCGCAGCTTGTCCTGTGTGAGTGGAGCCGCATATTCATCACTGTAATGAGCGGTACCACGTGACCGCTCATACAGGAAGAAGCTGCGGAGCTGAGAGGAAGCAGCGAGGGAGGTGGGTATTTTATTTCCAGCGGGTGGGCACACAGGGGGTGGGAGGGGGAGGTTGCCGTGAACTTGATTTTAAACACAAAAAAAAAAAAAGGATTTTTCATTCCTTCTCTCCAGCGAACGCTGCAGGGAAGGAATGAATTCCGGCTTCAGCACCAGAAGCAGGGGACAGCGCTTATCTCTAGCGCTGTCTCCTGCACGGTCCGTGTGGTCCTCAGTGGGCATACGGGCGGCACACGGCTGCCGCACGTGTGCCACACTGATGTGCTACGTGAGCACACGGACACGGATAACCCTGGTACCGGAATTATCTGGACGTGTGGGACTGGCTTTAAGAGCACTTGTGATGCGAGTGCCTAATGAGGTCAAGTAGCTGTAGAGATGTGGAAAAAGACGCGGTATCCACCGCTAGTCATTGACGGACGTCCTCATTAGGCACTCGCATCACCAGTGCTCTTAAGGGGAAGTCTGCCCCCTTGCTTTTGTACACCATATTAGTACTTTGATGAAGGTCATAAAGACCGAAACGTCTACTGCTGTACAGACTGTACCTTAGGCTACGTTCACATTTGCGGCCAGCGCCGCAGCGTCGGGCGCCGCAGCGGCGCCGCATGCGTCATGCGCCCCTATATTTAACATGGGGGCGCATGGACATGCGGCGCACTTGCGTTTTGCGCCGCATGCGTCGCTGCGGCGCCCGCGTCGGGGCGCAGAGGACGCAGCAAGTTGCATTTTTGCTGCGTCCAAATTCAATGAAAAAAACGACGCATGCGGCGCAAAACGCAGCGTTGTGCATGCGTTTTGCTGCGTTTTTGTTTGCGTTGTGCGCTGCGGCGCCGACGCTGCGGCGCACAACGCAAATGTGAACGTAGCCTAACTAAACCTTTTTCACTGCATCAATATAGTGTGTGCCAAGTTTATATATAACTGGACACGGATTGGGCCCCTACTTGCGCACCACTATAAGGGTACGTGGCCACGTTCAGGATGCCGGTGGTTTGGATGGAGCGGCAAACTCGCTCCGTCCCCTTCTGGAGACGCGATGATGCCGGATGTGTTCATTGCAAACATCCAGAATCATCGCACCCCGCACATAGGGCCCTGTGTTTTCCCTTGCGGCGGCGCAGCGTCACCGCAAGGTAAACGGACATGCTGCGATCTAAAAAGATGCGCTGCAAATCCGGATCAGGTAACACGAGTGACGTCACACATCATGCTGCACAGCGCCGTAACATCACCCGCGGCAGCACAGACTCCCAGACCCAGGCAAGTATCCGCGCCCCCTCCCCCCCACACACTGCAGTCCCCGTATCCGCGCCCCCTCCCCCCACACACTGCAGCCCCCGTATCCGCGCCCCCTCAGCTCCTCTCACTGTCATCTCTCCTCACTCACACTCAGCTCCTACTTCCTGGTATCAGGTTTACAGTACAGGAGGCCCCGCCCCTTCCGGTGACATCATCTCGTCACATGGGTATGACGTCAGCAGAGGTCCTTTCGCCCACTTGGATTTTGCCTCTTTCCTGTGGTTATATGGAAACAGGTGTAAGAGGAGACTGCACAGGTGCGGGGGACGAGGGGGCGTACAGGTGAGGGGGCGTACAGTGCGGGGTGTACAGGTGAGGGGGCGTACAGTGCGGGGTGTACAGGTGAGGGGGACGAGGGGGCGTACAGTGCGGGGTGTACAGGTGAGGGGGCGTACAGTGGGGTGTACAGGTGAGGGGGCGTACAGTGTGGGGTGAACAGGTGAGGGGGCGTACAGTGCGGGGTGTACAGGTGAGGGGGCGTACAGTGGGGTGTACAGGTGAGGGGGCGTACAGTGTGGGGTGAACAGGTGAGGGGGCGTACAGTGCGGGGTGTACAGGTGAGGGGGCATACAGTGGGGTGTACAGGTGAGGGGGCGTACAGTGTGGGGTGAACAGGTGAGGGGGACGAGGGGGCGTACAGTGAGGGGGCGTACAGTGCGGGGTGTACAGGTGAGGGGGCATACAGTGTGGGGTGTACAGGTGAGGGGGCGTACAGTGTGGGGTGAACAGGTGAGGGGGACGAGGGGGCGTACAGTGTGGGGTGTACAGGTGAGGGGCGTACAGTGTGGGGTGAACAGGTGAGGGGGACGAGGGGGCGTACAGTGAGGGGGCGTACAGTGCGGGGTGTACAGGTGAGGGGGCATACAGTGCGGGGTGTACAGGTGAGGGGGCGTACAGTGTGGGGTGAACAGGTGAGGGGGACGAGGGGGCGTACAGTGCGGGGTGTACAGGTGAGGGGGCGTACAGTGCGGGGTGTACAGGTGAGGGGGCATACAGTGCGGGGTGTACAGGTGAGGGGGCGTACAGTGTGGGGTGAACAGGTGAGGGGGACGAGGGGGCGTACAGTGCGGGGTGTACAGGTGAAGGGGGCGTACAGTGTGGGGTGAACAGGTGAGGGGGACGAGGGGGCGTACAGTGCGGGGTGTACAGGTGAAGGGGGCGTACAGTGCGGGGTGTACAGGTGAGGGGGCGTACAGTGTGGGGTGAACAGGTGAGGGGGACGAGGGGGCGTACAGTGCGGGGTGTACAGGTGAAGGGCGTACAGTGCGGGGTGTACAGGTGAGGGGGCGTACAGTGCGGGGTGAACAGGTGAGGGGGACGAGGGGGCGTACAGTGCGGGGTGTACAGGTGAGGGGGCGTACAGTGTGGGGTGTACAGGTGAAGGGGGCGTACAGTGCGGGGTGTACAGGTGAAGGGGGCGTACAGTGCGGGGTGTACAGGTGAAGGGGGCGTACAGTGCGGGGTGTACAGGTGAGGGGGCGTACAGTGCGGGGTGTACAGGTGAGGGGGCGTACAGTGCGGGGTGTACAGGTGAGGGGGCGTACAGTGCGGGGTGTACAGGTGAGGGGGACGAGGGGGCGTACAGTGTGGGGTGTACAGGTGAGGGGGCGTACAGTGCGGGGTGTGCTGGTGAGGGGGATGCGGGGTGTGCCGGTGTGGGGGATTATTTCTGTCTTTCTGCTGTGGATGATGAGTCAGATGCGTTTATTTCTAATCACGTGATTGCAGTGAATATGGCGCCTTTGCTCCTCGTGCTTAACCACTTCATGACTGGAGTATTTCTTCCATCTGAACATTATGTCATCACTAGATATAGGCTCTATGCTATCACATCGGGAGTGACGTGAAATGACAGCCATGTCGTTACCGTGCATGAGCGGGTAGAGCGCGCAGTTGTGGCTGTTACTGCGCATGCGCGGGAATAGCGGTGACGTGAATGTCACTTGCGCAGGAGCAGTTCATGGCCTGCGCACGTGACACTGCCGTGGTGCCTTACGAGATTCGGGGACAGCGGCCAGAAGTCTCAACTGGCGACTATATATAGAGATGGACAAGCTCTTTAATATGGAGGCCAGTGTGGGGATCTGCTGTGTGGCATCAGATCACCCTCCAGAAATATTCACCAGGAAATTACATGGCGTCCTCTCAGACATCGTGTTGGGCATGTAATACACGTCTGTGCCTGCTGTACACTGCTTGTGTCGTGTGACTGAGGCCAGTGTTGCCCAGTGGATCTGATTGATTTGCTCATTGCTCTCCTTTATGACTTTGATATCAGGACAACCAGACTGAAGCTCTCGGTGTAGTGGGTGTTTTATGTACGATCTTACAGCCACGTGTGTATTGTGTCTTTTCAGAGCCGCCGCCACCATGTCCGAGTCCGACATCCTTCATTTCCACTTTGCGCAGCAAGGAGATGACGTCTTACAGAAGATGAATATCCTCCGAGAGCAGAATCTGTTCTGTGACGTGTCCGTGTACATTAACGACGCCGAGTTCCACGGCCATAAGGTTGTGTTTGCCGCTTGCTCTACATTCATGAGGGACCAGTTTCTGCTGAACCAGTCCAGGCAGGTGCGGATCACTATATTACAGAATGCAGAAGTGGGACAAAAATTACTTCTCTCTTGCTACACCGGGGTCCTGGAGGTTAGAAGAAAAGAGCTTCTGAAGTATCTAACCGCAGCCAGTTACTTGCAAATGGTTCACATTGTAGAAAGGTGCACGGAAGCCCTGTCACGTTACCTGCAGAGTGAGACACCCTGTGACAACGATGAAACCAAGCAAACGGTTAAAAGTCCCCAATGTCCTACCAAGATGGACCCCGTGAAAGGTCGGGAGAAGGACTGCGAGATCATTGAGCTGTCGGAAGACAGCCAGCTAAACCTGGACTACCAGGTAAAGAAGGAGGAACCCCATCAGGAGCAGCTGCACAGTCTGGATGAGGAAAAGGCCGATCTGTCCGCTGTGCAAATTGACTACAAAGACAATGACATCTGTGTCTTCAGGATGGGCTCCATGTCCGACCATGAGAACAATGTGGACAGCGAGCCCTTCTCTCAGCCCTGCACATCCTCTAAATCCAATATGTACTATTCGGACACGCAGCACGCCATGATTAACTCCACGGTGGAGAACCGCATGAGTGATTTACCCCCCAGTCACTTCCAGAACTTTCAAGAAGGAGGAAATCCATCTTCTGGTATCTTTCCAGGGCTTCAGAGTCCTGCGGAGGGGGTCTGTACTTGGAGGCATCAGTGCCCCAAGTGCCCACGCGGGTTTCTACATTTGGAAAATTATCTACGCCACTTAAAGATGCACAAACTGTTCTTGTGCTTGCAGTGCGGAAAGACGTTCACCCAGAAGAAGAACTTGAACAGACACATCCGGGGACACATGGGAATTAGGCCGTTTCAATGCTCCGTGTGTCTGAAAACTTTTACTGCTAAGACTACCTTGCAGGACCACCTCAATATCCACAGCGGGGACCGTCCCTACAAGTGCCACTGCTGTGACATGGATTTTAAGCACAAGTCGGCCCTGAAAAAACATCTCAGCTCAGTTCATGCAAAAAGTGGAGAGAAGCCAGGCCTGGAAACTATTACAAAGATCACTATAGATTATGATTAATCTCCTAATGTCTTAAAGGGGATTTATCACTTCTCAGTGGCCGTGTATGGGGTTAGAATGTTATTCCCATCTCTGTCTTTCATGGCTGAGATGGAAATAACTGCTACAACGTCCCGGTCACCAGAGGTGGGGTTACTAAAATATTTGCTGTTTGCATGCCTCCCATAGACATTAATGGGAATTATGGTAACGGCAGAGGAAAGTGAGCTACACTGTTGGCGTAACGCTCGTCATTTCCATAACGTTCCTCAATATCTACGGGAGTTACACAAAGGGTGCACGCAGCCGGTTTCTTAACCCAGTCTCAATCCTGAAGTCTCAATCAAATTTTTTGGCTTTTTCAGATTCAGTTGATGAATAAAAAATGGGTGGGAAAAATAAGCAGACGCCTTATTATTATTATTTTTCTTTTTTATCTCTCATCTTTTTCCGAATCTGTCCGCATTGGTTGGATACGCTTCAATCTCTCGGATTTTTAAGTGGAAAATCTCTAGCGTGTTATAGTAGCTACTAACAGAAAATGTTATCAAGTTTTTTTTCCCCCTCCAAAAAAATCATGCTGCAGATTTAACCTCTATAATAATAATCTTTATTTATATAGCGCCAACATATTCCGCAGCCCTTCACAGTTTAACAGTTTCAAACACAACAGTCATAGGTAACAACGTTAACAATACAGTAATAAAGCAAAATAAGACGACCCTGCTCGTGAGAGCTTACAATCTACAATGAGGTGGGGAGATACAAAGTACAGGTGTGTATTTACAATGATGTATTTACAATGATGGTCCAGCCATCTTCAGGGGGTGGGGGATAGATGGAGATAGTGAATGGGCTACACACACACACAAACAAACATAAAATGACTTTGATTAGTTAATGTGGTAGGCCGCTCTGAACAAATGTGTTTTGAGCGAGCGCCTAAAACTATGCAAGTTGTGGATGGTCCTAATATCTTGGGGTAGAGCATTCCAGAGGATTGGCGCAGCACGGGAGAAGTGTTAGGGTATGTGTCCACGGTCAGTAAACGCTGCTTGTTTGACGCTGCGCAGAGCTGCAGCGTCAAACACGCAGCGTCCAGATGTTCCAGCATAGTGGAGGGGATTTTATGAAATCCCGTGTCCACTATGCGTGGAAACACGCATCCGACTTCCCTGCGACTCCGGACATGCTGCGCATCTTTTCAGATCGCAGCATGTCCGTGCTACCTGCGGCGACGCTGCGTCGCCGCAAGTAATATCACAGGGCGCTATGCGAGGGTGCGATGATCCCGGATGTGTACAGTTAACACATCCGGCATCATCGCGTCCCAGAAAGGGGGCGGGGCTTAGCGCCGAGCGGCTTCGCCGCTCCGGCGATACCGCCGGCCATCCTGACCGTGGACACGCAGCCTTAGAGTCGGGAGTGGGAGGTACGGATTAGTGCAGAGGTTAGTCGAAAGTCGTTTGCAGAGCGCAGTGGTCGGTTAGGCCGATAGACAGAAATGAGGGAGGAGATGTAAGGGGGTGCCGCACTGTGGAGAGCTTTGTGGGTGAGAAAAAACCTCTGCTTTTTTCCCTTTGTAATACACTGACGATCAACAGTAAAATCTATATTAAATACTCGCTGATTTTGTTGCAGATTTCAGGCTAAATCTGCAGCGGATATTATTGTACACGAGAAAGGTGAATCCACGGCATGTCGTTATTCTGCTGCAGATTTAGGGCTGTATTTTCGGTCCATCCGACAAAACATCGGAACGCACTGGGACAAATGCTATTCTATGGTTTCATGGATATGTCTGACTTCTTAGGGTATGTGTCCACGTTCAGGAAACGCTGCGTTTTTGACGCAGCGCTGAGCCGCAGCGTCAAAAACGCAGCGTCCAGATGTTACAGCATAGTGGAGGGGATTTAATGAAATCCCGACTCCACTATGCGTTAAAAAACGCATGCGTTTTTGCCGCGAAAACGCACATGCGGTGCGTTTTTTCAAAACGCAGCATGTTGCTACAATGAGCAAACCACGCAGGAACACCGCATGTGACCTGCCGGTGACCTCAGGTGCAGTTTTGGTCAGGATTTTACCTGCATAAAATCCTGACCAAAGCCTGAAGCAATTCTGAACGTGGACACATACCCTTACTCTGACAGTCTGTCCTAGGAAAAAAATCGCTATTCTCAATTTGCAAAAATCAGGTGAGAGTCAGTCATGCAAGTCAGTGAGTCCATGGAAAAAAATCGTTCTGCACTCGAACATCTGAGTACGGTCTGATTTTGACAGACGAGAAATATATATATTTTTTCCATCTTCTCTTAATCTGTGAAAATCTGAGCACACTCTGATTAGGGTGTGATTAGCACAATCAGCCCCCGATTTTCTCAGATGAGAGCTTATACATTGACGTGACCCCGGTGTTACACTGACGACTTCACCCGTAGCAATCCAGAGGGTGATAATTATCGCCAACTCACAGCATAAGAAAGGAAAAAAAAAAAAATCACGATTTGGTTATAACCAATGATGAACTCTCATAAATAACTAAAACAATGAATCCTCACCGAATATTGAATAATTTATCCGTCTTGATCTTTAAAGGGCTCGTCCCATCTGGTCTTCAGGAGCGCACAGCTCTTGGCGCAGAGCAATAATGTTAACCGAAAAGGAAAGATAGAAGAACGGCGGCAGACTCATCTTGTTTTTTTTTCTATTTTTTAATATGATGATAATCTGTAAATAGGAAAAATGTCCCTATTTAAAAATCATTCTGTTCCTCCGCTCCTGTGGTTCGATCTGCAGTCCTGATTCTGATTTTTGTACCTTTTATTATGGTGTAATGTGATCAGGCTTTGCAGACAAGATGCTTATTTTCCTTCTAGATCTTGAGTGACTAGCATATAATATATTGTGGTGTTAAGTGGTGACGTTGTTAGAACATTTTACATTCTCACTGATTACATTTGTTACTGACCTTCTGGAATAAAAAGGCTATTCCTGTATTATGCTGTTACGGTGTATCACTAGGATGTGCTGTCCATTTAGGATCTATGGGTGATCCTACTGGTGAGAACCTTTTTCTTAGGATTGATGAGATCCCCACCAACCATAAAGTGCTGCATTAAAGGGGGGTACTCTAACCATTGACATACCCACCTACCGCGAGAGAGGGTAGATGGCTCCAATAAAATAGACATTGGCCTTGCTGTTCCTGTAACTCCCACAGATGTTAATGGACAGAGCGTTTCATACCTTGTCTTTTCCATTTTTGGCCAGAGACCTCCATTCTGATAGATGAAGGATGGTATAATTGGTCAGAATACCCTTTTAAATATTTCACATAAGGACCACCGTAATATTGTCATCTACTAATTCTCCTCCTTAAGAGGGGAATGGCTCCATATAGCTCTTTCACTGCTAAGGACATATGTTACTATGTCATGCCTTTAAAGGGGTAATTTATAGGATATCTGTAGATTTGATGTCACTGCCCATACTCGCCTCCCGATACGGAAAGTAACAAAGCCAGAGTACCCCCTTTAAGTGGTTGTCACAAGTAGAATATAAGGGATAGAGATTTGCTCTGTAGGCTCTATCTACAATTTGCAATTCACCCTGAGACTAGCTACTTTGTCTCCCATATACTCAACACAGAAAAAGAGAGATTCTTGCATTTTTTTTTCATTTAGTAGCGCACAGAAAAGCTGCATGTGTGCTGAACAGTGTTGCTGTGAATCCAGCACTGCTAGAATCTGCTCCATCTTTTTCTTTTCATTACGTCACATTCCGTTCCTCCTTAATCTTCCTCCTTCCCAACTCTATAACCTTCAATATGCTGTGTAACCTGACCTCTCACCATGGTGGCAGTGGGATTTGAGCTATTTTCTAAGTCTACGGTGAGTTCAGGAAGCAGCTGCGAGCAGGAACGATGGTGATGGTCTGTAGCCCTTGCCCACGTTATAACCTGATTTTCACATATTGGAGTTATTTGCAAATCTACCAATCGCCCACTAATCAGGACTCTTGTGCCATCCGTGACTGTGTGCTACCAGGATCGGGATCATGAAGATTTTTTTTTTTTTTTTGGTTCTTTCAGTTTATTATTTTTGAGAAGATGTATGCATGCCGACTTTATGTGGCACCTTTTTTAGGAGATGTGTTTCTTCTATTCAGCGTGTCAGATTTTTTTTTTTTTTTGCTTTAAACCAAGAATTTTTATTCTTCAAGAAGGTAACTGATAAAATACGGGGTGGTGGTCTTACATTCTACCTACCTGATATATAAGTCTGGGCTTTCATTTAACTTCTTTTTTTTCTGGTTTTATTGGTGCATGTTAAAAGTGCGAAAATGTGTTTGAAAAACCTTTGCTTTGAAAGGGTTAAATTTACGTATTTTATTTTTCATTCTTACTATGTATGCATATTTTATTTATAATTTAGTTCTGATAGTCACACATGGCAGATTTGTTGCAAGAACGTCTGCAGCTACAAAATTGTACCCACTCCACAAGTTGTAATAGCGAATGGCGCCATTTCCGTGGCAAACGCGTCCTATTCAGATAAGTGAGACTGACGCACACATACATGGTCGCCCGCACAGTAAATCTGCAGATGTGAGATTCCTATAGACTGGATAGTAAGACAAGATGAGCAAAAGGTGGCGAGCGCTGATACCATTTTATGTTTTACTTTCTGTAAGTATGTCTCATCCATTTTGGAACGCTGCCCTGGGTCGATCAGCTGAGTGACAGGTAAAGGGGTGGTCTGATCGCATCATAATGATAACGTATCTTTAGGATAGGTCGTCAATATGAGATTAATGGTGATCTAAAACTTGGCGCCCTATGGGGATGTGCACACGTTGCGGATTTTGCTGCGGATTCGCAGAAGTTTTCAATGCATCTACAGTACCATGTAAACCTATGGAAAACCAAATCTGCTGTGCACATGCTGTGGGAAATACCGCGCGGAAACGCTGCATTGTATTTTCTGCAGCATGTCAATTCTTTGTGCGGATTCCGCAGCGTTTTACACCTGCTCCTCAATAGGAATCCGCAGGTGGAATCCACACAAAAAACGCAGGAAATCCGCGGTTAATATTTTTTCAGATTTTTCAAAAAACGGTGCGTAAAAATCCGCACACGAATCCGCAACGTGGGCACATAGCCTAAAGCTCTAGAAGCGGCCGGATGTACACCTACAGGACGGAGTTGCAGAGCACAGCTCCATGCAATGTGTAGCACACAACGTCGGGTACTGCAGAGCAGCTCCTATTCTTTTCAAGGGATGATGTGCAGCGGCTGCTACAAATTGACTGCAGCTGCACATGTGCTTACATTTGGAACAAATACCAGATGATTGCTGGGGATTTGCACCAATTAGATAATGATTTGCTATCCTAAGGATAGGAACCCAATGTAAAAGTCCATGTAGCCTGCACTACATAGGGCTTTCTTGCAGAGTTTGTCAACTTTCGAGTGATGACCAGCAGAACCATTATACTCTTTAGGGTATGTGCACATGTTGCGGATTCCATTGCGGATGTTTCCGCATAATCTGCAGGTAAAACTCCTGCCGTTTTTCACCTGAGTTTTTACACCTGTGGATTCCTATTATGGAATAGGTGTGAACCGCTGCGGAATCCGCCCAAAGAATTGACATGCTGCGGAAAATAAACCGCTGCGTTTCTGCGCGGAATTTTCCGCACCATGTGCACAGCGGATTTAGTTTTCCATAGGTTTACATGGTACTTTACAACGCACGGAAAACTGCTGCAGATCCGCAACGTGTGCACATAGCCTTACATGTAAAGGTTTCTATGACTGACCTGTGAATACGGTTGTTTCTGCAGCACGTCCGTACACTTAGGCAAGCATCGTTTCGATTGGTTACAGAAATTTCTCCAAATGTCCAATGTTCTTGCTGTTTGATATATATTATTATTATTAATCGTATGAACATATATTTAAACATCATATAAGAATACATAAATGATAAACCGTGATTGAAAAGAACAAAGGAGCAGATCAAATTTGATCCTTTGATGATTATCAAATATGATGTAAAATATATTGACCCAGAGATCTAGATGTAGTTTGATTGTTTGGTCGTCAAGGTTGTTAGTCCTTTAGCGTTACCCAGGGTGCACCACGTGGAGGCGGACTAACGTTACACCCCTTTGATATATAAAGATGGACTTACTCCTATGGGATCCTAATTCACATTTTCTCATTGAGTGCATATACTGGCAAGATGTAGTAATCTTTTGTCCAGGGCTTTTTATTTTGCGTGTTCGGAGTGAGGCAAAATGTATAAAATGGTTTTTTTTTTTGTCTGTAAATTATGGATACATATGTGTTTATAGAAATGTGCAGTCTCTATCTAATGAGGAATTGTAACTTATATTTGTAATTATGGATGATCTATTATGAATTCAAATTGTGTCAATGGACTCTGTTTTGTTTGACATCAAAATAATACATTTGGCTTCTATCCCATGTTTACTTGTCGTCATTTAGCTAAATTTTGTCCACATCCGCTCCTTCAAGGTGACCTGTCACTTGCTAAAAAAAAAAAGTTTAGAAACTTGTAATAAAAAAACCTCTGAGCTCCTCTAATTCTGACGCTCTTTTCCGTTTTGCGCTGCGTCGCTCCATTCACATTTGTTTCTTCTGGAGCGCAGTATGTGCAATTTCTGCTTGCAGACCAATTGTGCCTTCCTTCAATGTATTTTCTCTGGGAATGTGCGCTTTTAGGGTATGTGCACACGTTGCGGATTTTGCTGTGGATCCGCAGCGGATTGGCAGCAGTTTTCCATGCGGTTTGCAGTACCATGTAAACCTATGGAAAACCAAATCCGCTGTGCCCATGGTGCGGAAAATACCACGCGGAAATGCTGCGGATTATTTTCCGCAGCATGTCAATTCTTTGTGCGGATTCCACAGCGTTTTACACCTGCTCCTCGATAGGAATCCGCAGGTGTAAAACTGCAGGTGAAATCTGCACAAAAAACGCAGGAAATCCGTGGGTAATCCACAGGTAAAACGCAGTGCGTTTAACCTGCGGATTTTTAAAAAATGGTTAGGAAAAATCCGCACACGAATCCACAACATGGGCACATAGCCTTACCCTCCTTCCAGCTTGGCCAAGCTGTGGTTAGAAGTGGCAGGGAGAAAAGGTAACACCCCTAGAAAAGACGGAAGAGCATCCTGTTGGACTGGAAAGCAGAGATTTCACATACTGCGCTAAAATAAACCAAATGTGAATATCTCTGCAATGGAGTGACGAAGGGCAAAACGGAAAAGTGTGGCAGAATCGGGCAAGCTCAGGGATTTTTAGAAGGTGTTCAATTCCTCTTTTTACACTGTGTTCCAAATTATGCAAATTGGATTTAAGTGTCATAAAGGTTTAATTGTTTTGTTTTTCAAATAAACTCGTGGATGGTATTGTGTCTCAGGGCTCAATGCATCACTGGATTCAATGGAAATCAATCTTAAACAAGTGATAATTAGTTTTCCAGGTGATTCTAATTAAAGGAAAACTACTTAAAAATGATGTTCCACATTATTAAGCAGGCCACAGGTTTCAAGCAATATGGGAAATAAAAAGGATCTCTCTGCTGCTGAAAAGCGTAAAATAGTGCAATGCCTTGGACAAGGTATGAAAACATTAGATATTTCACGAAAACTTAAGAGTGATCATCATACTGTGAAGAGATGTGACTGAAACAGACCACAGACAGAGTTCATGCAGATAAAGGCATAATGAGGAAGGTTTCTGCCAGACAAATTCATTGGATTAAGAGAAGAGAGCAGCTGCCAAAATCCCATTACAAAGCAGCAAACAGTTATTTGAAGCTGCTGGTGCCTCTGGAGTCCCTTGAACCTCAAGGTGTAGGATCCTTCAAAGGCTTGCTGTGGTGCATAAACCTTCTATTTGACCATCCCTAAACAGTGTTCACAAGCAGAAATGGTTGCATTGGGCCCACACATACATGAAGACTAATTTTCAAACAGTCTTGTTTACTGATGAGTGTCGAGCAACCCTGGATGGTCCAGATGGATGGAGTAGTGGATGGTTGGTGGATGGCCACCATGTCCCAACAAGGCTGCGACGTCAGCAAGGTGGTGGAGGAGTCATGTTTTGGGCCGGAATCATGGGGAAACGGCTGATAGGGCCCTTTAAGGTTCCTGAAGGTGTGAAAATGACCTCTGCAAAGTATATAGAGTTTCTGACTGACAACTTTCTTCCATGGCCTAAAAAGCAGAAACGTGCCTTCAGGAACAAAATCATCTTCATGCATGACAATGCACCATCTCATGCTGCAAAGAATCCTTCTGAGTCATTGGCTGCTATGGGCATAAAAGGAGATAAACTCATGGTGTGGCCACCATCTTCCCCTGACCTCAACCCTATAGAGAACCTTTGGAGTATCATCAAGCAAAAGATCTATGAGGGTGGGAGGCAGTTCACACCAAAACAGCAGCTCTGGGAGGCTATTCTGACTTCATAAAAAGAAATACAAGCAGAAAATCTCCAAAAACTCACAAGTTCAATGGATGCAAGAATTGTGAAGGTCATATCAATGAAGGGTCCTATGTTAACATGTAACTTGGCCTGTTAGGATGTTTTGGAGTTAAATAACTTTTTTTGTTCAGCGAATGTGACCTCCTAATGCTGCAAATTCCAAAAATGAGCATTTTCAGTTCTCTAAAACATATCAAATGTTTAGAAATTCTACTGTGCCTAATAATTTGGAACAGTGCAGATTGAGTTTTTATTCATTTTGGAGATTATACTGTTATCATTGGGAGATTTCTTCAATAAAATTCGATGTATAATCTAACGGGTGATGACTTTTATTAGACTGACTGTCATTTGCACCAACCATTTAGGAAAATCCGAGAAAAATATCATTTGCATAATAATTTGGAACATGGTGTATAGTCCTCTTTAAATGGGTTATCCCACAATTGTAAATTACTGCCTTTCCGTAGGATAGGCACTAAGTTGCTTAATGCTGGCGGTTCCACTGATCACTAGTATGGAGGTCCTGGGTCACTTTATTTGGAAAGAAGCAACAGCCAGGCATGCTCACTACCTCTCCACTCTTCCATGTCTATAAGACCGATGGAGATGGTCAACTATAGCGGTTGACTATCTTCATGTAAGACCCTTTTGTCGGCAGTTCATCTCCCCGACACATAGGAAATTCTTTCCCCTGATATCTGCTGTCATGATTCAGGACACCACTTATTCACATAGTTAATGTCAATGACCTTAGCCACCCACGTGACCGCGTGACACCTAGTCAGCGCCAAATGATCGTGTGTGGAGCTATGATGGCAAGATAAGTCTTATTTTTCTTACTTTTTTTTTACTCCCCATCCCACTCCTCCCTTGTTTAATCCTTCGGGTATAGAGAGATTGTAGAGCATAATAAAAATCATCAATAGTGTGAAAATTGCTCTTTTTTTTATTTACTATAGATAGTGAAATGAAAAAAAGTCTAATTTAAAATAGTATATTTCTGAATAAAAACCCTGATTTAAATGTTAATTTTCTGAAAATACATTCCATTAAAGATGACAGCTCTCTGTGTGCCTGGCCTTTTCTGTACTGAAATCTAGACCACTGTGAAGGAACAAATTATGAAAGGTTCTCCATTTTGTGCTAGATTCTCCATTTTGTGTTTTTGACTCCATTTTCTTGTTGCTTAAAGATAAATTCTGTTATTTAATTAGGTAAAAGGTTACAGCTGCCATGAAGTAACTTTATCTTTTTGTTCACAAGCCTGGTATGCAACTAGGCTATGTTTCATAATTGGTATAAAGACCTTGAGTTTTCTGTCTCGAGCCAGATAATAGATTCGGGGGTGTATCACTATACAAGACTGAGGCATCTGTTAGAAAAACATATACTATGCCAAAAAGACATGACTATATCTGTAGTTTCCATTTTTTCTGTATCCTCATGGGTTAAGTTTTTCCTGCATTCTTATAGGTTAAGAATTGTGAGCGTGTTCTTATGCTGATTGGTTGAAGTATAATTTCTATGACAATGATAAGTCATACAGAATAAACGGGGGCCAGAGATCAGCTCGATCCCCCATACAGAGACACACGTCTCCGTCTGGTCATTTTCAGTTGCCGGCAACACCTTGTATATTAATTTGGAAATCACTGGGTTAACCGTGAAGGATCAATTTAAATCCTCCCTCAACAGTTGGCGCCCAACGTGGGGCTCCAAGCAGGAACGCCTCTGCCGCCCGGAGGACAACAAGACAAAGGACCCTCGGACTGGACACAGGCACTGGAAAATTGGGACTGATCATCCCCCACAACAACCACGGTAAGTTGGCAGTTATACTGTCCAGACTGACCGTTTGGTGTGGTTTTCCTGTGTTTGTTGCTGCAAAGAGGATCTGAGGTTTGTCCCCGGAGGTGGGATGATTTTTGGGTGGAATCATATAGAGGTGTAGTTCCGTTGGAAGCCCAGTGCTCGAACCGTACCTCATAAGGGACGGACACCCCGGATTGACCAGTGATGTAATTCTCTTTATAGTCAAAATATCCTGAATTCCTGATCACTGTTAGAATCAGGCGCGGTGAGGTGATCGAAGATTGGGTAGGATGCGTAACTCAGGAATCATATATTTATGTATTTCCAGGGGTGTCCGGAGGGTTAAGTCTAAGACGCCCTCCTCCTTTCACTGAGTACCGCGTTTTTGGGTTGTCCCAGCGGGGGACAGAGAGAGACCCAGTGGAATAAAACCGTAAGGCCGTCGGTATTATGCACAACTAAGAAGGATATTTAGCTCTAAAGGAGAATCCGTTTTTGTGGAAGGAAAAGAAGTCTTTGAAGTTGTATTATGAATCTGATATTGTGTGCCCAAAGACGGGGAAAATATTCTCAATCATTGGTTTTTCTAAGGTGTTCTGGTATGTGAATTGTGCGATGAAGATTTTGTAGAAATTAATTAAGTCTAAGAACTACTGTATTTCGTTTGTGTTTGTCTTTGAAATATCCGATGGGAGGGGTCGCGTAGCTGCGCTATTGCTTGTCTCTTTTCTCTGTGTAGAGGAATGCTGTGATCTCTCTTATCTCTGTGTCCTTGGAATGGAGAGAGCACATACTGTAACGGTGTTCTCTGTATTTTCTCTGGTAGATCTGTGTCTTGTTTAAAGCGACAACATTGTTTTTAAGTATAAAGAAATATTATAATCTGGAATTTGAAAGTGAAATATAGTGCCTGGTTTTATAAGGAAATTTGTATCAGTGATTGAAAGATTGGTAAAAGCAAGTTGAGTGGTTGATATATAGCAAATTGAGGATCAACAGAGGAAGTGAATTCTGATGAATAATGTGTCAGAAAGACAAACAATTAAAAATGATGATTTGGAACAGGGGGTCTCCCTGCTTGATGATAAGGTCCCTCCCCAGGAAATCAAGCCTCTTCTCCCGACTGTAAGCTCTGTGCCCCTCAATCCCAAAGCACCAATATATACTGGGGGCAGATTTATTATCACAGTTCCGCTCCAGAATACAATTCCAAGATGATGGTCAGATGGTCCTTACGTTATATAACCCCTATGCAGATTAATATAATGAGATCTGTATCCTACATGCCCTTCCCACAGTTATGATGGTCCTGATAGACCCAGATTCTCCCCCAATAATGCCTGTAGAACCAGTAAAAGTGTTTCTCAAACCTGGTGCCCCTTTTCCCAAAGTCCATCAGTACCCTTTGAAACATGATCAGGAGCAGTGCCTCAAGGGGCAAATACAAACGTTACTCGATAATGGTGTCCTGATACCCTGTGTTTCCCCATGGAACACGCCCTTGTTTCCCATTAAGAAAAAGACCCCACCCGCCAACCCCCTGTGTACCGGCTGGTACAAGGTCTACGGGCAGTTAATGCAGTTACTGTTCCAGAAACTCCGGTGCCTAATCCACATACTCTTTTGTCCCAGATATCTCAGGATGCTGCTTGGTTCACAGTTATTGACCTTGCCAATGCCTTCTTCAGCATTCCATTACACCCAGATTGCCAGTTTCTGTTTGCATTCACTTATCAGGGATGACAATTGATGCGGACAGCTATGCCACAGGGGGCCCAAAAAGAAGTCCCAATCAGTTTGCAAAAAATATGGGAGAGTGTCTTTTGCCCTGGCAATTAGAACACCCCTATGTCACGCTGCTTCAGTATGTGGATAATCTTTTGTTGTGTGCACAGACAGAGCAGGAAGCCATTGTTGCCACTGTTAGTTTTCTCAAGTATCTGGCAGATCTGAACTGTCGGGTTTCGGCCTCGAGATTTCGGTTCTGCCTTGGTCAAGTGATATTTTTGGGTCACTGTCTCCTTCAGGGTGTCAGACACCTCACAAAAAAAAGAAAAATAGCCGTCAGCTCCCTTCCTTTACCAAAAGATGAGACTGAACTCCAGCGTTTTCTTGGACTATGTACTTATTGTTGTCAGTGGATACCGGACGCATCCCGTATAATGCAACCTTTCTACAATGCCCTGAAAGACGGTTCAAGATATGCTGATGATTTGGCAGATTCCACACCAGATACGCTGTTACTACGGAAGATACTGTAGTGCACGGAGCTGCACTTCCTCCCTCACAGTCAGCACAAGAAGTAGAACTTCAGGCTCTGCCTACTGCATGTGTTCTGGCCAAAGACAGGCGAGCTAATATATACACGGACTCACAGTATGCATTTGGTATTGCTCATGATTTCAGAGCCCAATGGGCCAATCGAGGGTTTATTACCACCGCCGGGACTCCAGTGAAGAATGCTGAAGCTGTTAAAACCCTCATGGTCTCAATCAAATTACCTACTGATGGTCCATACCCCACACGATGTATATAGTATCCCTAACCAAGTATAATCTAGCCACTTGTCCATGACCAGACAGCTGCGACTTCGGTGTGCTATTCTCATGCCTACTAATGTGACTTTGAAAAGGTGCACTGTCCTAAACCCCGCTACTCTTCTCCTAGTACCTATGGATCCAAAGGGGGGAGGAGTAGGTGACATGAAAAAGGACACTCTTTTTCTTTCTAGAATGGATCCAGAGGAACAAGATTAGGTTTCCAAACCATATGATTGTCTAGAATTGATGTTTCAGGAAATGGCTAGTCTCTAGTGTGCCCATTCTAATGCTGATTTTGAGCTTTTTGTAGATGGATCCTGTCACCAAGATGACCAAGGACGCTACTGTACCAGATATGCTGTGGTCTCAGAACATGAGGTAATCAAGGCAGAGTCAATGCCAGCTCATATGTCTGCACAAGAAGCAGAAGCTCAAGGCGCTTACAGAAGCGTGCAAACTAGCAGAAGGTAAGACTGTAAATATCTACACTGATTCCAGGTATGCTTTTGGCATTGCACACGGTTATGGGCCTATCTGGAGAGCCAGGGCTTTCCTGACAGCAAATGGCCACCCCTTTAAACATGCTGAGGCAGTCCAGCAACTTATGAATGCACTACAGTTTCCCACCTAAGCAGGCATCATAAAGGTAAAGGCACATAGCAAAGGCACTGATGGACGGACAAAAGGGTAACGCACTGGCAGACCAGGCTGCCAAGAAAGCAGCAAGCACTCCTGTGGCCTCTAGAGTACATCACCTAGACACCCCACCATCCCCACTTGTGTTGAAAGACATCTTAGCCCGGTTACAAGAACAGGCAAGTAAGGAGGAGAAAGATAGGTGGCAAAGGATAGGGGCTTGCTCTGATACCGTCACTGGACTATGGGGGAGGGGTGAAAAGGTCTGCCTACCACAGGTACTGTACCCAATGATGGCACAGGTTCTGCACGAGAATGTGCACCACTCGAAGACAGCCATGTGTGACACCCTACAGAAACAATGGATTGCCCCCGGGGTTTTCCACCTGCGCAGAAAGGCAGGTACAGAGCTGCATGATATGTGCCACACATAATCAGGGTAGGACAGTGAAAACCCCATCCAAACACACTCCCCGGCCCTTTAACCAATTCCAGAGACTGCAGAATGATTATATTCAGTTACCCAGGGTAGGGACGTATGAGTATGTGTTGGTCTGCATTGATTTATTTTCAGGTTGGCCAGAAGCCTACCCAGTTGCCAAAGCTACGGCTAAGACAACGGCGAAGAAACTGATGGCTGAGATCATATGCAGGTATGGAATTCCTGAAGTCATTGAAAGCGATCAGGGTTCCCATTTTACTGGAGAGATCATGTCAGAGGTAATGGCAGCACTGGGGGTAAGTCAAGCATTGCATACTCCATCCGCAGAGTAGTGGAAGAGTGGAGAGACTAAATGGAATTTTTAAGCTTAAAATCCAGAAGGCAATGGCAGAGACTGGTAAACCATGGACAGAATGCCTTCCTCTAGCTTTGTTTCCAGTAAGATATACCCCAAACAGGAAGACAGGACTGTCACTGTATGAGATTCTGTTTGGCAGGAGCCCCAATCTTGAATGTTTCTTTCCACAACAGTTGCAGCTCAAGTACCAGGACTTGACTAGCTATGTGCAGGCCTTACATGAACACCTTGCCAAAGTGCATTTAACTGTCTTCAGTTCTCTTCCAGACCCAGACAAGGTTCCTGGACACCATCCCTTTGTGCCAGGAGACCTGGTGTATGTGAAAAAGTTTGTGTGCAGAGATTGTCTCCAGACAAGATTTGAAGGACTTCACACGGTGATCCTGGTTACCCCCACTGCAGTAAAACGTGAAGGAAAGAGCACCTGGATCCACGCCTCACACTGTAAAAGAGACCGAACCAGTGTTTAGTCACAGTAGTGACTGAAGGGAAATGTTGCTGTTGTTTTTGATCCTGGGACCAGGGGCTATCCTCGCCCCTACCTCTTCGGCCCCTATTGCAAAAATAAGAATTCTGGTCCCACTATTCTCTGGGTAAACCTGACAGCCCCGGTGAATATCTGGCGATTTGATTTCTGTGCTGTAGTCAAGTGCCTTGAGACTGAACGGGTGGTAGAGGGGATTATCCAGTTTTATAAATGTGTTACCAGACAATACAACAATAATTGTCATCATTGGACAGATGCTGCCTGGAATACGGGAGATGATTGGGGATATAAACCTAGCGAAGCCATGTTCTCTAAGGATAGGACGGGTAGGAGTCTTCGTGAGAGAATGCATCTAACAGCCCTTCTGCAACCACTTAGGGGCTGTAAATGGGGTAAAAGTTGTCACCCCCTCCTCCTAAATCTTGAAAGCCCCCAATCTGCTGACCTGCAGACATTTGTACTGGGAAGGCATTATAATTATGTATTTAGTAGTGGATACCATGGGAATTTAGGCCATATACAGCTCCAGGATATTAGTTTCAGACCAACCAAGGCCCCTGTTACCAGTACACCTAAAACAGGCCCAGGTGAGCGTTTGCAACATGTAGTTAATGAAGTGATACCCATTCCAGGTCTCAGTTGGCAAGAGGTTTTCTCCATAGAAACACAAACAGCCCCAAGGAAAAAACTATGGTTAGAATGGGTGAGATATAATGTAAGAGTCCAGAATATCTCTGTAGGATGTATTGCTTGTGCTGCTGCGAATACACACCTATACACACATGCATTGCTTTTTCCTGATGACAACACCACCGCCTGTGTCATGAATTTGTTGAAAGGTTTGAAGTCCACTGATTGCCCAGATTATGTCCCACTAATTCATAAGGAACCTAAACTAAAGGTCCCAGGAGAAGTAACCGTATTAGCTGACAATTACACCTGCTATAATTCCCACGACACCACAGGTATACCAGTAGGGATCTTCAAGACAAGTTTCTGCAAAGAGAACAGTCCTCTAGATACTGATTTGCTAATTAAACATACACAATATATGTACACCAAAGATACCTGATGAACCTACCAGAAAGAGAAGTTTTGATCAGCTCCACATGAGTTATGAAGAAGATCCACTAGTATATATTGATGCCATTGGAGAGCCAAGGGGGGTGCCTGACCAGTTTAAAGCCCAGAACCAGATTTATGCTGGCATTGCTTCTATAATCCCACAGGTGCAGATTAATAAAAATGTTGAATGGATCAAATATATATATTTATATATTACAGAGAACAAAGATTTGTTAATTATAGCTGTGATGCCTTTCAGGATATAGTTGAGGATTTGGGCCCTAACACTTGTATGACCAGTGCTGCAACCCGACCTAAGAGAATTACACTGAATCCTGTCCAGACAAGATCACATGCAGTGATATAAGAAGCTGACACAGGATTGTGGTTGGTGGATAGTGGGGACATTAACTTTTGGGAGTAGGCTGACAGTAATCCTTTTGGGAAGGAGCTGTAGACCAGCATGTCATGTCGCTCCCACCACCAGGGAACGTAGGGTAAGACAGATACAGGAATATTATCCCTGGAGGCCCTCTGACTAGCTAGCTATGCAAAAATAATTGGCTGACCCTGAGAACCAACCTTTCTCATTTTACAAACAAATAATGACAATATGATAGATGTACACTCACTGGCCACTTTATTAGGTACACCTGTCCAACTTCTTGTTAACACTTAATTTCTAATCAGCCAATCACATGGCGGCAACTCAGTGCATTTAGGCATGTAGACATGGTCAAGACAATCTCCTGCAGTTCAAACCGAGCATCAGTATGGGGAAGAAAGGTGATTTGAGTGCCTTTGAACGTGGCATGGTTGTTGGTGCCAGAAGGGCTGGTCTGAGTATTTCAGAAACTGCTGATCTACTGGGATTTTCACGCACAACCATCTCTAGGGTTTACAGAGAATGGTCCGAAAAAGAAAAAAAATCCAGTGAGCGGCAGTTCTGTGGGCGGAAATGCCTTGTTGATGCCAGAGGTCAGAGGAGAATGGGCAGACTGGTTCGAGCTGATAGAAAGGCAACAGTGACTCAAATCGCCACCCGTTACAACCAAGGTAGGCCTAAGAGCATCTCTGAACGCACAGTGCGTCGAACTTTGAGGCAGATGGGCTACAGCAGCAGAAGACCACACCGGGTACCACTCCTTTCAGCTAAGAACAGGAAACTGAGGCTACAATTTGTACAAGCTCATCGAAATTGGACAGTAGAAGATTGGAAAAACGTTGCTTGGTCTGATGAGTCTCGATTTCTGCTGCGACATTCGGATGGTAGGGTCAGAATTTGGCGTAAACAACATGAAAGCATGGATCCATCTTGCCTTGTATGGAGCATCTTTGGGATGTGCAGCCGACAAATCTGCGGCAACTGTGTGATGCCATCATGTCAATATGGACCAAAATCTCTGAGGAATGCTTCCAGCACCTTGTTGAATCTATGCCACGAAGAATTGAGGCAGTTCTGAAGGCAAAAGGGGGTCCAACCCGTTACTAGCATGGTGTACCTAATAAAGTGGCCGGTGAGTGTATAAGTACACCTGGGCAGGCCTAGGTAGTTAGTGAAAGCAATCTCGACTGGCACCTTCCTCAATCAAGAAGTAGACCCACCAGAGTACGATGGTACTGATCCAAGGGAGATCCCTAAGTATGTCCCCCTCAAGAGAGTAGACAGAACCCCCCCATTCTCAGATGATGCTAAGTGATTTAGTTTAGGGACAGTGGGAGAACTCCATGTGAGGTTAGTGAAGGGTTCAGCTGCCTGGAGGCCTCTCGCTAGGGGAGAGATTCTGAGGTGTCTGGATGAAGAAATCCACCTCCCCTTTTCCCATCACATGGACAGTCTCGAAGGATCTTTCTTTAAGGGAAAAAACTTAGTGTTTAGGGGGGATTGTCAGGGTGAAAATATATTTTCTTATATACTTTTTGTACTGCTATATCTTAGACTGTGAAATAATAAGATTTTTCCCTCGCTTGTAGATATTAATGAAACTGTACTTAAAATGGCTGGTAACATGGCACCAGTCATGTGAAGACCAGTACCCCTCGAGCTTAGAGCTCGGGATAGTATCTCTGATGCTGGACAATAATTAACAAAATTTATCTAGGGGGGAATGTGAAGGAACAAATTATGAAAGGTTCTCCATTTTGTGCTAGATTCTCCATTTTGTGTTTTTGACTCCATTTTCTTGTTGCTTAAAGATAAATTCTGTTATTTAATTAGGTAAAAGGTTACAGCTGCCATGAAGTAACTTTATCTTTTTGTTCACAAGCCTGGTATGCAACTAGGCTATGTTTCATAATTGGTATAAAGACCTTGAGTTTTCTGTCTCGAGCCAGATAATAGATTCGGGGGTGTATCACTATACAAGACTGAGGCATCTGTTAGAAAAACATATACTATGCCAAAAAGACATGACTATATCTGTAGTTTCCATTTTTTCTGTATCCTCATGGGTTAAGTTTTTCCTGCATTCTTATAGGTTAAGAATTGTGAGCGTGTTCTTATGCTGATTGGTTGAAGTATAATTTCTATGACAATGATAAGTCATACAGAATAAACGGGGGCCAGAGATCAGCTCGATCCCCCATACAGAGACACACGTCTCCGTCTGGTCATTTTCAGTTGCCGGCAACACCTTGTATATTAATTTGGAAATCACTGGGTTAACCGTGAAGGATCAATTTAAATCCTCCCTCAACACCACTAGTCAAAGTACATTGAAGGTTCAGCTGCCTTCTCTTGTAAGGATGCAAAATCTACGGTTGGTGTTGGAGGAATGAATCGGATGGTTTTGGAGGCTGTAACGCTTCTAATGCAGAACTTCATTTTTATAAAAGATAATAAAGATACCTGCTTAAATTTGTTGATCATATCTGCGGCTCATACAAGAAAAAAAAAAAGGATTTAAAGGGATTGTTCACTACTCAACAACCCCTTCTCAATTGCCATACTCCATTATGTAAAATAAAAACAAGAAGCTGTTGTGTATACTATCAAAGGATAAGTACGTTATTAGTGTATTCTAGTCATTAACATGATACAAAATAACAAGAGCCGTAGAAACTGGTTCCAGCAGATAGAGGATAGATCATATAGAAAAGAAGGTGAAGGTAATCACATCATCTTTAGAGTAAAAAATAAACTTCATTAAATGAATCCTAAAGAAATATACATACCAAACTAGCCAAAAATTGGTACACATACAAGAGAGGTTAAGTTAAGTAACTACATAGTGTAACATTTGATCTCAAGACAAAGATGAATTGAAATAATCATAAGAGACACTGTGTAGGACCAATATAGTGTAACTAGTAAAGTGCAATAGTATTCAATAAACACAATGCTCTAAATTCCATATATAACCCCCATTTAAGGCGTCATGCTAAAAACAAAGAGAACCAAATGGTATAGAAAAATAAATAACATGATTAGATTACCAGACATGGATTATAGTAACAAGTACCCATACGCACATTTCGGCGCCAAAGCCTTCTTGGTGGTATGGATAGGACAAAACCGTATGACTGATGGCCTGAGGCTTTTTACAGGGACCCTAGAGACGCCCCGACCCCCACAAGTTGCCACCGTGTCTCCTAGGTATTAAGGTCGGGCAGCCAACTTGGAATTGACTGTCCTGCCCGTCTCTGGAGCAAGGCTTGGAGACGGTTGCTCCCTCGGTGTTCCGGCCACCGGCTTCGCGCCTCAGAAGGAAGCAGCCTTTTACAGGGCAGAACTCCCTCTGGTGTTATCTCCTTGTGCTATGACTTCGTTTCTCACCCTCTACAACACAGTTCTCTTCGTGTCCTTTGTTAGGATGCTGCCGCACGTGGGGCAGGCGCAGCTCCGTAGCCTTCTATCTAGGCCTCTGACAGGATCCCACCCCTGTCAGGGACCCTCTGTCTGCAGCTCTGATGTTCCTCCTTCCCCTGTCTGCCTGACAGGTGTTGCCTGGGCAAAGCCCAGCCAGCTTCTCACTAACTTTCTATCCAGCCCACCAGTTTTACCCAACTGTGAGGAGTGCCCTAGTAGATAGGAGCCAGGCTCCCCCTGGTGGTCTGGAGTGTGAAGTGTGGTGTATGGTTTGTGATACCTGGTAGGAAGATCTCCTTTATTGCCATCAGACGTAACATCACTCCCCCTGGTGGAAGAACGACATTACTGCAACGACCAGGATTCTGGGGTGCTGCAATTCCGTCTGAAACAAAAGTGTCCCAGAACGATTTTTATCATGCTCTAAAATCTCTCCATACCCCAAGGCATAAAAAACAGGAGTGGGATGGGGGTAAAAATAAAAAAGACCTGTCCAGCCGCCATTGCTCCACACAGAGTCCTGTGTCGCTGACTAGGTCTCACGGGGTCACATGGGAAGAAGCTACGCTCATTGATCTCAAGGACGTGTTATCACCCTTTGCATGTGAGTCTGAGCCAATGCTGGAATATCCCGAAAACTGGCGGATAGCTGTGGCAGTAGGACAGGCAACTACAATCTTTAATTAACTCTTTCCTGACCTTCCAAAGAATCTTATCAAAATAGTGGTGGCTGAGCACGATTTATTATTATTATACATTTTTATAGCGCCATTTATTCCATGGCGCTTTACATCTGAAATACGGGCAAATATAGACAAATACATTAAACAGGAGCAAAAAACAGGGCACACGGGTACATAAGGAGGGAGGACCCTGCCCGCGAGGGCTCACAGTCTGCAGGGCATGGGTGATGATACACTAGGAGAGGGTAGAGCTGGTTGTGCGGCGGTTCAGTAGGTTCAGGATCACTGCAGGCGTGTCGGAAGAGGTGAGACTTCAGGTTCTTTTTGAAAGTTTCTATGGTAGGCGAGAGTCTGATGTGCTGGGGTAGAGAGTTCCAGAGTATGGGGGAAGCACAGGAGAAGTCTTGGATGCGGTTGTGGGAAGAGGAGATGAGAGGGGAGTAGAGGAGGAGGTCTTGAGAGGATCGGAGTTGCGTGTAGGTAGGTACCGGGAGATCATGTCACAGATGTATGGAGGAGATAGGTTGTGGATGGCTTTGTAGGTCATTGTGAGGGTTTTGAACTGGAGTCTCTGGGCGATAGGAAGCCAGTGAAGGGCTTGGCATAGGGGAGAGGCTGGGGAATAGCGGGGAGACAGGTAGATTAGTCGGGCAGCAGAGTGTAGGATGGATTGGAGTGGTGCCAGAGTGCTAGAGGGGAGTCCAGAGTGTAGGAGGTTGCAGTAGTCGAGGCGGGAAATGATAAGGGCATGCACTAGTGTTTTTGCGGTGTCGCGGTCAAGGAATGTGCGGATCCGGGAAATGTTTTTGAGTTTGAGGCGGCAGGAGGAGGCAAGGGCTTGGATATGTGGCTTGAAAGAGAGGGCAGAGTCGAGGATCACCCCGAGGCACTGGGCGTGTGGGACTGGGGAAAGTGAG
The DNA here is from genome assembly GCF_051348905.1 of Ranitomeya variabilis. NCBI lineage: Eukaryota > Metazoa > Chordata > Amphibia > Anura > Dendrobatidae > Ranitomeya > Ranitomeya variabilis. Next base: position 206,720,413 of record NC_135233.1, read on the forward strand.
CAGCCATTGACATTGATGGATAGGTCTGGTGGAGGGGTAGAGTGAGATGGGGGAAAGATGATGAATTCTGTTTTGTCCATGTTTAGTTGTAGAAAGCGAGCAGAAAAGAAGGCTGAAATAGCAGACAGACAGTGCGGGATTTTGGTAAGTAAGGAGGTGAGGTCAGGTCCGGATAGGTAGATCTGCGTGTCGTCAGCATAGAGATGGTACTGCATACCGTGGGATTCTATGAGCTGTCCCAGACCGAAGATGTAGATGTAGAAGAGTAGGGGTCCTAGAACAGAGCCTTGAGGAACACCGACTGACAAGGGGCGAGGTGAGGAGGTGGTGTGGGGGAGGGAGATACTGAATGTCCGATCTGTCAGATATGACGAGATCCAGGAAAGGGCCAAGTCTGTGATGCCAAGAGATGAGAGGATTTGTAGCAGAAGGGAGTGGTCCACAGTGTCAAAGGCAGAAGACAGGTCCAGGAGAAGGAGGACAGAGTAGTGTTGCTTGCTCCTGGCAGTTAGTAGTTCATTGGTGACTTTAGTTAGGGCAGTTTCAGTTGAGTGATGGGGTCAGAAGCCAGATTGTAACCGATCAAAGAGGGAGCAGGAGGAGAGGTGGGAGGACAGTTCAAGATGGACGTGTTGCTCCAGCAATTTGGAGGCATAAGGAAGAAGAGATATTGGGCGATAGCTAGACACAGAGGATGGGTCGAGGGAGGGCTTTTTGAGGATGGGTGTGATCTTGGCATGCTTGAAGGATGAGGGGAAGACACCTGTTGTGAGTGAGAGGTTGAAGAGGTGCGTTAGGGTTGGGATGAAGACCATGGAAAGGTTGGGGATGAGGTGGGATGGGAGCGGGTCGAGCGTGCAGGTGGTGAGGTGTGATCTTGACAGGAGGGTGGAGAGCTGATCTTCTGTCATGGTGGCTAAGAGGGGCAGTGGGCGCTGTGGGCCAAAGCTTTCTCTGATCGTATCGATCTTCTGTTTAAAGAAAGAGGCAAAGTCTTCAGCAGAAATGAGAGGGGAGGGAGGGGGTGCAGGGGGATGGAGTAGAGAATTGAAAGTGTTGAAAAGCTGTTTAGGGTTGTGAGACAGGGAGGATATGAGAGATGAGAAGTAAGTTTGTTTTGCGGCAGTGAGTGTGGACTTGAAGCTGGCGAGGGACTGCTTGTATGCGGTGAAGTGGTCAGCAGAGCGGGATCGCTTCCATCTCCGCTCAGCGATCCTGGAAGCCCGTCTCAGTTCTTTAGTCAGGCTGGTCAGCCTGATTTAGCTGGATTTGTGTAAATTGAATCCCAAAATTGCAATTTTTCAGGAAATCAGTAACAAATTTGATTCCTTCTGATGCAGAGGCACTAGGCACTTAACAACATGGAGTCTTTATCAGAGCAGTCTAACACTTGACAAGTTTTTTTCATATAAAAACCAACTGTTAGGCCACGTTCACACGTTCAGTGTTTTGTGTCAGTATTTCACATCAGTATTTGTAGCCAAAACCAGGAGTGGGTGATAAATGCAGAAGTGGTGACGTGTTTCTATTATACGTTTCCTGATTGTTCCTCTCCTGGTTTTGGTTACAAATACTGATGTAAAACACTTACCAAATACTGCTAGTGTGAACGTGGCCTAAACCTACGACGCCGTATGTACTGAGACTCATTTTAATGGCTTTGACGTGGTTTACTACCAAACTTGCAATTCTCCTGTGTGAGAAAATAAATGGGACCTTCAGGGGGAGCAGGAACCTCTGGTGGGGGAGGGCAAAACATAACAAAAAATGGTGGCCTGGACATCTGGAAAAAAATATGGAGGGAAAATGTTCTTTACTTTTGGGCTCCTAGTCGCAAAAGAGTTTACACCCTCCAGGCTGCATGGCAACACTATATCCGAGGCCCTGGAGCTCACGGACTGTGTACACAGCATTTCAAAGGCTGAGGAAGCAGCAAAACAAGCCGAACATGTGACTAAACACTTGTACATTCAGCCAAACACGGACTGCGTTAACCAGACCGCCTTTTCTTAACCTGGAATTAGTGTTTGTTTATTTTGTTACTGTCAATAAAGTTTATTGAACACTCGGCGGATGTTTACAGTGCAGCGCCTTCTCCTGTCACGTGTGCTGGTGCGTGTCGTCACTTCCGGCGCGGATCCGTTCATGGCCTGGATCCGGGAGGTGAGGAACCTGAGTACGGGGTGTAGAATAACGGAGGAGGGGGCTGCAGCGGTGCCGGCTGTGACGGTGAGAGGCGGCGGCAGAGTGGCAGTGCCGCGGGGCTGGCGGCCATATGAAAAGCGGCGGCTCTGAGGGCTGTCGCGCTTTACGACTCTCACGACGTCTGCTCTGTCTATTGGTTACCAAATAGTGTCACCACCCGACAGCTGCTAATATCTGCGTGCAGGGAGGAGGGACCATAGCGGAGCCGCTCTGCCCGATCTCATAGTGTAGGGGATTGTGTATATGTGTCCTCTGTATAGAGAGCACAGTATAGAGGATTGTGTATATGTGTCCTCTGTATATGGAGAGTGCAGTATAGAGGATTGTGTATATGTGTCCTCTGTATATGGAGAGCGCAGTATAGAGGATTGTGTATATGTGTCCTCTGTATATGGAGAGCGCAGTATAGAGGATTGTGTATGTGTCCTATATAGAGAGCACAGTATAGAGGATTGTGTATATGTGTCCTCTATATAGAGAGCACAGTATAGAGGATTGTGTATATGTCCTCTATATAGAGAGCACAGTATAGAGGATTGTGTATATGTCCTCTATATAGAGAGCACAGTATAGAGGATTGTGTATATGTGTCCTCTGTATATGGAGAGCGCAGTATAGAGGATTGTGTATATGTGTCCTCTGTATATGGAGAGCGCAGTATAGAGGATTGTGTATATGTGTCCTCTGTACATAGGGAGCACAGTATAGAGGATTGTGTATATGTGTCCTCTGTACATAGGGAGCACAGTATAGAGGATTGTGTATATGTGTCAAAATCCTGTTTGTCGGGGATTCTGATAGAAGCCCCCTGCCGTACTAGGAGAGCAGTGTGTGTGGGTTCTCCCTACTGTTCCTGGCTCTTACTCTCCTGTTTACAAACATGGACGCTTGGTGAAGACAAATGTGAATAGTTTAGCAAAATAGAAGTAGAATATCTGCTCTTCTGCTCCAATTTCCCTCATACCCCCATAACAGTGTAGTTTGGGGAGCTGACATCACAGCTCCAAAAAGGATATATATATATATATATATATATAACACTCCCAGCATGTTATTTTGTGGTTTTATTTTCTAGAGCACAAAAGTATGTGATAATGAGAGCGGAGGAGCGCTGTGGAGCAATCTGAAGGTTGAAGCAATGTTTCTGGTGTTTGTTCTAGATTTCTTGTGTTTGTTCTTGATTATCTGAGGTTTGATATTAGTACTTTGCAGTTTTGGGCACTTTGGCCTCTCCTCTTTGGAGGACATGGTCTCTTCTTTCATGGTAGGGGGGTTCATGGTGTAACGCTTGTTTGAAGAAGCGATTCCCAGTTTAAGGAGACAAACATTTCATTGTGCACTGCGAGCGGCGCTCAGTCACCACCCATGTGTTATAATGCATCTGATTGTCCTTGTAAACCCTCAGCAGGCGTATTTCTGTATACACTGTGTGCAGAATTATTAGCCAAGTTGTATTTTAGAGGATTATTTTTATTATTAATCAACAACTATGTTCTCAATCAACCCAAAAGACTCATAAATATCAAAGCTTAATATTTTTGGAAGTTGGAGTGTTTTTTTTTTTTTACATTTGGCTATCTTAGGAGGGTATGTGTTTGTGCAGGTAACTATTACTGTGCAGAATTATTAGGCAACTTAATAAAAACCCACTATATTCCCATCTCACTTGTTTATTTTCACCAGGTAAACCAATATAACTACACAAAATTTAGAAATAAACATTTCTGACATGCAAAAACAAACCCCAAAAAATTAGTGACCAATATAGCGACCTTTCTTTATGATGACACTTGGCAGCCTTCCATCTATAGATTCTATCAGTTGCTTGATCTGTTTACGATCAACATTGCATGCAGCAGCCACCACAGCCTCCCAGACACTGTTCCAAGAGGTGGACTGTTTTTCCTCCCTGTAGATCTCACATTTTATGAGGGACCACAGGATCTCTATGGGGTTCAGATCAGGTGAACAAGGGGGCCATGTCATTATTTTTTCTTCTTTGAGACCTTTACTGGCCAGCCACGCTGTGGAGTAGTTGGAGGCATGTGATGGAGCATTGTCCTGCATGAAAATCATGTTTTTCTTAAACGATACCGACTTCTTCCTGTACCACTGCTTGAAGAAGTTGTCTCCCAGAAACTGGCAGTAGGTCTGGGAGTTGAGCTTCACTCCATCCTCAACCCGAAAAGGTCCCACAAGTTCATCTTTGATGATACCAGCCCATACCAGTACCCCACCTCCACCTTGCTGGCATCTGAGTCGGAGTGGAGCTCTCTGCCCTTTACTGATCCAGCCTCTGGCCCATCAAGAGTCACTCTCATTTCATCAGCCCATAAAACCTTTGAAAAGTCAGTCTTAAGATATTTCTTGGCCCAGTGTTGACGTTTTATCTTATGTTTCTTGTTCAAAGGTGGTCGTTCTTCAGCCTTCCTTACCTTGGCCATGTCCCTGAGTATCGCACACCTTGTGCTTTTTGTTACTCCAGTAATGTTGCAGCTCTGAAATATGGCAAAACTGGTGGCAAATGGCATCTTGGCAGCTTCACGCTTGATTTTCCTCAATTCATGGGCAGTTATTTTGCACCTTTTTTGCCCAACACGCTTCTTGCGACCCTGTTGGCTATTTGCCATGAAACGCTTGATGCTCGGTGATCACGCTTCAAAAGTTTGGCAATTTCAAGACTGCTGCATCCCTCTGCAAGACATCTCACAATTTTGGACTTTTCAGATCCCGTCAAATCTCTCTTCTGACCCATTTTGCCAAAGGAAAGAAAGTTGCCTAATAATTAAGCACACCTTATATAGGGTTTTGATGTCATTATACAACACTCCTCCTCATTACAGAGATGCACATCACTTGATTTACTTAATTGGTAGTTGGCTCTCAAGCCTGAACAGCTTGTAGTAGGACAACATGTATAAAAAGTATCGTGATCAAAATACAACTTGCCTAATAATTCTGCACACAGTGTAGATACAGAGAAGTATCTGATTTTGTGAAGCTGCTCGTAGACTTCTAAAAGTTCTGAAAGATCGAATACTTTTCACAGCTGTGAGTGTCGCTAGACCACGCAGCCAGAAACCACGGCCGTCTGGTGAGAGGTTTGGCCACTAAAACTACTGCTACCTGAGAAATCTGGTGTTTATTAATTGAATAAGCCCCCGGGGGCATGCTTTCTGAAGTTTACACATTGGATTTTCTGGGTCCAATTTTTCCTAGATCTCTCCCATGCAATACATGCTACAGATCAGATTATCACTGCTAAGTCATCATGGTAACTTAAATGGGTTTAAGTCTACAGTCACTCGGCGACTGCACACTTGTTAATCCTCACGTCGTGCTCAATGCACACTGAAGATTCTCCGATGTCAGTGCCCGGAATGGCGGTCATGTGACCACAAGTATGTGATATGCATACTCTCTGCCACAGTCCGACTAGACTGTTTCCAGGCTCATCTAATCTGCCTGTGACTGCAAATTGCACCCATGTGATCACCATCCACTCGTATGGGGAATAGTGACTGTGCGCATCTCACACTGCCACGATTTGGCAATCTGCCGTCACTGCAAACTTTTATTCTGAGATCGGACAACACCTTTAAAGCACTATAGACACTCACATTATATTACAAGGATAAAGGACTTTACCTTTATTTATAAGGCAAAGCTGAATACGCCCAATCATTTCTATGTCCAACCAAGCAGTTTCCTGCCCCGATATTTACATCGTGAAGGCTTTTCAGTCTCTTCTAACCAACCTTATTGACCTAATAGATTCTGCAGGCCAACCTGCATCAAATATTTGCTTTGCAATGTTTTCGTTTGGCTCAGTAACCCACATTATCACATACAATCCACTTATGTGGCATTGTAACTATTAACTATTGTCCTTGTGTTGCTCTGCACTTTGCTGTTTTTGGGCATGACCTCATAGGGCTGTGCCAAGTACTGTCTGCTGGGTATAGCCAGAAACATTGATCATCCCCCAGGACCACCAACATTCACTAAAAGGAAGGAAACCTCTTCTCCATCCCTGCGCCCCACATACTTGGATGAACACTGCATGGAGGCGGCTTTTCTGGCTGTGTGCTGTATTGATATCTGCAGGTGTCAGCCGAGCCCTCCAGGACTGGTCGACCACCGAACATATATGAGATGTGTCCCATCTCTCTCCCAACAGCAGATGCTGGTAAGAAGAAGGATCAGGCATGTCGGCTTTTAAAGGGAACCTGTCACCTGAATTTGTCGGGACAGGTTTGCGGTCATATGGGCAGGGTTTTCGGGTGTTTGATTCACCCTTTCCTTACCCGCTGGCTGCATGCTGGCCGCAATATTGGATTGAAGTTCATGCTGTGTCCTCTGTAGTACACGCCTGCACAAGGCAATCTTGCAGAAAAATCTGATGGCAGCTCTCGTGGGAATGAATGGTGGTGGAGCGCTGCCGCTCCATACTAAGGGATGCTTTTTTTTATATAAATTTTTTTCCTACCTTTCCATCTCATACTTTTATTTTTGTGGTATACTGAGGTACTCCTATCTCATGGAGGCCAAAATGACCCTCTTTTTGGCCTTTACAGGGCTCTAATGTGACCCTTTGGATTTGTTTAGTATGACAAGAGCTTTCCTGATGTGCACATTAGGGTAAGTTCATACTGGGCGTTTTTTCAGCAATTTTTTTTCTGCAGCAAAACCTGATCTCTTGGCAACAACAAAGTTACAGGAAAAAAGCATGCTTTTCTTGCGTTTTTCTGCTGCGGTTTTCGCATGCTAGATTTGTTTCTTGTGCATGATGGTAAAGTTTAGTGCTGAAAATAAAGTCCTATTCTGCAGAGTCCGGTTTTGACACAAAAACGCAGCAAAACCTGCATTTTTTCACTACCCATTCATGTCAATAGGTGAAAAAGCGCTGAAAGACGTGACATGCTCTATTGTCCAAAAAACCATGCAAACCATAAAATACTGCTGATAAAAAAAAAAGCCCTGGTGTGTGCTTGAGATTTCTGAAATCTCATAGGCTGTGCTGGTACTGGAACACGCAGCTGAAAATTAGCATAAAAAAAAACGCAGCAAAAATGCCTAGTGTGAACTAACTCTAAATTGTCTGGCAAAAGCTTAACATAAGTGGGGGCTAAGGCAAGTGTTACACAGGAACATTGGGGTCATCTGTGAGTCGCAGGAATATTGCAGCTCAGCACCTCAATATTTCTCCGAGGAGCAGTTTCGGATCACGATTGCCGCTGAGATTTCTGTTGCTGTGATTCTCGGGTAACCAACTGTTGTGGAGTCATAAGTACCGTAAATGGGAATTTACCCCCCCCTGAAAAGTAATAGGGGTGTAGGTGGTAACTCGATGAGACAAAATAACCTCTCCATTTTATGACAGCAATGCTAGCGAACATACACTGGGAGACATAAGTATTTGATCCCTTGCTGATTTTGTATGTTTGCCCACTGACAAATTCATGAACAATCTATAATTTTAAGGGTAGCTTAATTTTAACTTTGAGAGATAGAATAAAATCCAGAAAATCCAATTGTATAAATTATATAAATCTGTTTGTATTTTGGAGTGAGAAATAAGTATTTGATCACCTACTAACCATTAAGAGTTCTGGCTCCTACAGACCAGTTAGACGCTCCTAATCAACTAGTCACCTGCATTAAAGACAGCTGTCGTACATAGTCACCTTTATAAAAGACTCCTGTCCACATACTCAACTGATCAGTCAGACTCTAACCTCTACAACATGGGCAGACCAAAGAGCTTTCTAAGTATGTCAGGGCCAAGATCATAGACCTGCACAAAGCTGGAATGGGCTACAAAACCATAAGTAAGATGCTGGGAGAGAAGGAGACAACTGTTGGTGCAATAGTAAGAAAATGGAAGAAATACAAAATGTCTGTCAATCGACTTCGATCTGGGGCACCATGCAAAATCTCACCTTGTGGGGGGTATCCTTGATCATGAGGAAGGTGAGAGATCAGCCTAAAACTACACGGGGGGAACTTGCTAATGATCTCAAGGCAGCTGGGACCACAGTCACCAAGAAAACCATTGGTAATACATTACGCCGTAAAGGTTTAAAATCCTGCAGTGCCCGCAAGGTCCCCCTGTTCAAGAAGGCACATGTGCAGGCCCGTCTGAAGTTTGCCAATGAACACCTGGATGATTCTGTGAGTGATTGGGAGAAGGGGCTGTGGTCAGATGAGACAAAAATTGAGCTGTTTGACATTAACTCAAACTTGTGTTTCGAGGCAGAGAAATGCTGCCCATGACACAAAGAACACCGTCCCCACTGTCAAGCATGGAGGTGGAAACATTATGTTTTGGGGGTGTGTCTCTGCTAAGGGCACAGGACTACTTCACTGCATCAGTGGGAGAATGGAAGGAGCCATGTACCGTAAAATCCTGAGCGACAACCTCCTTCCCTCCGCCAGGACATTCAAAATGAGTCGTGGCTGGGTCTTCCAGCAAGACAATGACCCAAAACAAACAGCCAAGGCAACAAAGGAGTGGCTCAAAAAGAAGCACATTAATGTAATGGAGTGGCCTAGCCAGTATCCAGATCTTAGTCCTATAGAAAACTTATGGAGGGAGTTGAAGCTCCGAGTTACCAAGCGACGGCCTCAAAATCTTAATGATTTAGAGATGATCTGCAAAGAGGAGTGGAGCAAAATCCCTCCTGACATGTGCGCAAACCTCATCATCAACTACAAAAAACGTCTGACTGCTGTGCTTGCCAACAAGGGTTTTACCACCAAGTATTAAGGGTATGTGCACACGTTGAGGATTTTCTGCGGATCCGCAGCATTTTTTGAGGTGCAGAAACGCTGCAGATCCGCAATTGATTTACAGTAGAATGTAAATCAATGAGAAAAAAAAAATGCTGTGCACACTTTGCTGAAAATCCGCTGCGGAAACGCTGTGGTTTAAAAGAAGTAGCATGTCACTTCTTTTTTGTGAATCTGCAGCGTTTTTGTACCCACTCCATTATAGAAAACCGCAGGGGTAAAAACCACAGCAAATCCGCAAGAAAACTGCAGCAAAAACGCACAAAAAACGCTGCGGAACCGCACAAAAAACCGCAGGTGCGTTTTCTGCCAGGAGAGGCAGAATCCGCAGCAGAAATTCCTAAGGCTAATCCGCAACGTGTGCACATAGCCTCAGTCTTGTTTGCCAGAGGTATCAAATAAATGTAAATAATTTATACAATGTGATTTTCTGGATTTTATTTTTGATATTCTATGTCTCAATGTTCAAATTAACCTTCCCTTAAAATTATAGACCGTTCATGTCATTGTCAGTGGGCAAACTTACAAAATCAGCAAGGGATCAAATACTTATTTCCCCCACTGCATAGTGGCAATGGAAGAAAGCTGCCAAAGCATAACAATTACAGGGGATGTGGTATACTATGTGGTAGTGACCTGGAGAATCCAGCAATATTCTCATCCATGACGGGGTCCTACACACACAGAGGGGCTCCTTCATATCAGATTGTTTTTTTCCCCGCTTCCTACAAAGAAGCATTGTCTGCCATCTAAGGCTACTTTCACACTAGCGTTAACTGCATTACGTCGCAAATCCGTTTTTTTGCCGAAAAAACGGATGCGTCAAAAAAGTGAAAAACGGTGACAAACGTATGCCACGCATCCAGCATTTCGACGGATCCGTCGCAAATCCGCTAAACGTTTCCGTCGAAAATACTGGATGCGTTGCATACGTTGCATACGTTTTACCATCCGTTGTATCCGTTTTTCCGACGGATCCGTTTTTAAAAGGGGAGGCTCCCAAAATTTGATTGGCTACTGGAAAATTTGAAAAACTATATAGTACTGTATTTACAGCCCATCTTTGTGGGTTTTAGTTTTGTGGCAGCGATGGAAGGTGTTCTTGGGAGGATTGCTAGTTTGGTTACCGACGTTATCTTTGAGACGAATCGCCTGGATATCATAGTGCGGGAGAAGGAGGCGGCAGCGGAAAGGCGTAGGATGCTTCTGCAGCAACGGAGACGGAGACGACTGTGGATTCATCCGATTAATCAACTACGGATGACCCGGGGTGTCCAGCCCACTCTCTACCTGGAGTTGCGGCACAATCCACACAAATTCCACAACTACGTGCGGATGAGGATGGAACATTTCGATTTTTTGCTTGCAAAAATGGAGGATGTCATCCGAAGACAGGATACAAGGATGAGGCTTGCCATCACACCGGCGGAGCGGCTGATGGTGACCCTGCGGTAAGCCTCTTTTTTTTTATTTCATTGCTGATATTGGATGTTATATTACACGCTGCAGACAATACTGCGCTGCCATATTGCGCACTATTTTCTGCAGCATGTAGTTTTGGTTTTCTTGGCGGACATTCCACTGCTTTATTTAAATGTCATTGCTGATATTGAATGTTAGATAACAGACTGCAGAAAAAACTGCGCTGAAATATTGCGTTGCATTTTCTGCATTTTTTTTTTTTTTTTTGGGTTTGATGACATGCAACTGCTTTTTTTCTCTCATTGGTCATTTTGAATGTTATATTACACGCTGCAGACAATACTGCGCTGCCATATTGCGCACTATTTTCTGCAGCATGTAATTTGGGTTTTCTTGGCGGACATTCCACTGTTTTTTTACACTGGTTTCATGCTGGTTTTATTGGGTGTCCCGTCCTTAAAAAAAAAATAACAGTGCCATATTAAAACTTGTTGGTCTGTGCAATTTTTTCTAACATTTTTTTTTTTTAAAGTTTCCTAGCTACGGGTGAATCTATGACTTCGCTCCATTATCAGTTCAGGCTGGGCATTTCAACTATCTCTGGAATAGTGAAGGACACATGTCGGGCTGTTTGGACCACTTTGCAACCAGAGTATATCCCCCAACCATCCATGGAAATCTGGTTGCGAAGTGCTGAAGAGTTTCTGCAAATTTGCAATTTCCCTAATTGTGTGGGTGCAGTTGACGGGAAACATATAAGGATTGCGAAACCGGCAGGAACAGGATCGGAGTATTATAATTATAAGAAGTATTTCTCCATCGTCCTTATGGCTATTGCAGACGCCAACTGCAGGTTCCTTGCCGTGGACATCGGAGCATATGGACGGTCCAACGATTCGCAAGTTCTTAAAAACTCTCCGATGGGTCGTTGCCTTTATGGAGAGACCTACGATTTACCGCCAGCCAGACCACTGCCAGGAACAAATGACCCAGCCCTGGAATATGTCTGTGTAGGTGATGAAGCCTTTCAACCGTCGCCGCACCTACTGAAACCGTACAGTAGCCGGAACTTAACCCATACCAAGCGGGTCTTTAATTTCCGGCTTACTAGAGCACGAAGAGTAGTGGAGTGTTCCTTTGGCATATTGACGGCGAAGTGGCGAGTTCTGCTGACGGCTATCAAGCTGAAAACAACAACTATAGACGAGGTAGTTAAAGCCTGTGTGGTGCTCCACAACTTTGTCCTGTCAAAGGAGCCCGTTTCTTTGGATGATGAAGAGTTGGAGACCACCTTGTGGGACTACCGCAGCAGCTCGGTTCGCTCTACAAGTTCAGTTACAAGGATGAGGGACCAGTTTGCCGATTATTTTGTCTCACCTGTCGGGCGGATCCCGTGGCAAGACATGATTGTGTAACCTGTTTCCCATGTGTTTTGTTTATGTAAAAAAAGTGTTTCAGCCCCCCCCCAAAAAAAGGCCCAAAAGCTTGGTTTTCTTGCTAGTAAAACCATTATGTTATACCTTTTACATGTCTGGTGTTTGTTTTTATTAAACCTTTTTTTATTATATTACCTTATTAAATCCACACACACACAAAGAGTAGAATTGTAATCAGAAATTTATTTTATCTCTTTTTTTTTTTTTTTTGTTTTGCAAAAAAAATATATTTTTATTTTCCAACTTTTTTTTTTTAAAATTTGAACATTTTTTATAATATTATTTACATTAATAACACTTTACAAATTTTCAAAGTGTTGGGTGGAGATATGAGAGGAGGAGGGGCAGGAAGGTTGGACCACGTCGATAGGTGGGGAAACCCTACTTGTTTGGGGTGCAGTGGAAGGGGGGGTTAAACCAAGAGGCTGACCAGAGGGGGGTGGTGTTGGGGTAGGGGGAAGAGAAAAGCTGGGTAAGGAAAACATTGGGGAAGTAATTTGGTCTGGGGGCCGGGATTGTTGTGGGGACTGGGTCGGGTATTGTGACTGGGTAGGGTAGTGGGACTGGCGTGGGGTTTGGTAATGGTGCTGGTGTGGGGATTGGAGCTGGGTTTGGTAATGGTGCTGGTGTGGGTATTGGGGCTGGGTTTGGTAATGGGGGGTATGGTGTGGAAATGGGGCCTGGGGTGGAATTGGAGTGGAGGTGTGGGGAGGTGTGTGGGTCGATTCATTAATGGCCTGCAGTGCAGCATTATGGCAGGTATTCATTACCCGCATCTGTTGCTCAAAAGAAAGCTTCTCCATGCTCATGAGCATGGATTGGAAAAAAAGGTTGGCCGGATCGGGACTTACAGCTGAATGCAGCCTATCCAAGCGACTGCTGGTTTCCTGGCTTGTTTCACTGATGCGTGACTGCACCATGTTGAAACCAGCAGTCACTTGCTCTCCCAAAATTTTGAAAGAGCCTTGGAAGGATGCATTCAGGTGTAAGAACTCAGGAGCATAGCTCCTTTCCTGACCCCTCTGTCGCTGCCGCCACGAACCTAATGGTGGTGTCGAGGTGGCAGGATCAGAGGGGTGGGGTAAAGGGAACGCTAACTGTTCAGCATCAGATGCGAGCAATGAAGCCTGCAATAATGCTCCACTGCTTGGGGCGGATGAAGTGGAGGGGACAGAGGGGTCAGAGGAGGGGACAGAGGGGTCAGAGGAGGGGACAGAGGTGTGGGGCCTACCGACGTGGCCCTCAGTGGCGGACTCAGGAGGGATCGCTCCAGAGGGCGCAGAGGAAGATGCAGGCGCACGGTGGCTGGAGAAGGTGCTGTGAAAGAAAAAAAAAAAAATTAATACATTGGAATGAAAAAGCCCTGACTGAAAGCAAACTAAGTAGACAGGTTAACATGGTTATTAGTGGGCTGTAGAATACTTACACTCTGCTCCGCATGGTTCGCCTCAGGAAGGAGAGGGCCTGGCCATATTTGTACTTGCTCCTCTTCCTTCCTGCAGAGCCACTCGGGGCCTTCATCTCATCGTTGAATTCCCTCTTAAAGCGATCCCTCAGTGACCGCCACCGCTTCCTAACCTTTCCAACTGTGAAGACAAGAATCAAAAGAAAAAACAAAAAATTGGTAAATGCAATACATTACAGTCAGCTCAAAACATCACTGGAAAGTGAATACTTACCTAGTTTGCTCTGCTGCTGAGGATGAAGGCTCTCCCGCCTTGGAAACAGGTTGCGACACACTTCGTCCCAGAGCCGACGGGTGACACCGGTATCGGCATGCCTGCGGTCAGCCATGTTCCACAGCGGCTCCCGCTCGCGAACCTCCTCAATTAGATTATCAATGTCGATGTCATCGTCTTCATCGTCATCTACTGCGGGAGCACGCTGTGAAGCCTGTGCCAAAAAAAAGGAAGAAGAAAAACAAACTTATTAGTACACTGAAACACTAAGTACCAATAGAATCCCCCTCCCAAAAAAAAAACAAAAAAAAACTCACTGATGGCCGACCGCGGCGACGAGTCCGCCGACTCTGGGAGTGTCTGGGAGAACCTTCAGCGGCAGCAGCAGCAGCCTGAAATAAAGGAAACAAATTCTCAGTAATGTAGGCATATATTTTCTGTGTTTAGTTATGTATGAAAATCTGTTTTGTGTATGGTGCAGTGTGATGTGCGAAAAAACTGTTTCACCACTACTTACACTTGGTTCCTCCTCCACTAGCATCTCTCCACCCGTCTCGCCCCCTTCTGACAGCTCCTCATCTGATTCAGCTTCCTGTTGAAACATAATTTATGCATGTGGTTAGACATCAAAATGTAATTTTAAAAAACCCAAAAAAAATAAACCCATTTTTTGCGTTAACTTTTACCGATACACGCTGTTGCTGTGGAGGAGGGCTGTCAGAAGAGGACATTGTTTTGTGGTCCTGGTGGGCAGCGGCTGTGGTCCTGGTGGGCAGCGGCTGTGGTCCTGGTGTTTCTGTAAGTTAAAGAGACACTTGCAATCTGCTCGACACATTGAAGTAGCAGATTGTGGGTCTTCAAAACTTACTTCTAACACTTAGCTGTGGTCCTGGTGGGCAGCGGCTGTGGTCCTGGTGGGCAGCGGCTGTGGTCCTGGTGGGCAGCGGCTGTGGTCCTGGTGTTTCTGTAAGTTAAAGAGACACTTGCAATCTGCTCGACACATTGAAGTAGCAGATTGTGGGTCTTCAAAACTTACTTCTAACACTTAGCTGTGGTCCTGGTGGGCAGCGGCTGTGGTCCTGGTGGGCAGCGGCTGTGGTCCTGGTGGGCAGCGGCTGTGGTCCTGGTGTTTCTGTAAGTTAAAGAGACACTTGCAATCTGCTCGACACATTGAAGTAGCAGATTGTGGGTCTTCAAAACTTACTTCTAACACTTAGCTGTGGTCCTGGTGGGCAGCGGCTGTGGTCCTGGTGGGCAGCGGCTGTGGTCCTGGTGGGCAGCGGCTGTGGTCCTGGTGTTTCTGTAAGTTAAAGAGACACTTGCAATCTGCTCGACACATTGAAGTAGCAGATTGTGGGTCTTCAAAACTTACTTCTAACACTTAGCTGTGGTCCTGGTGGGCAGCGGCTGTGGTCCTGGTGGGCAGCGGCTGTGGTCCTGGTGGGCAGCGGCTGTGGTCCTGGTGGGCAGCGGCTGTGGTCCTGGTGGGCTGATCAGTGGCTGCGGTCCTGGTTTATCTGTTAATATGTATAATGGATCTATAGTTAGACCACCCCCTGAACTAGGTAATGTTCAATGATAAACACCCTACTGAAATGATGTCAGAAATGTTCATACAGGTGAACAACAAAAACCCCCAAAAAGTTGCACGTTATACCATTCATTTCCATGTCCCAAAAAATAAAATTTTAAAATGTTAACACTATGAAAAAATATATTTGACACATTTTATTTAAAAAAAAATAACCTCCCCCCCCCCCCCCCCAAAAAAAAAAAAACTTTACAAGTTAACCTTTATTAAAAAAATGAGCCCTCAACCAACCCTGTATTGCATGTGTAACCATTGGTACATACACCAGTTTTAAATTTACCTTTATGAAATAATACTACGGACATTTTTTTAAAACACATTTTATTATTTTTTTTTTTCTCTCTTTTTTTAAAAATCACAATTAGGAGCTGACATGCTCTTTATTTTAAATACAAGTACTTCAACTGCTAATGGTTATAACAGTAATTAAAATAAAATCAACACTTTTATTAAATAGAAAAAACCACACTCACACATTCAAACCACAAGCTGCACACCGCTAGACTTTTTTAAAAAACACATCAGATTTAAAAAAAAAAAAAAAAAAACACATTTAAACCACATGCTGCACAGACCACTATACAGTCAATACATCAGAAAAAGGCAAATAACCAATTACAGCATGGACAAATGCACATGCAATCAACAAGACGCACACAAAAAACATGCATGGTATGTGTCCACATTCCGGATTGCATCAGAATTTGGTCAGGATTTCCCATCAGTATTTGTAAGCCAAAACCAGGAGTGTAAAAATTAGGTAAAGTATAATACGAAAACAGGCACACTTTTGATTTTATCACCCACTCCTGATTTTGGCGTACAAATACTGATGGAAAATCCTGACCAAATGCTGATGCAATCCTGCACATGGACACATACCCTCCCACATGAACAGGCATAAAATTGGCAAAGGCATAATAAGGTGCAGGCACATGATACAAAAGCACACAACCGTACAAAAATACACACATACACATGCACGCACATAGCTTTATGCAAATACACATATGTACAACAAAGGCAGAAAGGTGAACCCAATCAGAAGACGCATACACACACACACACACATACAAAAGGCTGACAATCCTTTGGCTGAAGCAGCAGGTCTTCACAGTGGCTGGAATCAGGGTGCATCTGGACTCTAGCATGGCACTGGCTGGTGCAGGACGATGGCAGGCCTCAGGTTCTCTTCAGGTTTTAAGCTCTTTCTGTAGTCAGTACCTCATATACACACACAAATGCACAGGCACACAGATGCACACAAAAATTGCAATACTCACACTGGCTCTATGGTGGCTGGCTCCTGTGGCTGGAGTCCTGTGGCTGGCTCGGGTCTTGTGGCTGGCTGGGGTCCTATGTCTGTCTCCTGTGGCTGGCTCTATGGTGGCTGGCTCCTGTGGCTGGCTGGGGTCTTGTGGCTGGCTGGGGTCCTGTTGCTGGCTGGGCTCTTGCTGGCAGTCTTCTCTCTGGATCTTGCTGGCATATGTGGGGTTGAAGGCCCAGGCCAGGTTTATATAGATTTGGGGGTGTCTGACCAATTGGCAACAAAATACTTCTTCTGAGCATGCTCAGTGTAAAAAAAACGTATTGCAGCGCTGTATTGCGTCGTACGACGTGTCCCGACGCATCCGTCGCTCATAGGCTTCCATTGCAGCCAACGACGTATGCCGCAGGATGCGTCGCGACACGTTTTTTAGGCGGAGACAAAAAACGTTACAATCTACGTTTTTTTGAGACGACGTGTCGCCAAATTTCGACGCATCCGTCGTAAAACGTACACGACGTATGCCAATCCGTCGCCATACGTCGCCAATACAAGTCTATGGGGAAAAAACGCATCCAGCAAAAAGTTTTGCTGGATGCGTTTTTTCTGAAAAAAGACGTTTTGAAACGTAATGCAGTTAACGCTAGTGTGAAAGTAGCCTAAGTGTCTATCTCTGAGCAGAAGCTTCCATTAAATGAGTGAAAACCGTAATTAAAGCCAGTCCTAAATGAAAATGTGATTCCTTTGATGTAGTAACTATGGGCAGAACTAATTCTCATGGTGCTCATCCTCCATCAGCCGGTCACCCCTGTTCCTCCATTGTGAGTGGACCCCTTTTTTTCAATAAAAGTTGCCACTTGTTTCTTTTTTTTTTTTTAAGTTTGTCATGTCTTTAATGTGTGAAACATTCAAGTGACCTTGTATTAAAATCCTCTCTGTTGGCAAGAACAGAAGGATTTTTAATTTTGTACCTTACAGCTTAGGTTTTCGGCTTCAACTGCCTTCTGCAGGAGCCGGTCTCCTCGGCGAGGAGAGCATGGTTTACAAGCTTTCTCCAGCAGACGCTTGTAAGAGCTGCTCAGAAGCTGGATAGATGGCTTTATCTGACCAGCTTCAGTCATCCTGTGCTTCTCCCATTGTGTCCTTTGCTTGCAGCATCGGGGAGTGTAGTGTTTTGGCCTGTCAGTCAAACACAGCAAGCAGGAGGCGGGGAGACAGGGGAGTGGTGCTCTCTGGAACATACAGTATCAAAACAACCCCTCTTAGGATTGGGTCTAACAACAAAAAATAAAATCACGCACATGCTCAAAATCCATAGACCACCTCCGGGAAATATGATTCAGAACATATTGAGTTGCTGTGATTAGTATTGGAAGTTTTGATGGTTGCAGCACCGTGATATTTTCTGCTTGTAAGTGCCTTTTGGAGCAGGCTTTTTTACACTTTTGTCCTGGGGAAAGTTGTCATGTCCTTGTGTCTGGCTCGTTTCGGCAGGGTTGAACAATGTACCGGATACTTTGTGGTTCGTTCTTCACAGCCTGAAGAACTTCTCTAGAAAGTGTGAAGGTTGTGTTCTTGGAGGCAGCTTCTCCTCCAGATGTGTCCAGTCCTGCTTCCTTATCTCTAGTAACCTCCAGTCCTGCTTTATAATTAATGGACCCGTTGGGGCATGTGCTGCCGGACACCTGTTTCCCTCCCGTCTGCTCTCTTTGTTGGGGCACGCTCTGTGTATATATTTTTGCTTTGTTCCTACCTTGTCATGTACTCACACACCCTGCCGAATGTGACGTTTTCTTTCTGCACAGACCCTGGCCTTCCGGTACATGGCACCATGGCCGGCCGGCATGTGTCTCCCATATAACCTAAGACGTGTGTCTTTCCAGAGAGCCGTTCATGAGTGGATCTTCCTTCATGAAACATGGATGACAAGGCTTCTGTGGGGAAGATCAGCGTGTCCTCCGACTCCGTGTCCACCCTGAACAGCGAGGACTTTGTGCTAGTCTACCAACAAGGGGATGACATGCATTCTGCAAATAACGGCAGCGATGACGAGAAGACCGGCCTCAAGGTAAGGGGGTGCACCCTGGTGGTCTTTGAATTCTAAACTTGTTTTAATTCTTGTTTTTATACTATGACACTTTGTTCTCTGTGATCACCTTTCTTGCTCAGCCTGTTCCTCCATCCTTTAGCTGCGTGTCTATGCTCGCCTGTCCTCACCTTCACGGTGACGGTTGATTGCTCATAGCGTGGATTGGCTTATGTCTTATTGGGCCGCCAGAGCAGGTGGAGAAGGCATATATAAACATCTCGAGGGATCAATATGAGGATCGAAAGGTTAAACGTGTGGAGAGAAATGTATTACCGTACTTGTGCCTGCTTCTAAAAGAATCTCATATACTGATGTAGCAGGCACCAAATGGGCGTTCGTCCCGAGCCTCAGCGCGCTGCACAAACTGCACAGCGCAGCATCTCCAGTGCAACCTAAGTTGGCTGGGTGCCATGATAAGCGTGCAAAGCAACCTGAGAAATGCTACGTCTGTATGGGGAGAGGGAGTAGTTCTCTTTGGTTAGATATGCATTTTTCCCCCACTTTGAATGGATGTATTTTGGGGCTTAAACTACTTTTCGTAAGTGGATTTGTTAAATGTTGCACTGTTTGGCTTTTACGGGCTCTTTGTCTCTTGCTGGCTGCAGAATGAGGTAAAGGGTACCTTGTCTTTACCCTAATTAAAGCTGACAATACACATCACCTAAAGGCTGAGTCACACATAACGATATCGTTAACGATATCGTTGCAACGTCACGCTTTTGGTGACGTAGCAACGATCCCGCTAACGATCTCGTTATGTCTGACAGCGACCAACGATCAGGCCCCTGCTGGGAGATCGTTGGTCGTTGGGGAATGATCAGGACCATTTTTTTGGTCGCTGATCACCCGCTGTCATCGCTGGATCGGCGTGTGTGACGCCGATCCAGCGATGTGTTCACTTGTAACCAGGGTAAATATCGGGTTACTATGCGCAGGGCCGCGCTTAGTAACCCGATATTTACCCTGGTTACCATTGTAAAAGTTAAAAAAAAAAACAGTACATACTCACATTCTGATGTCTGTCACGTCTCCCGGCATCCACAGGGTTAAAACTGCTTTCAGCAAGAGCGCTGCTAATGCACGCGCTGCTGCCGAGAGCTTCCCTGCACTGACTGTGTCAGCGCCGGCCATAAAGCAGAGCACAGCGGTGACTTCAGTGCAGGGAAGCTCTCGGCAGCAGCGTGTGCATTAGCAGCGCTCTTGCCGAAAGCAGTTTTAACCGGTGGACGCCGGTGGGGGACGTGACAGACATCAGAATGTGAGTATGTAGTGTTTTTTTTTTTTTTTACTTTTACAATGGTAACCAGGGTAAATATCGGGTTACTAAGCACGGCCCTGCACTTAGTAACCCGATGTTTACCCTGGTTACCCGGGTCCTGCAGGGGGACTTCGACATCGTTGAAGACAGTTTCAATGATGCCGAAGTCGTTCCCCTGATCGTTGGTCGCTGGAGAGAGCTGTCTGTGTGACAGCTCCCCAGCGACCACACAACGACTTACCAACGATCACGGCCAGGTCGTATTGCTGGTCGTGATCGTTGGTAAGTCGTTTAGTGTGACTCCAGCTTAAGGGTCCCCCTAATATTTGCTCTTCAGACAGCTATCTCTCCCACCTCCCCCATACTAATCTGTGTTTGTCAATCTGGGAGAGAGGAACAAGCTGCTGCCAGCCCCCTCTGGCAGAGGCTTATCTGCCCTGAACAAAATGATCACCTGTTGATATTCCAAAGGACCGATCCTTCTCTACCTCCAATATCCTGTCAGGGAGGTTCCCTTAAACATCAGAAGATTGGGCAGTCCTGCTGAAATAACTGGAAACAGTTGTTTAATATGCATTTGTGGCCTTATCTGGTCCTTGAGTGCCTGTGCTCCGCTCTGTGTGTGCTTTTATGCAGGATGTTTAAAGGGGTATTCCTATCTCCAAGATCATATCCAATATAGAGTAGGTGTAACAATAAAATTATTAAACACCTCATATTAGAAATGTAGTATAGTTCTTCTGATTTGCTATATCTCTTACCGCATGTGCAGGGCATTGCAGTAGCTTTAGGTATCTATTGTTACTAACCTCTCATATAGTGACAGTTAGTTGTTACTGGTTGTAACCATGGATACCTAAGCTACTGCAATGCCCTGCACATTGGGTAAGCAACATAGATTACTACATTTATAAATGGAGATACTTTCGTAATATTTTATTTATTATTATTATTACTATTATTATTATTATTATTATTATTCTTTATTATTGTTAGTGATGAGCGAATATACTCGTTACTCGAGATTTCTCGAGCACGCTCGGGTGTCCTCCGAGTATTTTTTTAGTGCTCGGAGATTGTTTTCCTCACCTCAGCTGAATGATTTACATCTGTTAGCCAGCATAAGTACATGTGGGGATTCCCTAGCAACCAGGCAACCCCCACATGTACTTATGCTGGCCAAGAGATGTAAATCATTCAGCTGAGGTGAGGAAAACTAAATCTCCGAGCACTAAAAAATACTCTCGAGTAACAAGTATATTCGCTCATCACTAATTATTATAATAAATAATAATCTTTTTATATAGCTCTAACAGACTCCGCAGCGCATGATGCAAGGATCCTATCCCAATTTCGGTGACAGAGTATTCAGGCGTGATGAAGTCTCTGCATGGTAATGGCCCTCTCCGCGGTCCCAGGGTCTCGTGGGCCACAGGATTGAGCGGGCCTACGATGGCAAATGGCAGGACAGGGAAGCGATGGATTGACATTAGTGATGAGCGAGTGTACTTGTTGCTCGGGTTTTCCCAAGCACGCTCAGGTGTCCTACGAGTATTTGTGACTGCTCAGAGATTTAGTATTTGTCGACAAAGCTGAATGATTAGCGGCTGCTGGACAGCTTGAATACATGTGGGGGATTGCCTGTTTATTAGGGAATCCCCACATGTATTCAGGCTGTCTAGCAGCCTCTAATCATGCAGCTGCGGCGACTCAAACATAATCTCTGAGCACGCTCAAGATACTCTGAGATCACCCGAGCATGCTTGGAAATCTCGAGTAACAAGTATACTCGCTCATGACTAACTGACACCTGTTCCACCATAGTGTTCCTCTGGATCTAAGTCCTCAGGATGCAGATAGTTTAAAGTTACACTTGCCCTGGCATCCTTGGCACAGAATCTGGGGCTAGCAATGCTTGCATCTGTCCAGTGTGGGGAAATTTATTAAAGACCCCCCCCCCACACACGCACACACACGCACACACTGACACACGCACACACTGACACACGCGCACACTGACACACGCGCACACTGACACACGCACACACTGACACACGCACACACTGACACACGCACACACTGACACACGCACACACTGACACACGCACGCACACACACACACACACACACACACACACACTTATGAGCTATCCTCAAACTTTTGAGCAGAGCAGCCCTTTAACTTTATTGATTCCTTATCTTGTCCTTGAGCACTCTTGTGTGCCTTCATGCAGGATGCTTAAAGGGGTATTCGTATCCCAATACGTAGTAGGTGTAATAATAATATTAGTAATTACCTCATATTAGAACTGTAGTATAGTTCTTCTAATTTGCTGTGTCTCTTACCCCATGTGCCAGGGCACTGCAGTAGCTTAGGTATACATAGTTACGACGTCTCATGTAATGACATTTAGTTGTAACTATAGATACCTAAGTCACTATTCTGCCGTGCACATGGGGTAAGTGACATGGCTTATCAGAAGAACTATACTGGATTTCTAATTGGAGGTTTGTGCTAATATATATTATTGCACCTACTACATATTGGGATAGGATTATGGAGATGCTCCCGCTTACTGGGCAGAGCGAATGTTCAAGTGATCGGCGGGTTTCTCATGACCTAGATCCCTACCGATCTGCAGGATATATTAGTTAGGTCAAAGATGTTTTATTTTTTTTTATTATTTTAAAGATCCAATTTAAATATGAATCTGTCAGCGAGTTTTTAACCCTTTTCCGAGCTCCTCTCTGCTGAATTCTGACCATATAAAAGTTCAGCTCACCTTTGATTTGGCCATAAATGAAGTCAGAAAAAGGCATAGAAGACTTGCAAACTTTGTCGGAACTCGCTCACTGATGGATTCTCAGTTACCTCATTCTGAAGCCACCAATGTGCAGAGAAATGTAAGCTAAATGGTGGAAAATGTGTAATGAAATCGGAATGCTAAAATACATGCATTTAGCTATATAAAAAACAAACAAAACATTGTTTCCCCCCAGGTACACGGCATCTCTCCACTTCTATCATACAGCGTTGTGTATGCTGGGGAGGTTTGGGGCAGTTTGTACACAGGTATCTGCCGTCATTATTGGAGTGTAATATCCAGTGTTTTATCTGCAGATTGTTGGGAACGGGAGTGAGCAGCAACTTCAGAAGGAGCTGGAAGATGTGTTAATGGATGCACCATGCGACTCGCCGGAGCCGCACACAGCGGAGGCAGAGAAGGATCTTCCTGATGATGATCTGGATGAGTCTTCAAATGAAACCTCCACGTCATCCTCTATCAACCCGTTATCTGTCGGGATACAGAAGCAAGAAATGAGCCTGCCTGTGAAACCGGCACAGCAAGGTAATGCGAGGGCATAGGAAATTATTGTTGTTTTTTTTACAAAACACCTTTTCATGTAACCGGAGGCATTTAGTGTTACAGTATGTTCCCACAGACCTCTATGGTTGGTGCATTATGAAGTTATACCAAATGTTAACACCGATGGGTGTATGAGCCTTTATTCTTAATAAGCAGGTAAAAAAAGTCGCCTGTCTTGTATACCAGGGTTCATACATCCATACAGATCAGCCTCCTCCTTGCATATCTTCTTACCTCCATATTTATTCCCAGATTTCACCATATTTGCCAAGCCCAATAAGTGGCAATAGAGTTCTAGTCCTCTTTTTCTCTGATGAAGCTGTTTGCATATTCGCAAGGAAGTATTATTTGGCCTATAAGTCTCCTCACGCTGGTTTGGAATTCTCCACATGGGGAAACGTTTCCCCTTATTTCTCACTTTATACTATGCAATTGTGGTAATACTGTGATTATCCTTTCCTGCTATATTCTCCAAAGTAAGCTAAGAGATTAAAGCATATATTCAGGAGGCTGGACTGCCATTTCTTTGATATAACTGTGTGAGGAGCTGTGCAGTCATCATCATTCTCTGTGATATGAGCTGCAGCACTGGAGAACAGCTACGACTGTGCCGCTGCAGCTCTAAACATCTGGCCGCAGAGGGAGCTGTGAACAGGTGCCGGGTATCAGCCCTGTAATAACTAATTCCTAAGGATACAGTAGGTCTTCAATATACAAGTCCTGGAAACCCCTTTAAACATAAAATATTTAAGTTTTTGACGCCATATTTTTATTTTTACGGTTTGCCCTTTGTTAAGGGATTGTGTTATGTTTTACTTTTCGCTCCTATGCCTCCTGAGCTTCTGCTTGCCAGGGGGCATTGTGTTCCTAAAGATTGACGATTCTGATCAGCGGCATGTTTGCTGCACTAAATGGGCCCTAAGCGGCATCGTAGGGGTCCGAAGCTGGCCAGATCTAGCGATCCCAGATATTTTTCAAAGGAGCACTTGCAACTTGCGTATAGAGCTTGTAAGTGCTGCTCTGCACTCCTTACCTAGGGCACCGACTACTTCGGATAGACTGCAGAGGTGGCAGACAACCTAGGCAACAAGCACTAAACTATAGAATTATAAATCTCCTCCATTCTTGAGAACGGAGAGGATTTTTAATAAGGGGTAAATTGCAAAGTTGCTTATTTTCAGCCATTTAACCAGATTTCACACCCCCTTTTAGAGCAGAATATCCAACTCCTGATCTTATTTACCTCCAAAGGCAAAGATCTAGGCCTGTGTTGTGCAGCTGAAGAGATTAGCATATAGTCTCCAGATAAAGCTGCCTCTGGATCCATAGGAGGCCGGGCGGACAGAAGCTCCAGCTTTTTGCACACGTTAATGAAACATTTAGCAAATGGAAATGCTAACCCAAAATCTAATCCTTTGACTAAACTGGATGCTGGTGTCGCAACAAAATGTTATGTCAGGACATTGCTCCATTTCCTATTCTTCTCTACTACTACCCCCCCATGATCCGCCAGGTGATGAAATGCGTGTTGGGGACAAGGTGTTGCATAAAGATTGCACTGACTGTGGTTAGAAAGGTTACTTTTTCTTTGTTTTTTTACAACCCATGCACGATATCTTACCTCTTGTGAGACTGTTTTTTCCTTTCAGCATGTTAATAGCATTTTTTTCAGAACCTGTAAAAATATATTTTATCCTGTTAAGTGTTGAACATGGCAGTTCTGAATGTTTTTTTTCTTGCTGAAGATGTGCTCCATTTAACGGGAATTGGTCAGCAGGTTTTTAGACGCCAAAGTAACACCACCACATTAAAGTATTGGTAATGATCACTTCCATGCCTTAATATTAAGAGTCTGAGTCTCCAGTGTCACATAATACATAGACAAATTCTTATGTAGAAGAAATCACAAATGCAGAGTTTGGCCGGCATATACGGTTCTTCTGTTCTCCAGCCTGTTTCTCCTCCCGGCTCCGGCCTCCTAACAGTGATTGACAGGTCGCTCTTCTTTGTGCACTCATTCCCCGCTGGAGATCTGGCACATGTGCCATCATTGCGTGGAGAGTAACAAACTGATGATCTTGCAAGAACAGGAATATCCACCTGCATATGGGAATGACGGCTCCTGCGCGAGATGTCGGCCAGGGGAGCATGACATAGAGACTGACTTCTCACTCACACAGTCGCCATAATTCCCGTGGGTGGCCCATGTGTAGATTGATATTCCGACTCTTGCATCATCACCAGTGTGCTCCTTGGAATGACGGCGCTTGTGCTATATGTTGGCCAGGGGAGCAGGTTACAGATGATGGTGACCTTTCAATCACTGGCAGGAGGCTGGGAGGAGAAGGAGGCTGGTGAGGCCAAGCCGCTGCGTACGGATTCACCAATGGATCACGGGACAACGAAGACACGGATCTGTAATATGAAGGTATGGAAGTGATCATCATTAATTGCAAATTATATAGCGTCTTTCTGTTGACTTTTCAGATTGCGCAGATGTGTCAGACTTGTACTCACCCGTTCCTGACGAGGACAGCGTTGTGTTCAGTAAGCTGACCTACCTGGGCTGTGCATCTGTAAACGCTCCTCGGAGTGAGGTCGAAGCTCTCCGGATGATCTCGATTCTACGGGGCCAATGTCAGAACGCACTGGATGTCACTCTCTCTGTCCCCAACGTGTCAGAGGGGACAGTCAGGTAGGACTTATTTATTTCCAACTTGCATAAAGTGCAAATCTAAGAAAATAAGTGCGGAAACTGATCTGCTTTCACTCTCTATTACTGTGTACAGACTTCTGGACCCACAAACGAACACCGAGATAGCAAAATATCCGATCTACAAGATTCTGTTCTGTGTCCGAGGCCACGACGGCACTCCGGAGAGCGACTGCTTTGCTTTCACCGAGAGCCATTACAATGCTGAACTCTTCAGGATACACGTCTTCCGCTGCGAGATCCAGGAGGCGGTAAGATTGCATCAGAGCAAGAGTTTTTTTTTCAGTTGTTTAAAAAAAAAAAAAAAAAAGTGATATATAAATTCTTTAATTAGAAGGATTATCCAGCGTCTCAAAATCGCTTACCCTGACTGCATCGGCTGCCGTTTGTTTGTGCACGCGTTCAGTATTTGCAGCAGAAATATCTGCTCCAAATATGAATGTATTGGCTGGAAAAACACTGCGTAAAATTTTTTTTTTCACCCTTTCGAAGTCATGATATAAGTTATGTTTTTTCTTTAGGTGAGTCGGATACTCTACAGTTTTGCCACAGCGTTCCGGCGGTCCATCAAACAGACCCCTCTCACTGCTTCCATCCCCCCTCAAACCCCTGATAGCGACATCTTCACATTTTCTGTCTCACTTGAAATTAAGGAGGATGACGGGAAGGGTTACTTCAGGTAAGTTCTTTTCTTTTATGTGCTCACCGTTTTATTTTTATTTATTTTGATGCAACTTTTAAAGTCGTTTCCCCTGATTGTAAAAAATGGAGGAAATGGCATAAAAGAAACTTATGACAAATCCACTTTAGCTCCACTTGTCCCCACATATTTGGGCTTATTTTCCTACAGTGATGACATCTCAGTCTACCTAAGTGACCGCTGCTGCCAATCACTGGGTAGGTGGGGACTTCATTGCTGTAGCAAGGTAAGGAGAAACTGTCAGACATCATCAGAGTAAGGGCTCATTTCCACTGGCGAGGAAAACGGACGAGTGCAATCTGATAAAAAATCGGATTGCACTCGGACCAATGTTATTCAATAGGTGTCTTTTCATTTGCGATTTTTTTTTTCTCAGCCGAAATCGGACTGAGAAAAAAATCGCAGCATGCTGCGATTTGCTGCGAGTCTCAGACGAGACTCGCCAATGCAAGTCAATGGGTGCGATAAAAAAAAGTATGGAATACGGACCATCCGTATTCCGTCCGTTTTTTACGGATACATCACCATTCTGTGGCCTAGAACACTGTCCATGGTCCGGTAAATGACTGTAGAAAAATAGTTGCAGAGAAAAAAAACGGATTGCATACGGATGTCATACGGATGTAAAACGGATGGTGCAATTAAAAATCGCATTGCACTCGCATTACACTCGCATGACAATCGCATACGCTACATCCCTTTTTTCGGTCCAGATTACGGACCGATTTGTCTCTCGCCAGTGGAAATGAGCCCTAAGGGTTCTCGAGCTCGAGAAAAGATATATAAGAATTTCTTTTTCAGCAATATTGTACGGAACTTTGGGGTCTCGCTTCCTGGGCCCCAACCGGCGAGGCTTAATTAAACTTGTTGTGCACTTTAAAGATAAGATCCTAGCTCCTTTTTGCTCTTTTTATTTGCTGAACTCCTTGTACTTTAGCTCTTCATGGGTGTAGAGGATTTCCAAGGTATATGTATGTGTGTATATAGATAGATAGATAAATAGATAGATAGATATATTTCTTTGTCTTGCCAACTGAAAAAACAAAATGAGCTTTATTCACCCACCACGATTCATGAGCTGCCCACAAGCTGCAGCCATGACTTGAGTTCACATGACCGCTGCAGCCAATCACTCGTCTCTGCAGTTTCATGCTAATTATGTTTGCATTATTTCCGATGATTGATTTTACTATTTAATAGTTTAAAATACAGTTTACTTAAGGGAAAAAAAAATCTATCACTTTCTTTGTTTCCTGCCTTCATTATTGTTCATTTATGCATTTTTATTCTTTTTTAATAGCGCGGTTTCTAAAGATAAGGACAAGCAGTGCTTCAGGCTACGTCAGGGAGTCGACAAGAAGATAGTTATATATGTCCAGCAGACATCCAACAAAGAACTAACAATCGAGAGGTACTTTTTTTTTTTTTTTTTTTTTTTTATTTTATATCCTGCAATCTAGTTAATTTTAACTATTACATTCCTTTAAACCATTACCCCCAACTTGTCCTGTGTATTGCATGCTAGCCTGTGACTACTAAGGAATGCTGGGAGTTGTAGTTTTACAGGATGCTGATCCCTGATGACTTTTGTGTGCGTTTCCGCTAGGTGTTTTGGACTCCTCCTCAGTCCCGGTAGAGATGTACGGAATAGCGACATGCACTTGTTAGAATTGGTAAGTGAATGGTTAACCAGTAGTATATTGAAGGGTCGAGACCACCAGACTCCTAGAGGAAAGTCCTGACAGGGGGACCGACTTAAGAAAAATGGTCTTTTCAGACATTTAATTATGCCTCCATCCCAGAAAAAATAGAGTCCGTAAAATTTTTGGGAAAACGTAAAAAGTTCACGCTACAGTGATATTTTGTCATGAAAGTAGAGCGTTTAAGTAGAAGATGGCGATTTCCTCATCTCAAAGAATGGACTTCTGCTCCCATCAGGCTACGCCTGATGCCGCTAATAACAGTGAAAGCAGGCGCAGCTGATGGGCATATTCATTAGCCTGCACTCTTAAATAAATAAATAAACTGCGTAAGTTCTCCCCCATTTTTGACAACCAGCCTTGCTAAAGCAGACAGCTAGGAGCTGGTATTCTTAGGCTGGTAAGGGGCCATGGATACTGCCCCTCCCAGCCTAAAAATAGCAGCCCGCTGCCGCCCAGAAAAGGCACATTAGATGCTCCAATTCTGGCACTTTGTCCGGCTCTTCCCACTTGCCCTGTAGCGGGTGGCAAGTGGGGTTCATATTTGTGGGGTTGATGTCACTAAATGAACAAACCATTTTCTTCATTTATCTTGTGGTGACGTTTCTATATAACTGGTAATTTGCAAGGTCTTTTTATTTTTTATTTTTTTTAAGGAATCCATGGGTAAAAGCTCAGATGGAAAGTCCTATATCATCACTGGAAGCTGGAATACGAAATCCCCACATTTCCAGACTGTAAATGAGGAGACTCCAAAAGGTATTAAACACTTATGTAATAGGGCAAATGATAAGTGCAAGTTTGACTTTAGGAGGCTTAAAGGGAATCTGTCAGCCGGACTTCACCCCCCCAAAACTACCTTATATGCACATTTAACTTTTTCATAGACAAGTCCAGCAATACCTTTTACATGGCCAGTCCATTCTGTTACTGAGAAATAAGCATTTGAATTGATATGCAAATGAGGCTAAAGAGCTATGGTAGATCTGAAGCCTCTGTCACTCCAGCTCTATTCCGCGCCCAGCAATGCCGCCTCCTGCTTGGCTGATGACTCCTGTGCCTGATAGGATAGAGGCTGTCAGCCAAGCAGGAGGAGGCGATGCTGGGTCGGGAATAGAGCTGTTGTGACAGAGGCTCCTAAAGTCAAACTTGCACTTATCATTTTTATTTTTTTACATTTCTATTAACTGTAAAAAAGGTGATTTTGAGTTTAGTTTTTTACATTTTGGTTATTTTTTTTGTAGCATTATCGGACTTTGAATATTTGATTGTTTGATCGTTTGTACCATTTACACGTTCTCCATTATTCCTGCATAATAAAGATAACAGTCTCTTATGGTTGGACGTCACAGGAGAATTAATGTGGGGGGTACGAGTGCTTTCAGCAAGCCCCCAGCTGGCTATCAGGGCAGCCCATCGGCTCCCCGCAATAACTTTGCAGGGGGTCTTTCTAAGATCGATTCCCCCACCTAAGAATAAACATAAGTTGTTAATAATGACAATATGCTTCACTAGTAAACCGTGTTGAATATATAACTTGCTGCACTGTGAAAGCCCCCATCTTGGGTTGTTCCCATCTTCATAAATGGGTATCCTCAGATAGTGCTTGTAAAAACAAGCACTTTTGCAATTTACTGCTTATTAAAACTTACAGCCATTCTTGAGATATTTAGTTTTTTCTTTTGTTTACCTCTCTTTGCCTTGGAGACCGACCACCTTTGCTAGACAGCAGAACATGTGCAGTGCTGACGATCTTTTTTTTTTTATTTTTTTTCTTATTGAGGAGCTAAGCAGTGCTTTGAAGCTGGCTGGATTGCTCGAGCGCGTCGTTAAAGCCCCCGTCTCACTAAGCGAGATCGCTAGCGAGATCGCTGCTGAGTCACAAGTTTTGTGACGCAACAGCGACCTCAGTAGCGATCTCGCTATGTGTGACACGTAGCAGCGACCCGGCCCCTGCTGCGAGATCGCTGGTCGTGTCGGAATGGCCTGGACCTTTTTTTGATCGTTGAGGTCCCGCTGGGTAGCACACATCGCTGTGTTTGACACCTTACCAACGACCTCGTTGACGACTCAAACACTGAATCGTCATAATAGCTACCATGTGACATCGTTGTACAGGTTGCTACAGGTCGTTGGTGAAATGTCAAACAGTGAGATCGCAGTAGCGATCGTTGGTAAGATCTCACTGTTTGACATCTCACCAGCGACCACATAGCGACGCAGCAACGATCCCTGACAGGTCGTATCGTTGTCGGGATAGCTTTAGCGTCGCCAAGTGAGACGGGGCCTTAACTCCTAATCCTCAGTCCAGCTGTAGAGCAATGTTTACAAGTTAGACAGCAGCGGTGGTCGGTCTCCTAGGCAACAAGCTGTAAAAAGAAAAGTTTTCATATCTCAACAATGGAGGCAAATTTTAATAAGCAGTAAATTGCAAAAGTGCTTGTTTTTTTTACAAGCGCTCTCCATCTATGAGAAAGCCCTGTACTTGTGATTATTTTGACACAAGACCTGTTTTGTGGCCTCTAAATACAATCCATGAATGTATCGACTCACAGAAGGCAGAAATGTGGATAATGGTGAGTAACTGAAACATAAAGCAAAATATTAGGGCTTTAACTTAAAGGCATGTTTTCTTACAGACAAGGTCCTTTTTATTACCACGGCGGTGGACCTGGTGATTACAGAGGTTCAGGAGCCGGTGCGCTTCCTCTTAGAAACCAAGGTGCGAGTCTGCTCAGCCAGCGAGCGGCTCTACTGGCCGTTCAGCAAAAGAAGCTCCACGGAAAACTTCTTCCTCAAACTAAAACAGGTAATGTAACGTGTTCTCTCTGGGCATTGCAAGTAAACGTACTGATTATTAGTGAATCGCTCCTGTGCCGGGTAGGAAAACCTCTGTACTCAGGCGGCAACTTGTTAAAGAAGAAAAAAAAAACACGCTGAGCTTTACTCACCCTCTCCAGGTCCGCTGCTCCCTTTGTCTGTTCTTGTTGGGAACACTGCAGCCAATCAGTGAGCACAGTGGTTCTAAGCTGCTGCTGTCATCTTGGGCAGAGCTGCGCAGTTCACCGATTGGCTTCAGCGTTATCAACGTGACATCAGCGCTGCAGACACCAGAATTAACGGACCTGGGGAAGGTGAAAAAGGCAGAGGTTTTCTGTTTGTTTGTTTTGTTTTTTAAACAAACTTCAGCCAGTGGTCGGTCGGGGGATTTTCCGAAACTGGAAATCTCTTTTAAATATATGCAAATTTTAGTTTCATCATGTTGGTGGCTTTAGGCATCACGTTGACGTCAGTGTATCATGATCTGGATAAGGAGTTTCTGTGAGGTCTTCTGACTCTAACTCACCAGTTTCATATATGGCTGGGAGGCTGTCAAGTTCGAGTCAGGAGACATATGGCCTACCCGTGTATCATAGTTCATACTCGGGCTGTGATACTTGGACATCTGAGGCTTTTAATTAAATGGGTATTCTCATGTTATTTAAATTGCCTTAGTCAGCATGAAAATAAGCAAATTTGCAGTTGACTTTTTCTATCTACTTTTATCCTCCTGCAGTGAGAGGTTTTCTCTTACATGGTGTACAGCTTGTTTCCAAAGAGACCGACCAGCAGAGCCTGGCTGAATGTGTGCAATAATAACATTCCAGGCTGAGGAGTTAACTCCTAAGAGCTCAGTAATCTCTCTACAAGCAAATTTGATTTCTATTCAGCTGTAAGCTACTCCCCTCACTCTTCTCTTGGCTCCTGACCAAGCTGCTTTTATCAGACCTGCATAATTACAAACTGCTGCTTGAGGTGTCTGTAATGACACACACTTGTGCTCTAGTCCAGTCCTCTGATTGTAAACCATGTAGATGACTGTAGTGAGCTCATTGAGGAGACATGGGCTGAGTATTATTGCATGATGACTTCTGGTTATGCAATCTCATGACAGGGAAAAAGTAACCACCCCTAGAAAGAAGTCTCTGCTTACGACCCCTTGGTAAATCTCTCTCTAACAGAGATGAGGAATTAAAAAGTGAAAACTTTGTTTTGTTTTGCTTTGTAGCCATGCCAGAATTGGTAAAAGGCTCACTTTCATCACATAAAACTGATCAAAAACCTGTACATGTGATTTGCAGGAGTTCCCTTCCATAGTGTGGCTGCAAGCTTATCTAACTACGCTATTCATGCTGCAGTTATGCAGCCTTAGATGTTCCTCCTGGGGTTCGGCTGGTACAGCCACCCAAAAGGCACAGCCTGAGATACCACCCAGGTGGGGGGATGTCTCTGGCAAAAGAAGCACAGTCTGTTGCCCTCGGGTGCTCCAGCTCAGTTAACATTGGAGTTTAAGTGCAATACCCGAGAACGGCCACTACACAGCGTTTGGCGCTGTGCTGTTCCGGTTCTGTACACTATACATTCAGCTGCCGCGGGAGCCGAAAACAGCTGATCGGGTGGTGTGCCGGGAGTTTGGCCTCCACCAATCTGATGACTTGTCCTGAAAATAGATCATCAATAGAGATGGACGAACCCGAACAGTAAATTTCAGCGTCCATATCGAACACCTTCTGTTCGGGCATGGACACCGAACACGGACTTCACCAGGAACTCCGTGTTACTGTTCGGGCTCGGCACACCAGACAGTGCTGCAAACACAGCTTCTGATCAGCGGTAAAATCATCACCATCCGTCAGATATGCGTGGATCTGCAGCTGTGATCAGAGAGCTAAAGTTTACCTCCAGTCATTGGTGTCGGCTGATGGGACAACTGCTCCCATTAGACTATGCCTGCTGCGCTAATAATGGTGAGTGCAAGCAGTAGCTGATGGCCTGTAAATAAATAATAAAAAAAAAAAAAAGTCGTGGGTCCCCCTGTATTTTTGATAACCAGCCAGGCAAAACTCTCAGCTGGGGGCTCAAACCCTCAGCTGTCAGCATTAGCAAGTCTGGTTATCAAGAAGAGGGAGGTTCCCACTCCGATTTTTTTTTTTAAATTATTTAAATAAATATATTTTTTAAAAAATGGTGAGTCCCCTTCTCCATTTTGACAACCAGCCTTGCTAAAGCGGATAGCTGGGGGCTGGTATTCTCAGGCTGGTAAGGGGCCATGGATATTGCATCGGCGCCACTCCAGCCTAAAAATAGCAGCCTGCAGCCGCCCAGAAAAAGCGCATCTATTAGATGCGCCAATTCTGGCTTTTTGCCCGATTCTTTCCACTTGCCCTGTAGCGGTGGCCAGTGGGTTCATATTTGTGGGGTTGATGTCACCTCTGTATTGTCTGATGACATCAAGCCCATTTCTTAGTAATGGCGAGGCGTCTGAGACACCTATCCTTTACTAATCCTATAGTTATATTGTAAATAAAGACAGCCAGAAAGTCTTTTATTAGAAATAAAACAAAACACACTTTTCCATTTTTATTTAAAAATAACAAACTCAGTTATACTCTCCGAACGCCTAATTCTACTGGAGCCCTCATGTCCTGTAACAAAGCAAAAATTAAAAAACAATATCCCTCACCTATCTGTCTTTCTGTCCCACGCTGTAATCCATGTCTGGGGGATAAACCGTTTTCAACCTGGAAGGTGCCAAGATTTAGGCTGCTTGGATGAGAACGGTGCAGAGGCGACTTCACCACAGTTCAAATTCACAGTAGTGAAATTCTCCCAGTGAACTGCTGTGAAATCGCCTCTGCATCGTGAGACTTTTCCTCACTGTGCTAACAGGGATCTCACTGAGGTCACCGCAGTGCATGTGGCGAGTTTTGCATGTGGCGGCGAGTTTTGCATGTGGCGGCGAGTTTTGCGTGTGGCGGCGAGTTTTGCGTGTGGCGGCGAGTTTTGCATGTGGCGAGTTTTCCATGAGGCGAGTTTTCCATGAGGCGAGTTTTCCATGTGGCGAATTTTGAGCGTGGCGAGTTTTGAGCGGCGACTTTTGTGTTTCGATTTTTATGTGGCGAGGTTGGTGTATGTGTTCAAGCACATGGTAGTGTGTGGCACATTTTGTGTGTGTGTTCATATTCCCGTGTGTGGTGAGTATCCCAGGTCGGGGCCCCACCTTAGCAACTGAATGGTATATACTCTTTGGCGCCATCGCTCTCACTCTTTAAGTCCCCCTTGTTCACATCTGGCAGCTGTTAATTTGCCTCCAACACTTTTCCTTTCACTTTTTCCCCATTATGTAGATAGGGGCAAAATTGTTTGGTGAATTGGTAAGTGCGGGGTTAATATTTCTCCTCACAACATAGCCTATGACGCTCTCAGGGTCCAGACGTGTGACTGTGCAAAATTTTGTGGCTGTAGCTGCGACGGTGCAGATGCCAATCCCGGATACACACACACATTCAGCTTTATATATTAGATATAACTATAGGATTAGTAATGGGTAGGTGTCTCATAGACGCCTCTCCATTACTAAGACGTGGGCTTGATGTCACCTGACAATACAAAGGTGACATCAACCTCAAAAATAAGAACCCCACTTGCCACCGCTACAGGGTAAGTGGTAAGAGCCAGGCAAAGTGCCAGAATTGGCGCATCTTATAGATGTGCCTTTTCTGGGCGGCAGGGGTAACTATTTTTAGGCTGGGGGCCAATATCGACAGCCCCTTACTAGTCCTCAGCTGTTTGCTTTAGCACGGCTGGTTGTCAAAAATGGGGGGGACCCCACTCCGTTTTTTTTTTTTTTTTTTAAATTATTAATTTTAACCCCTTTCTGACCTCGGACGGGATAGTACGTCCGAGGTCAGAATCCCCTCTTTGATGCGGGCTCCGGCGGTGAGCCCGCATCAAAGCCGCGAGATGTCAGCTGTTTTGAACAGCTGACATGTGCCCGTAATAGGCGCGGGCAGAATCGTGATCTGCCCGCGCCTATTAACTAGTTAAATGCCGCTGTCAAACGCAGACAGCGGCATTTAACCTGCTCTTCCGGCCGGGCGGCCGGAAATGAGCGCATCGCCGACCCCCGTCACATGATCGGAGGTCGGCGATGCTTCTCCTTTGTAACCATAGAGGTCCTCGAGACCTCTATGGTTACAGATCCCCGGCAGCTGTGAGCGCCACCCTGTGGTCGGCGCTCACAGGAAACCTGATTTTCTGCTGCATAGCAGCGATCTTATGATCGCTGCTATGTAGCAGAGGCAATCAAGTTGTGCCAGCTTTTAGCCTCCTATGGAGGCTATAGAAGCATGGCAAAAGTAAAAAAAAAAAAAAAAAAAAAAAAAGTAAAAAAAATATAAAAGTTTAAATCACCCCCCTTTCGCCCCATTCAAAATAAATCAGTAAAAAAAAAATCAAATCTATACATATTTGGTATCGCCGCGTTCAGAATCAATAAAAAAAAGCATTAACCCGATCGCTAAACAGCGTAGCGATAAAAAAATTCGAAACGCCAGAATTACGTTTTTTTTGGTCGCCGCGACATTGCATTAAAATGTAATAACGGGCGATCTGCACCGAAATGGTATCATTAAAAACGCCAGCTCGGCACGCAAAAAATAAGCCCTCACCAGACCCCAGATCATGAAAAATGGAGACGCTACGGATATCGGAAAATGGCGCAATTTTTTTTATTTATTTTTTTAGCAAAGTTTGGAATTTTTTTTTCACCACTTAGATAAAAGAGAACCTAGTCATGTTAAGTGTCTATGAACTCGTAATGACCTGGAGACTCATAATGGCAGGTCAGTTTTAGCATTTAGTGAACCTAGCAAAAAAGCCAAACAAAAAACAAGTGTGGGATTGCACTTTTTTTGCAATTTCACCGCACTTGGAATTTTTTCCCCGTTTTCAAGTACACGACATGGTAAAACCAATGATGTCGTTCAAAAGTACAACTCGTCCCGCAAAAAATAAGCCCTCACATGGCCATATGGACGGAGAAATAAAAAAGTTATGGCTCTGGGAAGGAGGGGAGCGAAACACGGAAAAACGGAAAATCCCAAGGTCATGAAGGGGTTAAATAAAATAATTGAAGTGGGGACTCCTCTATTCTTCAGCCTTGCTGAAGATGACAGCTGAGGGTTGCAGCCTGCAGCTGTCAGTTTTGCCTGGCTGGTTATCAAACATACAGGGAAACTCACACAGTTTTTTTAAAATTATTTATTTACAAGCAGGGGCCGGATGATGAACCGACACCAGTGACCAGAGGGTAAACTTCATACCTGTGATCACAGTTGTGCTCTCATGCTGTCTGATGTCCGCTGATGAGAAACGGTGTTTGATGCCCTGGGTGTTCGGGTCCCATTCAAGTGAATAGGGTTTGGGTATGGGTGCTATTCCGATACCCGAACTCAAACTTTTGTAACTGTTCGGCCGGACCCGAACATCCAAGTGTCCGCCCATCTCTAATCATCGATATACAATCCCTGGACAACTCATGTAATCTGTGTGGCCCCTTTTATAATAGGCCATCAATGTATGATCAGGGGGTTCACCCCCCGGTGAAGGGGCTGCTGTACCTGCCTCATTGGTTACACAGGCACAGAGAAAACTACAATTGTGTAAAATGTAATGGTATTTGTGGCTTGATTCTAGCGGTCTGTAGTTGGAGTATGTGGTGAGATGGCTGCGAAACGCATTGTGCCTGCACGAAAGATAAGGAGCCAGATTATTTATGTATTTAAACGGGATTTTTAATAAGGCCGGTTTCACATTTGCGGTTGTGTCCGCAGCGTTTCTTCCGCAATTTTCCGCATGCGTTGTGGATTCCTATATTTAACATTAGGGACGCATGTGTCTGCGATTGGTTGCGTTTTGCCGCGTTTGACGATGCATGCGTCGTTTCGTCGTCTGCGGTTTGACGCGGTAAACGCTACATGTAGTAATTTTAGAGGCGTCAATTTGTCGCCTAGAAACGTATGTGGTTGTTAACGCAAGGAATGTGGCAAAAAAACGCATTACTGTCTATGGGAACGCATGCGTACACATGTCTTTGCGTACACATGCGTACTTCGGACTGCGCATGTCCAGGAACTGATTTAGACATGCCCATTAAAGACACACCCTCCTGGAAATATCAAACGCATGCGCATAAAAAGCGCAAACACATGTAAAAACGCATGCAGACGCTGCATTTTTTTACCATCATGTGTAAGCTGATGCGGATAAAAAACGCTGCGTTATCAGACGTTTGCATGCCTTTTTTCATGCTTTTGAGGTTGCGGATGATGCGCTGCGTACTTAACCGCAAATGTGAAACTAGCCTAAGGGGTAAATTGCCAAGTCGCTGGTTTTATGAACTTGAGACTTTCAGACAATTAGATTAATAGAGAAGCAAGGTGCCATGAATTCTGTATCTGAAGCACATCGCTTTCTGTTACAGATCGAAAGGAAGGAGCGGAAGAGCAGCTGCGACACCTTCTATGAGGTCATGTGCTTGGAAAGCGAATCGGAAAGGGAGAGGCGGAAAACCACTGCAAGCCCATCCATCCGTCTCACCCAGTGTGGACCACAAGGAACCAACATCCCCTCACCGCCGGAGGATGACGAGGAGGAAGGTGAGCGCAGCAGGCCCGTCCACCAACCTAATGCTGTGTCCCGAAAGCGCTTCTCCTGTAACATGGGTTACTGTCTGTAAAGGGGGTGTCCGAGACTAAGGGTCTGACACTGGACACCCTCTGCTGTCACCTGCTCCACCCAGGACCTCATGGCTCCATACACTGTCCGTGGCTGCTCCCGCTATTGACCGGCAGATGAGGCTCAGTACCTTGGGAGCTGATATTGAGGACATATCCCATGGATAGATCATCATTATTTTCAGTCCCGAACAACCCTTTTAATTCAGGATTCCCAATGGATGATACATATGAGCAGAGGTTGATAAGGGCGCCCTGACCGAATGGTTCGGGGTCTCCCAGAAGGTCACGGAGGATAGCTCTTCCTTGTGTTAGTCCCCCATAACCCCTCTGAAGACTCTCTCTTTTTTTTTTTTTTTTATAATAAAGTAAAGCAACAGTTCTAAAAAGATGAATAATCCAGGGATTACATAATCAGAAATGAAGAAACAGGAAACACTTGGTAGAAAAGTGAAATTGTCTTTTTTTTCCCCCGAGAAGTCTGATTCATCCTTATATCTGGCATCTGTACAACAAGGCCTTTCCTGTGCTGAATCCGGAGGAAGCTCCTTGTGCGGGTGGAGCTCTGTGCTAGTGATGAGCGAATGTGCTGGGATAAGGTGTTATCTGAGCATGCTCATGTCCAAATGCGTTCTCAAAAAAATTGCTCGAGTCACTGCGGCTGTTCAACAGCCACAACACATGCAGGTCTAACAAACAGGCAATCCCATAATGTGTTGTGGCTGTCTAACAGCCGCAGGGACTCAAGCAATTTTTTTGAGCATGCCGAAAATACTCAAGTAGGATACGAGCATGCTCATATGACACCTTATCCCAGCACGCTCACGCATTACTACTCTGTACCCATGACCATACCACATATTAGTAGGGTGGATTCGCAGAGCCCGCTCCATCAACCACCTCAGTAATTAGAGCACTGATAACCACCTCTCGCCTGATGAGACCTCTTCTCTTGATTAGCCGTCCTGGCGTGGCGCACATGGGACCTCGTGCCAGGCCGGCTAATCAGAAGAAGAGCTGATAGGGCTACTCCTGGTCCGGCAGAAGGATTGTAAGTGCCGGGCATCGGAGAAATGACGGCAGAGATGCTCTGCAGCGTTTCTGGGTTTTGTGTGGTTTTTTTTTAGATCTATTCCTCTCTTGTCATCAGTACATTGTTGATGTTGCGCCCATTGCACACAGTGAGGAGATACGGCAAGCGTTAACCCTTTGGCTGCCGGGTCTGCGGGCAGAAGGAAAGGTGCCCACATTACGTTATCCTCCTGGCCCTTCTGAACCGTGAATTGGTGATTCTCAGATGAGCTGATGCAGCATAAAAAAAATCTTCCCTGTACCCAAAGCTCTCCATGTTATTGGCAGCTAGTAGCGGTGTATTATCACAAGTGCCCGGCGCCACCCACACACTGACGATAAATCTCCTCTCCGGCCCATTTACAGATTAACGTGGATTTTCCTGTTTCCTCTTACTGTGAAGTTATAAGATAGAAACAGCGCCACACTTGTCTGTAGGCAGCACCTGGTATTGCAGCTCAGATTTTGTATACACAAGCATTTATCCACTTTACGTCTACTCCTCATAACTCAAGTGCAGCCTTGAGCGGTTCCCTAAAAATATGCCTGTGTTACTTTAACTTTACCAAGCTGCTATACCAGACTCCACCTGTAGTCAGGAGCAGCGCTGTTCAGACTCCCTTATCGTTTTCCCAGACAACCCATTAATAATTGAAGTGTCATATAGCTTTCTAATATTTTTTTTTCTCTAATTCCTCAACGTGCTTTACAACATCTGCTTGTTGTCAGTGAATGTAATGTTCTTGATAACCATCAGAGACCTAAATGGGCTATTCACTACTCTGACAAACCCTTCTCAATCCCCCAGTAAAATAGTAACACTTATACTCCCCTCCAGTGCTGGCATTGTCCCTCCCGGGGATTGCATGACATTGTCACGCGATCCCTGAGGACAATCCGCGCTGATATTATCCTATTAACACTTACAAAACAAGCATGGCTGTATTTAAATAAGAGTTTTCAGCTGTCCGCCAGTGTAGTTCAATTAGACATCAAACTATACGTTACTCGCACTCCCCAGCTCCGACGCTGTCTCCCCGCAGTTGCACACGGTGTCTGTTCACTGTGTTGCAGCCAATAACTAAACTGCTGCTGAGCTCACTGATTGGTTGCAGTGCTGCCAGAATAACGCCAGCTTTGCCGATGAAAAAGACACAGGAAGCAGCAGTTGAGACTGTGCTGGACCAATGAAGGGGGGAGTAAAGCACAGTTTTTTGTTTTTTTTTTCTTAAGCAAACTGCAGCCAAAGGGCAAGGGTTTGACAAAATCTGAAAACCCCTTCAAAGTAAAAGTAGTTGATTCCCCCTCACCCACCTCCTAGTGTGATTGACCTGAGGGAGAGGGAGACGAGTGGGAGCATCACTGTGCAGGAATAGGGTGCCAACCTCCGCTGGTAGGCAGGGAGACATCAGCAGTATATTAGGGTGATTTTTTTTTTGTCTCCCCCACCCCCGCCCCCACCCCCTCACAATACAGACAATAGCTTGGCTGTTGGAGTCATTATTGTTTACTTTGGTATATATGGATAATAATTTTAACGTTTAATATTAAGTTATGTTTTATATGATTTATATTTATAAAATTGGATACTTTATTCGGTGATTCAGTTCTATTCTTTGTTACTTTTCTGATTGATCTACGGAGGGGACCGGTCATTTCGGTAAATGATTTCTGCCCAATTTCTATGCTGCAGTCAAACTTACTTTGGTTCCTTCTACCAAATTTACCAGAATCGAAGAACCTACAGTATTTGCGTCCTAGATAACACATTTTGGGGGCCTAAAGCCTAGTGACGGGTTTCTTTTAACACCTCCTGTATAATTCTTCAGCACATTATGTGGCTGAACTCTGTTCCTGGGTTTCATTGTGACGTCATTTCTGAACACTTCTGTTATTTTCCCCCCTAGATAACGATGAACCCCTTCTGAGCGGTTCGGGAGATGTATCCAAAGAATGTGCCGAAAAAATCCTGGAAACCTGGGGAGATCTCCTGTCAAAATGGTAAGAGAACATCTATGTGGTGTTTATTCATTATTACAATCATCCTGCCGACTCCCGTTAATTCAGAACTTCTTATGGTTCAGGCCAGAAAATGATATTTAGGCCGTGTGCACACGTTGCAGATTTTTTGCGTTTTTTTCGCATTTTTTCTCTATAAAAAAGCTATAAATCCGCAAAAAATCTGCATACATTATGCATCCCATCATTTTTAATGAATTCCACAATTTTTGTACACATGATGCGTTTTTTTCCGCCTTAAAAACACATCGCGGTAAAAAGCGCAGCATGTTCATTAATTTTGCGGATTTTTCGCGGATTTCCCACTATATAATGCATTGGAAAATGTCCGGAAAAATCCGCAAAAAAAAACGCACCAAAACGCGGTAAAAACGCGCAAAAAAAAAAAAAAAAGAAGGCGAATAAAACGCATGCAGAATTCTTGCAGAAAATCTCAGGAATTTTCTGCTAGAATTCCTGAAAGTCTGCACATAGCCTAAGTCCCAGTGTCTCCAAACTGGAACCATTGATTCCAATGTGTGTTGCTGCCAAGAGAGGCTTGTTGTTTTTTTGCCAGACAAGTTGTAGTTTTGAATAACACCATTCATTTTATCATAAAATGTCCTGGAAAATGGCAAAAATATTCACCCTTCTAAAGTCAGTACTAGCGTGTTTCCCCGATAGTAAGACGTAGTGGGGGTTTTAGCGGGGTCGGCTAATGTAAGACGCACCCCGAAAGTAAGACATAGTACTGTACGTTGGAAAAATATAAGCCGCACCAGTACCTTTTTCTGCATTAACTGCGGGATGCGGACGATTCAGCGAAGGATTCACTGGTAACCAGGGTAAACATCGGGTTACTAAGCGCAGGGCCGCGCTTAGTAACCCGATGTTTACCCTGGTTACCAGTGTAAATGTAAAAAAAAAAAAAAGTGAGGTGTCATATCTTGTTTTTTTGGAGTTTTTGGGCTGTCGGGACAGAATACAGTGGCTCTTCCTTTGCCTTTTGGTGTTTTTAATCCTTCAGAAAGATACTGTTGACTTCCATCTCCAAGTTCTAATGGTCGCTTCGCCGGAGGGCGCCCCAGTGCAGGCTGCAGTAGGCCGGCTCTGGCGGCGGGTCCATGCGGGGTGGAGTAGATGAAGCTGGCCGCTGCTTGCTGCTCCGGAGCGCACAGTCCGTGCGGGGGATGGTGCACCGGGCCAGGGGAGGACAGGACGTGCAGGTATCCGCCGCCTCCTGCGCCAACCACAGCGCCGCCCCCGGCCACGAACCCCCCGGGGAAGCTGGAGCATTTGTCGGGGAGCAGCAGCTGGTCGTGCCCGAGGTGGCTTCCCTTTCTCATGGTACAGAGCCGCCGCCTTCTCCGCTCTCCTCGTGAGGCGGATTGTACGGCTGTGTGTGCTCGGGCCCCAGCTCCGACCTTCGCGCGTAAACCGCATCCCTTCATTCATTGTCAGCTTCCTGGAGCCATTTTTCAGCCGCGGCGGTGGCAGGGAGGTCGGAGCTGGGGCCCGAGCACACACAGCCGTACAATCCGCCTCCCCCAGTGCTCGATAACCCTCCGACGAGCTCACCTCAGCACCGAGGGGACCTGCTCTAACTGCAGCCCCGGCTATTTGTAGGGTGCAGGCCGGGCAGTGCGGATTACTGGGGTCACAAGGAGGAGAGCGGAGAAGGCGGCGGCTCCGTACCATGAGAAAGGGAAGCCACCTCGGGCACGACCAGCTGCTGCTCCCCGACAAATGCTCCAGATCCTCCGGGGGGGTTCGTGGCCGGGGGCGGCGCTGTGGTTGGCGCAGGAGGCGGCGGATACCTGCACGTCCTGTCCTCCCCCGGCCCGGTGCACCATCCCCCGCACGGACTGTGCGCTCCGGAGCAGCAAGCAG
Source organism: Ranitomeya variabilis (assembly GCF_051348905.1). NCBI lineage: Eukaryota > Metazoa > Chordata > Amphibia > Anura > Dendrobatidae > Ranitomeya > Ranitomeya variabilis. The sequence goes on from NC_135233.1 coordinate 206,763,149, forward strand.
CGGCCAGCTTCATCTACTCCACCCCGCATGGACCCGGCGCCAGAGCCGGCCTACTGCAGCCTGCACTGGGGCGCCCTCCGGCGAAGCGACGATTAGAACTTGGAGATGGAAGTCAACAGTATCTTTCTGAAGGATTAAAAACACCAAAAGGCAAAGGAAGAGCCACTGTATTCTGTCCCGACAGCCCAAAAACTCCAAAATCACCTCTGGAAAAAACAAGATATGACACCTCACTTTTTTTTTTAATTTTTTTACATTTACACTGGTAACCAGGGTAAACATCGGGTTACTAAGCGCGGCCCTGCGCTTAGTAACCCGATGTTTACCCTGGTTACCAGGGGACTTCGCATAGTTGGTCGCTGGAGAGCCGTCTGTGTGACAGCTCTCCAGCGACCACACAGGTTTTTTTTCCAATGTAAGACACCCCCGAAAGTAAGACATAGTGGGACTTTTGAGTGGTAAAAGAATGTAGGACGCTGTCTTACTATCGGGGAAACACGGTATGTAGAGCCTCCTTTTGCAGCAATTACAGCTGCAAGTCACTTTGGATAAGCCTCTATGAGCTTTCCACATCTGGCCACTGGGTTTTTTGCCCATTCCTCAAGGCAAAACTGCTGAAGCGCCTTCATGTAAAGGTACCGTCACACTAAGCGACGCTGTAGCGATACAGACAACGATGCCGATCGCTGCAGCGTCGCTGTTTGGTCGCTGGAGAGCTGTCACACAGACCGCTCTCCAGCGACCAACGATGCCGAGGTCCCTGGGTAACCAGGGTAAACATCAGGTTGCTAAGCGCAGGGCCGCGCTTAGTAACCCGATGTTTACCCTGGTTACCAGTGTAAAATGTAAAAAAACAAACACTACATACTCACCTTCGCGTCCCCCGACGTCCGCTTCCTGCACTGACTGAGTGCCGTCCCTAACAGCAGAGCGGTGACGTCACCGCTGTGCTGTACTTTCACTTTACGGTCGGCGCTCAGTCAGTGCAGGAAGCGGACGCCGGGGGACCCGAAGGTGAGTATGTAGTGTTTGTTTTTTTTACATTTTACACTGGTAACCAGGGTAAACATCGGGTTACTAAGCGCGGCCCTGCGCTTAGTAACCCGATATTTACCCTGGTTACCATTGTAAAACATCGCTGGTATCGTTGCTTTTGCTGTCAAACACAACGATACACGGCGATCTGACGACCAAATAAAGTTCTGAGCTTTAATCAACGACCAGCGATATCACAGCGGGATCCAGATCGCTGCTGCGTGTCAAACACAACGATATCGCTAGCCAGGACGCTGCAACGTCACGGATCGCTAGCGATATCGTTTAGTGTGACGGTACCTTTAGTTGTTTTCCTCTCGTGAACAACAAGAATCTTCAAGTCTGACCACAGATTCTCAATTAGATTAAGATCTGGGCTGTGATTAGGCCACTCCAAAACATTTACGTATTTCTCCTTAAACCTCTCGAGTGTTGGTTTAGCAGTATGCTTTGGGTCATTGTCTTGTTGGAAGGTGAACCTCCATACCAGTCTCAAATTACTGACAGACTTAGTCTACGTTCACATTAGCGTTCTGCGCCGCAGCGTCGGGCGCCGCAGCGGCGCCGCATGCGTCATGCGCCCCTATATTTAACATGGGGGCGCATGGACATGCGTTGTGCTGCGTTTTGTGACGCATGGCCGCAAGCGTTGGGCGCAGAGAACGCAACAAGTTGCATTTTTTTTGCGTTTAACTTTCGGCGAAAAAGGACGCATGCATCGCAAAACGCAGCGTTTTAGCGTGCGTTTTGTTGCATTTTTGTTTGCGTTGTGCGTTGCGTCGCCGACGCAGCGGCGCACAACGCAAATGTGAACGTAGCCTTAAACAGGTTTTGCTCAAGAATATCTCTGTATATCGCACCATCCATCTTCCCCCTCAACTGAGACTATTTTCACTGTCCCTGCTGACGGAAAACATCCCCACAGCATGATGTTGCAACCACCATATTTCACTGTGGGGATGGTGTTTTTTTTTTTTGTTTGATGACCTGTGTTGGTTTGAAACTAGACATAGTGTTTACCTTGGTGGCCAAAAAGTTAATTTTATTTTGTCCTATCTAACAACAGTATGTTCCTCCATATATTTGGGGAGTCTCCTGCGTGTGTTTTGCCAAACTCAAAGCTAGCCTTACAATTTTTTTGTGTTATTAAAGGCTTTTTTCTGCCCACTCCTTAATAAACACCACCTTCATGGAGTGTATGGCTTATTGAGGTCGTATGGACTGATACTCCAGTCTCTGCTTGGGAGCTCTGCAGCTCCTTCAGGGTTACCATTCGTCTCTGTGGCCTCTCTGATTAATGCCCTCCTTGCCTGGGCTGACAGTTTTGGTGGGCGGCCCTCTCTTGGCAGGTTTGTTGTCGTACCATATTTTTATCATTTGATGATAATGTGGGGGAGGAAGAAATAACATTTTGCTTGCGTTTTATTGCTGTATTCTTTTAAGGAAGGTATGCTGACCAAAAAAAACCCGACACAATTCTTGCAATTTGATTTTTTTTCCCCCCTTTTTACCAATTATGATGTTTACTGTTCGGGTCAAGTTATATTTTTGATATATATATACATATGATTTTATATTTTTGCCCCTTTTTTTTAGTAATCTGAAAAACGAATGGTGATTTTTAAAAAAGTTCTCTTTTTTGTGTTTTAAAAAAACAGATTTTTTGCTTCCGTTACTTAAAAGAAAAAAGGCAGATTTTGTTTTTCCAAAATCTAAAAGCAGCATAATGTAGGGGCAGAGAGCCTGATTCCAGGGATGTGTAACTTGCTCAGCAGCTTGCTCTAGTTTCAATTTTCTCAGTGTTTTATCAGCAGGAGATTATCAGTAGAGGACTAGTTGCCAAGTGCCAGGCAGTCCATCATCTAATCCGTGTAACCCTGCCCCCCACCACTGATTGGCGGCTTTCTGTGTACTTCACATTCAGAGAACTGATAGATCTACAGCAGATATAACTGGGATTATATCACAACTGTAGCAAGCAGTCCGGTAAGTGACACATCGCTGGAATCGGGGTCTCTGTCTGTCTTGACAAGACATCATCCTGCTCTCAGATTCTGTAGCAAAAATTCACTTTAATTTCAGTCCCCTTTGGGGACTTGAACCTGTAATTTCTACCATATCAACCACCCTTGCCCCACCATGATAATGTCAGATCTTGAATGACAGCAGCAATAACAATCTCACTTTCTTGAGGATTTTTTTTTTCTTAAACACCTGTCTGGTTTCTTGTGGGGAAAAAAAAACTGCTTTGTCTTTTCAACAATTCCTTCCCAGGTGAAAAGTATGAAAACTTGACATTTTTGCTCTTATTTTATTCCCGCTTGGCCGTCGAGCAATACATTTTTTTTTTAAAAAACCGCTATATGGTTTCAGAGATATTTAGTGCTGCATTTTTATGATCTTTTCCAGGGGCACGTGGCTCCCCAGATCCTCTGGGGCATGTCTTTAGGCTGCTTTGCATAATTACTCTGAGCCAGCCACGCCTCCATATTGACGACCATAACTATCATAATAAAAAGGCTCAGATCTCTGGACCCGAATGGTGGATTTAAAGAGAGCAAAAAATATGTTACTCAGGGAAGCAGTGGGAATAAAATAAGAGGAAATGCTGGGCACTACTGACCTGATGACAGGACCCCTTTAAACACAATCAATTGATGTTTAATAACAACTGTGGCGTAGACCTGATAATTGAGGGAAAAAACTGCACCCGGAACCCAGCACAGACTGCAGGATGTGTGATTAGGAATGGGGGGAAAGAAACGGAGCGGACTGGTAATCTGCTTCCATTAAATGAAATCTAATTCTGTACCGTAAATGTTTCTCCAGACACCGTGCGTGCGGGGCCGCTTGATCAGTCCCTCTGATTAGCTGCTAAATAATTTTATATCATTTAACACCCTGCATCATTCTGTGTAGGGAAAAGGCCCAGGGATGCCAGCGCAGACATGTCAGGAGCAGTGACAGCTTCTCTTTAACCCTTTGATAACCAAGCTTTTCTTTCTTTTCTTTCTCCCCCTTCCTGATCAGCCATTACGTTTTTTATTGTTCCATCCACATACCGTATGTGTTTTCTTTTTTTTTGTGGGTTGAGTTGTAGCTTTGAACGACGCCATTTGTTTTATCATATATTGTATAGAAAAAAAGAGAAAAAAATGCAGTAAAATTGTAAAAAAACAAAACCCGAATCCAAAATTTTTTTGGAATTTACCTAACGGTATAAATATTTTTAGATTTTTGTGGTGTTGGGCAATACTGCACTGAACAATATTAACCCCTTCACCCCCGGAGCTTTTTCCGTTTTTTAGTTCGTTTTTCGCTCCCCTCCTTCCCAGAGCCATAACTTTTTTATTTTTCCGTCAATATGGCCATGTGAGGGCTTATTTTTTGCGAGACGAGATGCACTTTTGAACGATACCATTGGTTTTACCATGCCCTGTAACAGAAAACGGGAAAAAAATTCCAAGTGTGATGAAATTGTAAAAAAAGTGCAATATCACACTTGTTTTTTCTCTCTCTCTATATATAGATAGATAGATAGATAGATAGAGATAGATATAGAGAGAGAGATAGATGCGTTTTTCTCCATTGACTTACATTAGCGACGCAGTGCGACGGATTGCCACACGTCGCAACAGTCGTGCGACGGTTGCATCGTGTTGCGTCAGACCGTCGCCACCAAAAAACGTTGCTTGTAACGTTTTTGGTGCGTCGTTCCCGTCTTTTCCGCCCCGCCTCCCCGCACCTCACAATGGGGCAGCGGATGCGTTGAAAAACAGCATTGGCTGCCCCCATTGTGCGGCGCATTCACTGCTAGCATCGGAACGTCGCAACGACGAAATTCGTCGTGCGTCGTCCGACGCTAGTGTGAAAGTAGCCTAACACAGCTGTCGCCTGTGACAAGCAATGTATGTGTACAGCAGAGGCTGCACAGAGGTTGTAGTGGGTGTCCTGTTTTATTTTGGGTGTGAGCGCACATGCCGGGGGTCTGCAGCTTCCTGCACTCTGCGCTGTCATTACTGAGCTGAATGCATAGGCAGTCTGCAGTTGGCTCCTGAGCGCCCTCCAGTGGTGGCTGTAGGTAGTGATGTTTGCTCCGTTCCTCGATATTTTACATGTAGCAGAGCTGCTTATGTTCTCACTGTTACGTGGATTAGTAAAGTTGATGAATACGGGGCTGCAGGTGGGTGATTTTTTTCTCCATGTAAGTGTCCCTTCTTCTTTCTTTTGCTCTAATCCCATTTTACTGTTTCCAGGCACCTGAATCTGAGCGTGCGTCCGAAGCAGCTGTCCACTCTGGTGAGGAGCGGCGTGCCGGAGGCATTAAGAGGAGAAGTGTGGCAGCTCTTAGCCGGATGTCACAACAATGATTACCTGGTGGAGAAATACAGGCTGCTCATCACTAAAGTAAGTCCAGGAACGCTTCAGATAGGCAAAATGTTTGGGTCAAACCTTTGTTGCCCTAATGACCTTGGCGGTGTGTGAATAGCGCCAGCTGACTTATTATTTTAATATCGAAGTCCGTCCCATGCTCTTTCTATCCGTCAGAGAAGGGGGCTGGCTTACCTATTGAAATAGGCTGTCAGCCGGTCCCCGTCGCACGCTGATAGAGGAATGGATTTATTGTGTTGAGGGTAGGATTGGAAGCGATGTAGATGAGTCAGGATAGAGCAGGTAATAAAGGGGCCAGTTATGACATGATATGTATGTTATATAGCTTACTATGTAATGTGTTTATGCAATTACATGTTTTGTTATACACGTTTGCTTCCTTTCTGTGCAACAGTGAAACAGAGAAAAAGGCAAATTGGATATAAATTCACACAAATCCCCAATTCTTGAAACTTTTCCAAAATTGTGGGTAAACAACTTTGTTTCAAGCATGTGATGCTCGTTCAGATTCGCCTGTGGCAAGTAACAGGTGTGGGCAATATGAAAATCCCACCTGAAACCAGATAAAAATGGGAGAAGTTGGCTCAATCTTTGCATTGTGTGTCTGTGCGTGGTACACTATGCATGGAGAACAGAAAGAGGAGACCGCTGTCTGAGGACTTTAGTACTATGTGTAATAAATATAATATTATATATATATATATATATATATATATATATATATATACATACACACAGTTAGGTCCATATATATTTGGACAGAGACAACATTTTTCTCATTTTGGTTATAGATATTACCACAATGAATTTTAAACAAAACAATTCAGATGCAGTTGAAGTTCAGACTTTCAGCTTTCATTTGAGGGTATCCACATTAAAATTGGATGAAGGGTTTAGGAGTTTCAGCTCCTTAACATGTGCCACCCTGTTTTTAAAGGGACCAAAAGTAATTGGACAGATTCAATAATTTTAAATAAAATGTTCATTTCTAGTACTTGGTTGAAAACCCTTTGTTGGCAATGACTGCCTGAAGTCTTGAACTCATGGACATCACCAGACGCTGTGTTTCCTCCTTTTTTTTGCTCTGCCAGGCCTTCACTGCGGTGGTTTTCAGTTGCTGTTTGTTTGTGGGCCTTTCTGTCTGAAGTTTAGTCTTTAACAAGTGAAATGCTGCTCAATTGGGTTGAGATCAGGTGACTGACTTGGCCATTCAGGAATATTCCACTTCTTTGATTTAATAGACTCCTGGGTTGCTTTGGCTTCATGTTTTGGGTCATTGTCCATCTGTAGTATGAAACGACGACCAATCAGTTTGGCTGCATTTGGCTGGATCTGAGCACACAGTATGGCTCTGAATACCTCAGAATTCATTCTGCTGCTTCTGTCCTGTGTCACATCATCAATAAACACTAGTGACCCAGTGCCACTGGCAGCCATGCATGCCCAAGCCATCACACTGCCTCCGCCGTGTTTTACAGATGATGTGGTATGCTTTGGATCATGAGCTGTACCACGCCTTCAACATACTTTTCTCTTTCCATCACTCTGGTAGAGGTTGATCTTGGTTTCATCTGTCCAAAGAATGTTCTTCCAGAGCTGTGCTGGCTTTTTTAGATGTTTTTTAGCAAAGTCCAGTCTAGCCTTTTTATTCTTGATGCTTATGAGTGGCTTGCACCGTGCAGTGAACCCTCTGTAGTTACTTTCATGCAGTCTTCTCTTTATGATAGATTTGGATATTGATATGCCGACCTCCGGGAGAGTGTTGGTCACTTGGTTTGCTGTTGTGAAGGGGTTTCTCTTCACCATGGAGATTATTCTGCGATCACCCACCACTGTTGTCTTCCGTGGGCGCCCAGGTCTTTTTGCATTGATGAGATCACCAGTGCTTTCTTTCTTTCTCAGGATGTACCAAACTGTACATTTTGCCACTCCTAATATTGTAGCAATTTCTCGGATGGGTTTTTTCTCTGTTTTCACAGCTTAAGGATGGCTTGTTTCACCTTCATGGAGAGCACTTTTGACCGCATGTTTACGTCATAGGAAAACCTTCCAAATGCAAGCACCAAACCTCAAATCAACTCCAGGCCTTTTATCTGCTTAGTTGAGAATGACATAATGAAGGGATTGCCCACACCTGTCCATGAAATAGCCTTGGAGTCAATTGTCCAATTACTTTTGGTCCCTTTAAAAAACAGGGTGGCACAGGTTAAGGAGCTGAAACTCCTAAACTCTTCATCCAATTTTAATATGGATACCCTCAAATGAAAGCTGAAAGTCTGAACTTCAACTGCATCTGAATTGTTTTGTTTAAAATTAAATTGTGGTAATGTCTATAACCAAAATGAGAAAAATGTTGTCTCTGTCCAAATATATATGGACCTAACTGTATGTATGTATGTATGTATGTATGTATATATATATATATATATTTATTATGTGATTGCACTTACTGAGTGTATTAGGGGACACTCATTTGGCAGAGGATTAACGTAGTCAGGCAAGGGTTTTCACTTTAACAGTCCATGTGGTTTATTATGGAGTCATAAGCCACAGAAATATGATCGACAAGCAAACAGTCTTTACATCAATCTTCACATCATAGTATACGGCTTTGAAACGCGGTCACTAAACACGCCGAACCTCTGTGTCCAGTTATCGTGGGTGACCGCACGCCACACAGTTCATTAATGTCCATGGAGCACAACAGGCACCAACATACGACATTACGGTTGCAGTCTCTAATCATCCTGGAACTTACTCCGTCCAGTTACCATGGGTGACTGCACAGCACCCCATACGCTGGGATACCTTCCAGGAGCTCCTGCTCCATACGCTGACTCCTGTCAGTACTCTCTCTCAGGGAAGCTGCCGAACTGGGATCACCGTCCCCAGCCATGCCTTGCTCACCAGGCCACCTGACAGTCCAGATCCTCAGACTGGCTGTAGCTTCCCCAAACGCAGTGCCATCACAGACTCTGCACACGCGTCCTCTCTGTGCGCTATTCAGGACGTCCATCCCCAACTGGGACCGTCCAACACACAGGCCCCAGGTCCAAGGCCTCCCCCATGTGCTCTTCTGGGATCTAGTCCTACTCCCAGGACCTCCCAACACAGAGGCCCTCCAGGACCTGGCACACAAACCACTCCGGTCCATCCATCTTTTTTCCCATGTGACCCACATGGTCACATTATATACTTGTAGCCACTCCCATAGGTGGGAGGTGTGTGTGGCTAGTTCAATTATTACAACTACAGATATGCCTCCATGCATATCCTGAGGAGCACATGCAGCGCCACCTAGCTGTAGCAGGGGGTCACAATCTCTCTCGCTCTCTCTCTCTCCATTGCGCAGCCCACGCAGTACATTGCGCAGCCCACGCAGTACATTGCGCAGCCCACGTTGTATATTGCGCAGCCCACGTATATAGCAATGTGGGCATGATATCCCTGTTAAAAAAAAAAAAAAAAAAAAAAAAAAAATTAAATAAAAAATAGTTATATACTCACCTTCCATTGGCGCCTGGATCCAGGAAGCGGTTACCGACGCTTGGGGTCCACTGGAGCTCCGTGGAGCCGCTCGCGCCGGCCGCCATCTTCCGTTCCCAGGATGCATTGCGAGCAGAGAGACCGCTAAGTCTTCTGGGTAATTTCGCAATGCATCGCCAGGAACGGAAGATGGCGGCCGGCGCAAGCGGCTCCGCGGACTAAGGAGAGTGAGAATAGCAGGTTTTTTGTTTTTTTATTATTTTTAACATTACATTTTTTTTTACTATTGATGCCGCATAGTCAGCCTCAATAGTAAAAAATTGGGGACACACAGTTAATAGCAGCGGTTACGGAGTGCGTTACCTGCGGCATAACGCGGTCCGTTACCGCCGGCATTAACCCTGTGTGAGCGGTAACCGGAGGGGAGTATGCGGGCGCCGGGCACTGAGTGCGGGGAGTAAGGAGCGGCCATTTTCTTCTGGGCTGTGCGCGTCGCTGATTGGTTGTGGGCGCTTTGCCACTACCAATCAGCGACTTGGATTCCATGACAGACAGAGGCCGCGACCAATGAATATCCGTGACAGAAAGAAAGAGAGACAGAAAGACAGACAGACGTGAGTGAGATATATATATATACATACATACATACATACATACATACATACATACATACATACATACATACATACACTGTGTATGTGTGTATATATATATATCTAATATATAAAGATGTATGTATGTATGTATGTATGTCCGGGATTGGCATCTGAACCGTCGCAGCTACAGCCACAAAATTTTGCACAGTCTCACGTCTGGACCCCGAGTGTGTCAAAGCTATGTTGTGAGGTGAAATTTTAACCCCGCATTTTCCAATTCACCAAACAATTTTGCCCCTATCTACATAATGGGGAAAAAATGAAAGGAAAAGTGTTGGAGGCAAATTAACAGCCGCCAGATGTGAACAAGGGGGACTTAAAGAATGAGAGCGATGGCGCCAAAGAGTATATACTGTACAGTTGCTAAGGTGGGGCCCCGACATGGGATAATCACCACACCACCACGGGGATATGAACACACACACAAAATGCGCCACACACTACCACGTGCTCGAACACATATACCACCCTCAGCGCACATTTCACCACACATACACCAACCTCGCCACATAAAAGTTGAAACACAAAAGTCGCCGCTCAAAACTCGCCACGCGCAAAACTCTCCACATGCAAAACTCTCCACACGTGCAAAACTCACCTCATGGAAAACTCGCCACACGCAAAACTTGCACACGCGGAAAAATTGCCACATGCACAAAAGTTGCAACACATGCAAAAGTTGCCTCACACAAAACTTGCACATACTCAAAAGGCACCACACATAAAACTCGCCACGCGCAAAACTCGCCATGCGCAAAACTTGCTGCACACAACTTGCTACACTAACCTGTCACATGCAACTCGACACACAAAAAGTTGCTACACGCATGTCGCCACACAAAACTCATCTCACAAAAGTCGCTACATGCATGTCGCCACACGCAACTCAACACACACAACTTGACACACGAAACTCGCCCTAAAACACACACAAGTCTGGTATTATCCTTCAAAAATAAAAATCTGATTAATAAGCTGACAAACTACAAGAGCAACAAATGTACCATATAGGAATCCGGCAGCTGTCAGTCACATGACCAGTCTATTATGTGTATGTGTGAGCTAATATATACTGCCAGGGGGTGGGCTTACTGTTGGCTGGGGATTTATCAGGCTGCCAATTTAGCTTACAAATACTGAGGTAAAAATACTGACCAAAAAACGTGTGAACGAGGTCTAATACAGGAGGAGATGACATACAGATATATACTATATACAGGAGGAGATGACACACAGGTATATACTATTTACAGGGGAGATGACACACAGGTATATACTATATGCAGGAGGAGATGACACACAGATATATACTATATACAGGAGAGATGACACACAGGTATATACTATATAGAGGAGGAGATGACATACAGGTATATACTATATACAGTAGCAGATTACCTACAGGTATATAGTATATACATGAGGAGATGACAAACAGGTATATGCTATGTATAGGAGGAGATGACATACAGGTATATACTATATACAGGAGGAGATGACACACAGATATATACTATATATAGGTGAGATGACACAGGTATATACTATATACAGGAGGAGATTACATACAGGTATATACTATATATAGGAGGAGATGACATACAGGTATATACTATATACAGGGGAGATGACACACAGCAGGTATATACTATATACAGGAGATGACATACAGGTGTATACTATATATAAGGGAGATGACAAACATGTATATACTGAGGTGAAAATGAGAGGTGTGAGGTGAAAATGAAAAGGTGTGAGTGCAAAATGAGAGGAGTGAGGGAAAATAGTGGAGTGATCGGAAAATGACAGATGTGAGGTCGAAATGACAAGTGTTAGGGGGGAATGAGAGGAGTGGGGGAAAATAAGAGGAGTGAGGGAGAAAATGAGAGATGTGAGGGGGAAAATGAAAGATGTGATGGCAAAATGAGAGGCGTGATGGGAAAATAAGAGAAGTGAGGTGCTATAACTAACCACAGATATTTACTATGCCCAGGCAACGCCGGGCTCTTCAGCTAGCTTAGATTTACAATCTCCATGCTTTTCTCATGGTCAACTTTATGTGGCCTGTTCAAGAGTTGGAACAGCCAAAAATCTGTTTGTCTTTGCACCTGAAGGAAAAACTTAAGAATGTCGTTTATCAAAAGGCTCTCGAATAAGTAGTAGAAGATTACTTCACATTACTTGGCCAATTTAGTTAAATCTGTGTGGAATATCTCTGGTGTTGAAATATATGTTGTAAAATGCTTCTATTAGCTTAGTTTTTGCCTTTTAATAATTACATTTCTGTCTATTTGTTTTGTGGTTTTTTTGTGCAGAATAAATTTTTGTTAACACATTCTATTTTGCTAACAGCAGTTATTACCCCGGGCGAAGCCGGGTAGTACAGCTAGTAATATATATATATATGTGTGTGTGTGTGTGTGTGTGTGTGTGTGTGTGTGTGTGTGTGTGTATACACGCACACACACACACACACATATATATATATATGTGTGTGTATATATATATATACTAGATGGCAGCCCGATTCTAAAGAATCGGGAGTCTAGAATCCATATATACTTTATTTATTCAAATGTAAGAATAATTTGGTGGGCGGGGCCCCTCGGCCTCCGATTTGGTGGGCGGGGCCCCTCGGCCTCCGATGTGGTGGTCGGGGCCCCTCGGCCTCCGCTTTGGTGGGCGGGGCCGGGCCCCTCGGCCTCCGCTTTGGTGGGCGGGGCCCCTCGGCCTCCGATTTGGTTGGCGGGGCCCCTCGGCCTCCGCTTTGGTGGGCGGGGCTCCTCGGCCTCCGATTTGGTTGGCGGGGCCCCTCGGCCTCCGATTTGGTTGGCGGGGCCCCTCGGCCTCCGATTTGGTGTGTGCTCTGCCTGGGGCCACTGTGCTCTGCCTGGGGCCCCATATGCTGCCTGGGGCCCCTGTGCTCTGCCTGGGGCCCCTGTGCTCTGCCTGGGGCCACTGTGCTCTGCCTGGGGCCCCATAAGCTGCCTGGGGCCCCTGTGCTCTGCCTGGGACCACTGTGCTCTGCCTGGGGCCCCATATGCTGCCTGGGGCCCCTGTGCTCTGCCTGGGGCCACTGTGCTCTGCCTGGGGCCCCATATGCTGCCTGGGGCCACTGTGCTCTGCCTGGGGCCCCTGTGCTCTGCCTGGGGCCACTGTGCTCTGCCTGGGGCCCCATATGCTGCCTGGGGCCCCTGTGCTCTGCCTGGGGCCCCTGTGCTCTGCCTGGGGCCCCTGTGCTCTGCCTGGGGCCCCTGTGCTCTGCCTGGGGCCCCATATGCTGCCTGGGGCCCCTGTGCTCTGCCTGGGGCCCCATATGCTGCCTGGGGCCCCTGTGCTCTGCCTGGGGCCACTGTGCTCTGCCTGGGGCCCCATAGGCTGCCTGGGGCCCCATAGGCTGCCTGGGGCCCCTGTGCTCTGCCTGGGACCACTGTGCCCTGCCTGGGGCCCCATATGCTGCCTGGGGCCCCTGTGCTCTGCCTGGGGCCACTGTGCTCTGCCTGGGGCCCCATATGCTGCCTGGGGCCCCTGTGCTCTGCCTGGGTGTAGGACACTGGTGACGTCACTTATCTCCGGACATTAGCTCCGGACATTAGCTCCGGACATTAGCTCCGGACATTAGCTCCGGACATTATCTCCGGACATTAGCTCCGGACAAAGCCACGGAAGTTGGCACAAATTGCAGGAAGTAGTATTCTAGGCAATTATATATTAGATGGGCATTTCCTGAAGGAAATACATGGTGCTTGAACAGCGCTACCAGCTTTACAGCAGCACTTTTCACACACGGGACTGGGGGGCGCACTTACTTTTGCACCCGGGGGCGCACTTACTTTTGCACCCGGGGGCGCACTTACTTTTGCACCCGGGGGCGCACTTACTTTTGCACCCGGGGGCGCACTTACTTTTGCACCCGGGGGCGCACTTACTTTTGCACCCGGGGGCGCACTTACTTTTGCACCCGGGGGCGCACTTACTTTTGCACCCGGGGGCGCACTTACTTTTGCACCCGGGGGCGCACTTACTTTTGGTGGGCGGGGCTCCTCGGCCTCCGATTTGGTGGGTGGGGACCCTCGGCCTCCGATTTGGTGGGCGGGGACCCTCGGCCTCTGATTTGGTGGGCGGGGCCGCTCGGCCTTTGATTTGTTGGGCGGGGACCGGCCTCCGATTTGGTGGGCGGGGTCCCTCGGCCTCCGCTTTGGTGGGCGGGGCCGCTCGGCCTTTGATTTGGTGGGCGGGGCTCCTCGGCCTCCGATTTGGTGGGCAGGGCCCCTTATCCTCCGATTTGGTGGGCGGGGCCCCTCGGCCTCCGATTTGGTGGGCGGGCCCCTCGGCCTCCGATTTGGTGGGCGGGCCCCTCGGCCTCCGATTTGGTGGGCGGGGACCCTCGGCCTCCGATTTGGTGGGCGGGGACCCTCGGCCTCCGATTTGGTGGGCGGGGACCCTCGGCCTCCGATTTGGTGGGCGGGGACCCTCGGCCTCCGATTTGGTGGGCGGGGACCCTCGGCCTCCGATTTGGTGGGCGGGGACCCTCGGCCTCCGATTTGGTGGGCGGGGACCCTCGGCCTCCGATTTGGTGGGCGGGGACCCTCGGCCTCCGATTTGGTGGGCGGGGACCCTCGGCCTCCGATGTGGTGGTCGGGGCCCCTTGGCCTCCGCTTTGGTGGGCGGGGCCGGGCCCCTCGGCCTCCGCTTTGGTGGGCGGGGCCGCTCGGCCTTCGATTTGGTTGGCGGGGCCCCTCGGCCTCCGATGTGGTTGGCGGGGCCCCTCGGCCTCCGATTTGGTGTGTGCTCTGCCTGGGGCCACTGTGCTCTGCCTGGGGCCCCATATGCTGCCTGGGGCCCCTGTGCTCTGCCTGGGGCCCCATATGCTGCCTGGGGCCCCTGTGCTCTGCCTGGGGCCCCTGTTCTCTGCCTGGGGCCCCATGTTCTGCCTGGGGCCCCTGTGCTCTGCCTGGGGCCACTGTGCTCTGCCTGGGGCCCCATAAGCTGCCTGGGGCCCCTGTGCTCTGCCTGGGACCACTGTGCTCTGCCTGGGGCCCCATATGCTGCCTGGGGCCCCTGTGCTCTGCCTGGGGCCACTGTGCTCTGCCTGGGGCCCCATATGCTGCCTGGGGCCACTGTGCTCTGCCTGGGGCCCCATATGCTGCCTGGGGCCCCATATGCTGCCTGGGGCCCCTGTGCTCTGCCTGGGGCCACTGTGCTCTGCCTGGGGCCCCATATGCTGCCTGGGGCCCCTGTGCTCTGCCTGAGGCCCCTGTGCTCTGCCTGGGGCCCCATATGCTGCCTGGGGCCCCTGTGCTCTGCCTGGGGCCCCTGTGCTCTGCCTGGGGCCCCTGTGCTCTGCCTGGGGCCCCATGTTCTGCCTGGGGCCCCTGTGCTCTGCCTGGGGCCCCATGTTCTGCCTGGGGCCCCTGTGCTCTGCCTGGGGCCCCATGTTCCGCCTGGGGCCCCTGTGCTCTGCCTGGGGCCACTGTGCTCTGCCTGGGACCACTGTGCTCTGCCTGGGGCCCCATATGCTGCCTGGGGCCCCTGTGCTCTGCCTGGGGCCACTGTGCTCTGCCTGGGGCCCCATATGCTGCCTGGGGCCCCTGTGCTCTGCCTGGGGCCACTGTGCTCTGCCTGGGGCCCCATATGCTGCCTGGGGCCCCTGTGCTCTGCCTGGGTGTAGGACACTGGTGACGTCACTTATCTCCGGACATTATCTCCGGACATTATCTCCGGACATTAGCTCCGGACATTAGCTCCGGACATTAGCTCCGGACATTAGCTCCGGACATTAGCTCCGGACAAAGCCACGGAAGTTGGCACAAATTGCAGGAAGTAGTATTCTAGGCAATTATATATTAGATGGGCATTTCCTGAAGGAAATACATGGTGCTTGAACAGCGCTACCAGCTTTACAGCAGCACTTTTCACACACGGGACTGGGGGGCGTGCTTACTTTTGCACCCGGGGCCGGGGGCGCACTTACTTTTGCACCCGGGGGCGCACTTACTTTTGCACCCGGGGGCGCACTTACTTTTGCACCCGGGGGCGCACTTACTTTTGGTGGGCGGGGCTCCTCTGCCTCCGATTTGGTTGGTGGGGCCCCTCGGCCTCCGATTTGGTGGGCGGGGCCCCTCGGCCTCCGATTTGGTGGGCGGGGACCCTCGGCCTCCGATTTGGTGGGCGGGGGCCCTCGGCCTCCGATTTGGTGGGTGGGGACCCTCGGCCTCCGATTTGGTGGGCGGGGCCCTCGGCCTCCGCTTTGGTGGGCGGAGCCGGGCCCCTCGGCCTCCGCTTTGGTGGGCGGGGCCCCTCGGCCTCCGATTTGGTGGGCGGGGACCCTCGGCCTACGATTTGGTGGGCAGGGACCCTCGTCCTCCGATTTGGTGGGCGGGGCCCCTCGGCCTCCGATTTGGTTGGTGGGGACCCTCGGCCTCCGCTTTGGTGGGCGGGGCCCCTCGGCCGCCTCCGATTTGGTGGGCGGGGCCCCTCGGCCTCCGATTTGGTGTGCGGGGACCCTCGGCCTCCGCTTTGGTGGGCGGGGCCCCTCGGCCTTCGATTTGGTGGGCGTGGCCCCTCGGCCTCCGATTTGGTTGGTGTGGACCCTCGGCCTCTGATTTGGTGGGCGGGGACCCTCGGCCTCCGATTTGGTGGGCGGGGACCCTCGGCCTCCGATTTGGTGGGCGGTGCCCCTCGGCCTCCGATGTGGTGGGCGGGGCCCCTCGGCCTCCGATTTGGAGGGCGGGGACCCCCGGCCTCCGATTTGGTGGGCGGGGCCCCTCGGCCTCCGATTTGGTGGGCGGGGACCCTCGGCCTCCGATTTGGTGGGCGGGGACCCTCGGCCTCCGATTTGGTAGGCGGGGACCCTCGGCCTCCGATTTGGTAGGCGGGGCCCCTCGGCCTCCGATTTGGTGGGCGGGGCCCCTCGGCCTCCGATTTGGTGTGTGCTCTGCCTGGGGCCACTGTGCTCTGCCTGGGGCCCCATATGCTGCCTGGGGCCCCATATGCTGCCTGGGGCCCCTGTGCTCTGCCTGGGGCCCCATATGCTGCCTGGGGCCCCTGTGCTCTGCCTGGGGCCCCTGTGCTCTGCCTGGGGCCCCATGTTCTGCCTGGGGCCCCTGTGCTCTGCCTGGGGCCCCTGTGCTCTGCCTGGGGCCCCTGTGCTCTGCCTGGGGCCCCTGTGCTCTGCCTGGGTGTAGGACACTGGTGACGTCACTTATCTCCGGACATTAGCTCCGGACAATATATATGTGTGTGTATATGTATATATGTATGTATATGTATATATATATACGTGTGTGTGTGTGTGTATATATATATATATATATATATATATATATATATATATATATATATATATATATATATATATATATATATATATATATATATATATACACACGTACACGTACGTGGATAGATACATATATACATATATACATACATACATACATTAACCCCTTCCCGACCTTTGACGCCACGTAGGCGTCATGAAAGTCGGTGCCAATCCGACCCATGACGCCTATGTGGCGTCATGGAATGATCGCGTTCCTGCAGATCGGGTGAAAGGGTTAACTCCTATTTCACCCGATCTGCAGGGAGAGGGGGAGTTGTACTTCAGCCCAGGGGGGTGGCTTTGCCCCCACGTGGCTACGATCGCTCTGATTGGCTGTTGCACTTTCAACAGCCAATCAGAGCAATTTGCAATATTTCACCTATGAAAATGGTGAAATATTGCAATCCAGCCATGGCTGATGCTGCAATAGCATCTGCCATGGCTGGAAATCATGCGCAGTGCGCCCGCCGAATCTGCCGGCCGGCAGATGCGTTCCATGTACATTTTGATCACTGTGGTAAACTTATCACAGTGATCAAAATAAAAAAATAGTAAATGACCCCCCCCCCCTTTATCACCCCCATAGGTAGGGACAATAATAAAATAAAGAAAATATTTTTTTTTTTCCACTAGGGTTAGAACTAGGGTTAGGGGTAGGGTTAGGGTTAGAACTAGGGTTAGCGTTAGAATTAGGCTATGTGCACACGGTGCGGATTTGGCTGCGGATCCGCAGCGGATTGGCCGCTGCGGATTCATAGCAGTGTTCCATCAGGTTTACAGTACCATGTAAACCTATGGAAAACCAAATCCGCTGTGCCCATGGTGCGGAAAATACAGCGCGGAAATGCTGCGCTGTATTTTCCGCAGCATGTCAATTCTTTGTGCGGATTTCGCAGCGTTTTACAGCTGTTCCTCAATAGGAATCCGCAGGTGAAATCCGCATAAAAAACACTGGAAATCCGCGGTAAATCCGCAGGTAAAACGCAGTGCCTTTTACCTGCGGATTTTTGAAAAATGGTGCGGAAAAATCTCACACGAATCCGCAACGTGGGCACATAGCCTTAGGGTTAGGGTTGGAATTAGGGCTAGGGTTGGAAATAGGATTAAGAATAGGCTTGTGGTTAGGGTTATGGTTAGGGTTAGGGATGTGTTGGGGTTAGGGTTGGGATTAGGGTTGTGGTTAGGGGTGTGTTGGGGTTGGGTTGTGATTAGGGTTAGGGGTGTGTTGGGGTTAGGGTTGGGATTAGGGTTAGGGGTGTGTTGGGGTTAGTGTTGGAGTTAGAATTGAGGGGTTTCCACTGTTTAGGCACATCAGGGGTCTCCAAACGCAACGTGGCGCCACCATTGATTCCAGCCAATCTTGCGTTCAAAAAGTCAAATGGTGCTCCCTCCCTTCCGAGCCCCGACGTGTGCCCAAACAGTGGTTTACCCCCACATATGGGGTACCAGCGTACTCAGGACAAACTGGGCAACAACTATTGGGGTCCAATTTCTCCTGTTACCCTTGTGAAAATAAAAAATTGCTTGCTAAAACATCATTTTTAAGGAAAGAAAAATGATTTTTTATTTTCACTGCTCTGCGTTGTAAACTTCTGTGAAGCACTTGGGGGTTCAAAGTGCTCACCACATATCTAGATAAGTTTCTTGGGGGGTCTAGTTTCCAAAATGGGGTCACTTGTGGGGGGTTTCTACTGTTTAGGCACATCAGGGGCTCTGCAAATGGAATGTGACGCACGCAGACCACTCCATCAAAGCCTGCATTTCAAAACGTCACTACCTCCCTTCCGAGTTCCGACTTGTGCCCAAACAGTGGTTTACCCCCACATATTGGGTATCAGGGTACTCAGGAGAAACTGGACAACAACTTTTGGGGTCCAATTTCTCCTGTTACCCTTGGGAAAATAAAAAATCATTTTTGAGAAAAGAAATATTTTTTATTTTCATGGCTCTGCGTTATAAACTTCTGTGAAGCACTTGGGGGTTCAAAGTGCTCACCACACATCTAGATTAGTTCCTTGGGAGGTCTAGTTTCCAAAATGGGGTCACTTGTGGGGGAGCTCCAATGTTTAGGCACACAGGGGCTCTCCAAACGTGACATGGTGTCCGCTAACGATTGGAGCTAATTTTCCATTCAAAAAGTCAAATGGCGCTCCTTCCCTTCCGAGCCTTGCCGTGCACCCAAACAGTGGTTTACCCCCACATATGAGGCATCGGCGTACTCAGGAGAAATTGCCCAACAAATTTTAGGATGCATTTTATCCTGTTGCCCATGTGAAAATGAAAGAATTGAGGCTAAAAGAAATTTTGTGTGAAAAAAAAGTACTTTTTCATTTTTGCGGATCAATTTGTGAAGCACCTGAGGGTTTAAAGTGCTCACTATGCCTCTAGATAAGTTCCTTGGGGGGTCTAGTTTCCAAAATGGGGTCACTTGTGGAGGAGCTCCAATGTTTAGGCACACAGGGGCTTTCCAAACGCGACATGGTGTCCGCTAACGATGGAAATAATTTTTCATTCAAAAAGTCAAATGGCGCTCCTTCCCTTCCGAGCCTTACCATGTGCCCAAACAGTGGTTTACCCCCACATGTGAGGTATCAGCGTACTCAGGACAAACAACGTCCGTGGTCCAGTTTCTCCTTTTACCCTTGGGACAATAAAAAAATTGTTGCTAAAAGATCATTTTTGTGACTAAAAAGTTAAATGTTCATTTTTTCCTTCCATGTTGCTTCTGCTGCTGTGAAACACCTGAAGGGTTAATAAACTTCTTGAATGTGGTTTTGAGCACCTTGAGGGGTGCAGTTTTTAGAATGGTGTCACTTTTGGGTATTTTCAGCCATATAGAACCCTCAAAATTACTTCAAATGTGAGGTGGTCCCTAAAAAAAATGGTTTTGTAAATTTTGTTGTAAAAATGAGAAATCACTGGTCAAATTTTAACCCTTATAACTTCCTAGCAAAAAAAAAAATTGTTTCCAAAATTGTGCTGATGTATAGTAGACATGTGGGAAACGTTATTTATTAACTATTTTGTGTCACATAACTCTGGTTTAACAGAATAAAAATTCAAAATGTGAAAATTGCAAAATTTTCAAAATTTTCGCCAAATTTCCGTTTTTTTCACAAATAAACTCAGAAATTATCGACCTAAATTTACCACTAACATGAAGCCCAATATGTCACGAAAAAACAGTCTCAGAATCGCTAGGATCCGTTGAAGCGTTCCTGAGTTATTACCTCATAAAGGGACACTGGTCAGAATTGGAAAAAACGGCAAGGTCCTTAAGGCCAAAATAGGCTGGGTCATGAAGGGGTTAATATATACACACACAGCGCAGTGACTTTCATTAGAAGTCTCGGCAGTCCTCCACATTTGGTGAAAGGCTGTTTACTTTGATACAGATCAGTAAAAGTCTGTTTTATTGGGTATGTATAAATGAGCCCGTTTTTATTTCCAGCTTCACTTACTGTTACTGATTTGTGTTAGGAGAGTAGCCTCTCGCCAATGGTGGGGCACTGCTGGGTCTTGTAAGGTAACGTTAGCCCTATGGAACTGTATGGATTAGTAGACTGCAGTAGTGACTAGTGAGGATCCACATTTCTAGCGTCTTATCTTGGCCTCATGTGCCATATGTACTGCCATAACGTCATTACCGGCTGTGTTTTTTCTCTCCTTTGTATGGATATTTACATGCCCCATGTAGTTTTCTTTCTTGCCTGTCCTGGGCTGCAGTCTGTTGCGCAGCCACTAGTGATGAGAGAACGTGCTGGGATAAGGTGTTATCTGAGCATGCTCGGCGTGCTCAAATAATCTGTTGGGAGTCTCCGCACCTGCATGTCTCGCTTCTGTTCGACTGCGGCAGCACATGAACGAATTGCCTGTTTGTTAGGCAGTCCCCATGTCTTTTGAGAAGCCGCAGGGACTTAAACATATTATTCGAGCCCGCTGAAGACCCTCGGTTAGCATCAGAGCATGCTCAGATAATACCCTATCCCAGCATGTTCGCCCATCGTGAACAGCCACTTCTCCTCTCTGTGATACTGCCACCTGCTGGCTGCATTATGCCTCCTGTACTCCTCCTGTAATCCACTCCCGTCTGGACTACTGTAACGCTCTATTAATTGGCCTCCCCCTCACACGACTTTCCCCTCTCCAGTCTATCCTTAATGCAGCAGCCAGGGTCGTCCATCTGGCTAATCGTTACTCGTCCGCTCTTCGCCAGTCATTACACTGGCTGCCCATTCATTACAGGATACAATTCAAAGTACTTGTTCTCACCCACAAAGCTCTCCACAGTGCGGCACCCCCTTACATCTCCTCCCTCACTTCTGTCTATTGGCCTAGCTGACCGCTGCGCTCTGCAAACGACTTTTGACTAACCTCTGCACTAATCCGTACCTCCCACTCCCGACTCCAAGACTTCTCCCGTGCTGCGCCAATCCTCTGGAATGCTCTACCCCAAGATATTAGGACCATCCACAACTTGCATAGTTTTAGGCGCTCGCTCAAAACTCATTTGTTCAGAGCGGCCTACCACGTTCACTGATCAAACTCATTTTATGTTTGTGTGTGTGTAGCCCATTCACTATCCCCATCTATTCCCCACTCCCTGAAGATGGCTGGACCATCATTGTAAATACACCCCTGTACTTTGTATCTCCCCACCTCATTGTAGATTGTAAGCTCTCATGAGCAGGGTCGTCTTATTTTGCTTTATTACTGTATTGTTAACATTGTTACCCATGACTGTTGTGTTTGAAACTGTTAAACTGTAAAGCGCTGCGGAATATGTTGGCGCTATATAAATAAAGATTATTATTATTATTATTATCCTGTACACCATAGAGGAGGATGAGAGTGCTATGCACGGACATTTTGTGTGCTTCCTCTGCTGTCAGCATCGGCCACCGCTTCTCTGTGATTCTGTGTGCAGCGAGCGGCCGCCATTCACTGGAGATAGATCAGCGCTCTTCCCCGGCACCCCATAGCACTGGGTGAAGCGCTCGGCCGCTCCGGGGTCAGTGTGTACAAGGATGCAACCAAGACCCCGCATTTATGTATGTAACTAAACTTTTTCTAAAACACACTTTCTTTAAAATCTGCACTACCACCATGACTTTTCAGATAATGACCAATTTTTAATTAGTAGTTCATACGTTGTGCGTCACTGTTATACTGGGGTATTCTTTTGCATTCTCTTTTAAAGAAAAAAAAATCAATTTTGTGATGGAAGTTATAATAGTATTTGTTAAACATGTGGTTGTGAAATAAGGGGTGCATGAAATGTCTACGGTGCCCGGCTGCTCTGTTCTGCCATAAGTGGAGCAAGGTCAGTACTGACTGTCGCCCCTCGTCCGTCCTCCTGTGAATGGCGTGCATGTCATTGTACGCAGGAGCTCTCCTGGTAGCCGCAGGTCTCTACATAATTCCATTGTGGCCACTAGAGGTTCTAGTGGTGCCACGGCCCAGAAGCCGTGCCCATCTGCATCATTATCTGTAGGTATTACTGAAGCTGTGTGCGGAGAGGGAAGGGTTGTGTGATTGTGGGTCCATTGCACAGTGTGACTCCGCCAGATGCGTATCATCCAGCCATGATGCAGACTTACAGGGGAGAGACAACTACAAGGCCGTTTGCAATTTGTAGTAGATCAGAGAAAGGTTGGTGGATTTAAAGTTACCATCTCCTCATCCATCAACTTCTCTGAGAATTTTGGGAAGTGCCTGAAACACTTTGTCCGTGGCAACCAGCACTGTGCGAGAGACACTATGTACTGGTGACTTGTCAGATCCGGACTGACCAGAAGACTGTACCAGACAGCTCTTACTGTGCTCACAGGTCCAGGTCCATCAAAGGCTACGAGTGTGTGGCCGTATCCTAATCTTTATTTCATAATTCTAAGCCTCTGTGCCTCTGTTGCCGCCCTTCCCCCACACCCCATTCCTCTGTTGCCGCCCTCTCACCCGACCCTGTGCCTCTGTTGCTGCCCTCCCCACCCGGTGCCTCTGTTGCTGCCCTTCCCCCCCCCCACTCTGTGCCTCTGTTGCCGCCCTCCCTTCCCACCCCAGGCCTCTGTTGCCGCCCTTACTTCCCTCCTCTTTTGCCGCCATCGCCCCCCCCCACCCCGTGGCTCTGCTGCCGCTCTTGCCCACCCCGTGGCTCTGTTGCCGCTCTTGCCCACCCCACCCCGTGGCTCTGTTGCTGCCCTCCCTTCCCATCCCGTGGCTCTGTTGCTGCGCTCCCTTCCCATCTCGTGGCTCTGTTGCTGCCCTCCCTTCCCATCCCGTGGCTCTGTTGCCGCCCTCCCTTCCCACCCCGTGGCTCTGTTGCCGCCCTCCCTTCCCACCCCGTGCCTCTGTTGCCAACCTTCCTTCCCACCCCGTGCCTCTGTTGCCGCCCTCCCTTCCCACCCCGTGCCTCTGTTGCCGCCCTCCCTTCCCACCCCGTGCCTCTGTTGCCGCCCTCCCTTCCCACCCCGTGCCTCTGTTGCCGCCCTCCCTTCCCACCCCGTGCCTCTGTTGCCGCCCTCCCTTCCCACCCCGTGCCTCTGTTGCCGCCCTCCCTTCCCACCCCGTGCCTCTGTTGCCGCCCTCCCCCCCGTGCCTCTGTTGCCGCCCTCCCCCCGTGCCTCTGTTGCCGCCCTCCCACCCCGTGCCTCTGTTGCCGCCCTCCCACCCCGTGCCTCTGTTGCCGCCCTCCCACCCCGTGCCTCTGTTGCCGCCCTCCCACCCCGTGCCTCTGTTGCCGCCCTCCCACCCCGTGCCTCTGTTGCCGCCCTCGCCCCCACACACCCCGTGCCTCTGTTGCCGCCCTCCGCTCCCACACACCCCGTGCCTCTGTTGCCGCCCTCGCTCCCACACACCCCGTGCCTGTTGCCGCCCTCCCCTCCCACCCCGTGCCTCTGTTGCCGCCCTCCCCTCCCACCCCGTGCCTCTGTTGCCGCCCTCCCCTCCCACCCCGTGCCTCTGTTGCCGCCCTCCCCTCCCACCCCGTGCCTCTGTTGCCGCCCTCGCCCCCACACACCCCGTGCCTCTGTTGGCGCCCTCCCCTCCCACCCCGTGCCTCTGTTGCCGCCCTCCCCTCCCACCCCGTGCCTCTGTTACCGCCCTCCCCTCCCACCCCGTGCCTCTGTTGCCGCCCTCGCCCCCACACACCCTGTGCCTCTGTTGCCGCCCTCCGCTCCCACACACCCCGTGCCTCTGTTGCCGCCCTCGCTCCCACACACCCCGTGCCTGTTGCCGCCCTCCCCTCCCACCCCGTGCCTCTGTTGCCGCCCTCCCCTCCCACCCCGTGCCTCTGTTGCCGCCCTCCCCTCCCACCCCGTGCCTCTGTTGCCGCCCTCGCCCCCACACACCCCGTGCCTCTGTTGGCGCCCTCCCCTCCCACCCCGTGCCTCTGTTGCCGCCCTCCCCTCCCACCCCGTGCCTCTGTTGCCGCCCTCCCCTCCCACCCCGTGCCTCTGTTGCCGCCCTCCCCTCCCACCCCGTGCCTCTGTTACCGCCCTCCCCTCCCACCCCGTGCCTCTGTTACCGCCCTCGCCCCCACACACCCCGTGCCTCTGTTGCCGCCCTCGCTCCCACACACCCCGTGCCTGTTGCCGCCCTCCCCTCCCACCCCGTGCCTCTGTTGCCGCCCTCCCCTCCCACCCCGTGCCTCTGTTGCCGCCCTCCCCTCCCACCCCGTGCCTCTGTTGCCGCCCTCCCCTCCCACCCCGTGCCTCTGTTGCCGCCCTTGCCCCCACACACCCCGTGCCTCTGTTGGCGCCCTCCCCTCCCACCCCGTGCCTCTGTTGCCGCCCTCCCCTCCCACCCCGTGCCTCTGTTACCGCCCTCGCCCCCACACACCCCATGCCTCTGTTGCCGCCCGCCCACCCCGTGCCTCTGTTGCTTCCCTCCCTGGAATCAGGCTCTCTTCCCCTGTACTATGCTGCTCTAAGATTAAATGGCAAAAATCTGCTGACAGATTCCCTTTAAACAAAAGAAAATGCCGGTCTGTTCACACAATTTTGAAGAATCCCCTTAGTGCCGATGTGCCAGCCCCTCTACTACACATCATTGTGTAGGTCATTTATTAGATAACTGAATTCACATTTCATAAATGTTATGTCATTGGATGCGTCTGGACTCCTGCACATTTCTGTTGTCTGGAGCAGGTGGTGGGTCGGAGGTGTTTGTGGCCCCCGGGGTGCCTGCTGGCTGCCGTCCTGCTGGGACACAGCTTTAGTTAGAGGGCACTGAATTATTAATGCCTGGATCTGGGCCGCACTCAGGCTGCCATTGCATGTGCCGCAGCCCTCCTCTGTGTCCCTTTCTGATGCATGTGGAAGGGGGGGTCCAACCATTTTATATCTTTATGTATTGAAATTAAGGTGATAGCATTTTACATACTGACTGTGAGGGGAATGATTTGGAAAATTGGTCATCAGTTGTAAGTTTAAAGGGAGCCTATTACATCCAGAAATGTGATTTACCTGCAGCTGGAGGGTTACTCTGCAGGTAAATGATGTTACACGCTGTATAGCTGGTTTACTGGGGCAGCTGTTGAAGGAAGAAAGTGAAATGTGACCAGAGCTCGCTGTCAGTCAGTGATTTCAGCACCCTCACTATATAGAGTCGCTCCCTGCACCGCCCCAGTTACTGGGAGAGAGCAGCTGCAGGGAGGATAAAGCTTCATGTTCTCCCTGCAGCTGCTGCTCCAGTTAGCTGCTTACATACTATTTACCTGCAGATTAACACTATATCTCCTGGTAGATGGCGTTTCTGGATGTGACTTGTTTCTTTTAAACGGAAATGTAGAGAATTTGATGGTTGTATTCTCATATATTTTTTTTTTTCTTCACTCGTCCAATTTTCAGCAATGTAGAGGCCAGCTGCTTGGGTTCACTAGGAAATAAGCAGTAGGGTGTACACAATAATCAAGAACTGCCCAAATATCTGTACAATCAATCTCATTGTCCTGTATTACATCACTCGTCACGTCTGAGCTCCTGGGCCTATTAGTCTGGTTTGTGCACCAAAAGCAGATTTAAAGGGAATACCTTGGTAAAATGACACCTTGGTATCTGTGATCTGATGTCTTGTTCCAGAGAAATCCACATATTACTTTATATGTAAATGAGCTTTTCGGATCTATGGGCCGGACATAGATCTCCCTGAGAATCTACCTCCAGAAATTATTATAAATGACAGTGTGAGACATGTAGATCCAGAAAACTTACTCTCAGTCATTACAGGTCTCACACTGGTAACTTCCCTTTTTCATTTACTGTAATCTTTGGAGGCAGATTCTCAGTGAGATCTATGTCCGGCCCATAGATCTCAACAGCTCATTTTAAGAAAAACATGATTTCTCTGGGATAAGACACTGGATCGCAGATATCAAGGTGTCATTTTACTCGGCTTTCTACAAACTGCACGTCCATATAGACTTGGAATGGGATCGACTCTCCTAAACCTGATCAACTTTACATGGGGTATTTTCCAGTATTTCCTATCGATGGGTCAAAGGATAACTTCCCAATCGCTGAGTATCTCGCCGCTGGGGCCCACCCTGATCCCGAGTATTCGGGGATTATGCGCCCTGCATAGCAGAGGGCTGCGCTCACCTTCGGCACTACCATAACAATGAATATTCCTTTGTCTTCTGTGCCCCCTCGTATGTCCCGATTTCCTCTCGCAGTACATAGCATACTGGCACAGTAAGTGGCTCCAGATAACACTCGCCACAGTGTATAGTTTTGTGATTCTTTGTGTGAAATGGGATTGCACGCTCCTATTGGCAGCAATGTAAATGAATGAATAAACCCTGCTAGATGGCTTCATGATTATCATCAAATTAACAAGGATAATTGTAGAAAATCCAGCAACCATTTGCATGCGAAGCAGCCCAAACTCTTCACTGTGTGTACATTTTTGCCTATTACATTAGAAGGGTGCAGTCATGGTCATAAAATAACTTCAGAACTGTTCTAAAGTGCAGCAAAAAGAAGATGTTGGACTGCAAAATGTGCTAGCTGTGCATTAGATGTGGCTATTCATGCAGACTTCACCTCACCAAGGTGGATTTCATTCCTCTTCTTTTTGCCCATGATAGTTTTTAAAGGGAATCTGTCTCCAGCTTGCTTTGTAATCTGAGAGCAGCATGATGTAGGGGTAGAGACCCTGATTCCAGTGATGTACACTTCCTGGGCTGCTTGCTGCAGTTTCGATTAAAAATCTTTATCTGCGGACAGCTGAGCTGTGTATAACCCCGCCCACACCAGTGATCGGCATCTTTCTGACTATGCACAGTGTACACAGAAAACAGCCAGTCAGTGGTGGAGAAGGGGTTATACAGACCTCACGAATGTGGAGGACTACATGGTAGCAGTTTCACTAGTCCTCTAGTGATAAAACCACGGTTTTATAAGCAGGAGATTATCAAAGCTACAGCAAGCAGCCCAGTAAGTGACACATCACTGGAATTTGGGTCTATTCCTCTACATCATACTGGTCACAGATTAGGTGGCAAAAACCAACAAATTCCCTTTCACATTGAGTGTATGTTTGTGGTTTTTGTCCTGCAGCATAATTTTGGATCCAATCAGATGCAATAAATCATATCCGATGCTATTGCATGATGCGTAAGTATCTGCCTGTATTTCTCAGCATTAATACTGACCAAATCCCTAGCTACATTTGCTGAGGTGCTGCCCCAAGTCTTGCAAGGACCCTCCACCATTCTTCCTGCAGATACTCAGTACTGCACCACTCTTCTGCAGTCCAGTATCAGGTGGGGATTTACTTTTTGGGGTTGTGCAACTACAGACACAACCTTAGTAAAGACCTGATAAATTGTGGCTTGTCAGCTGCTGTTCCTTTCCTGAGCAGTGGTAGACTAACATTGCAAGAAAGAACAATATAAAAGAAAAGGCAGGACAGGGGCGCTGCTAATATTGACCGTCCAAAGGATAGATGATGTAGTCAAGGCTCCTTTATTGGGAAGAAATTCAGGTTACACCGTTAATGAACAACTTCGTATTTTCTTCAGTCCTGTCCTTAGACTGTCATAATCGGCAGCACCCGTGTCCTGCATTTTTTTCCCCCCATTTAGATCACTTTCTGATCAGACTTTTTAGAATAGTTTAAGGGTGTAGCTGAGTCCCACTGATTGCTGCCAGTTCTGAGCTGATGGCACTGCTGGACATCTTCCCATTTTGCAGGGAAGTAAGCATGATGCCTCTCTTTTTCTTGCCTGACCACTTTTGCCTGTTTCTTTATGTTTTAAAAGAGCTTGAATGGGCCCATCTTGAAACCCCAATGTGCTATGAAACCTTTGCCTGGGAGAGACCTTGCCGGTGCAGTATAACTACCTTGTCTTGTTGCTGTGCCCAGTTTTGCCATGTTGTGTGACCTGTGGCGTAAAACTGTCTTCCATAACCTCATCTCTGTAGCGTAGTTTGGCTGTACCTTACCCACCTATTCATTGTTACCTGTTTGGTGTAAGGGTTACTCATATACCTGACTTTGTGCAAATGTACTGAGAATTGATGCAGTTTTGAAGACAACTGACATTCGTATCAAATATTGATTTGACGTTCGCTTCTCTCTTGTTTATTCGCTTTGCTGTCTGTTAACTTGTTTTAACTGCACAGCTCCTTTATCACCTATATGCAGTATAAGTTACTGGTTGGTGTGTGTCTCACCCACTGATTGTCAGATCGGTGAACCATTATTCCCGTTACCAAATTTGCCACTCAGGCTGCTCACAGGAAGCCGCCAGCAGCTGATCTTGATGATTTTGTGCTTACGTGCACTCGATGTGGCAGAACATTCCTCAGACATTAATAACCTTACTGGTAGCAGAGGTTTCTTCATGTGATGCTTTCCATTGATATTGAATAATTTGAAATTTTTTCCTTTTTTTTTTTATTTTTGCTCCTTATTTCCACATCATGTGACTTTGATAAGTCTGACTTTCCCTTAGTGCTGCAATTTCACTGGTATGTGTTAATCGTTTACTTATATGTATTTTTAGCATTCGTGTGTTTGTGTAGATATTGACTCGGAATGATATTTAGAATTCCCAGGATTTTGTTGTGGTTTCGTAAGACGAATTAATGTTTTCCTCCAGTAAAGAAGTATTCCCATCTCAGAGAACCTCTCAATATGTAGTAGGTGTATTCATAATAATAATAATCTACTATATAATTGTCTAAGGGTCACTTCAGTCTGTCTGTCCGTCCTTCTGTCTGTCTGTCACGGATATTCATTGGTTGCGTCCTCTGTCTGTCATGGAAATCCAAGTCGCTGATTGGTCGTGGCAAAACGGCCATGCCGGGCTGTGGAGTCGGAGTTAGTTTTGGTTGGAGTCGGTAGAAATGTACCGACTCCGACTCCAGCTTTAAAAAAAAAATGTATTAATATTTCATAATTGAACTTTCATATGAATTTTATAAATGTTACTCAAATATATATGTTCTATCAAACTATGAACAACAGTGATAAGCAGTTCTGCTGGAGATAGAGACATTTCTTACTTCTTGGGTGTCACTGTTCTCCACTGCCCTTATCTAATCTTATACTTGGTTAACCTCATGCTGCCCCAACCCCCCTACTTACAATGTATGAAACTGAAAGTGAAAATGTGTTGCAAATTCTTAGTAGTAAAGCTCCTCCTCTAGACTAGATGTTTACTAGGTGTGCGTCTTCCAAGCATCTCACAGCTGCTACTCAGAAGAGGAAGACTGTAAGAAGTATTATCCTTTCAACAAACTTTGCATCAGTTAACTGTGAGTACATGAGGAATAACAGTATTACTGACCACTATATCAGTTGTACGACCTGGCAATAATTTTGTACAATTGTTTTTAGGAAAAACAATTGTCATTTGGATTGTGAATGCAGAATTAAAAACCTGAGAATGTCAAAGAAGCGTCACATTAAATCAGCTGTATTTGAACATTTCACCATCACTCAAGATAGAAAACATTATGTCTGTCAGTGTATGACAAATGATCCAGACGAAAACAAATGCTGTGAAGCCAAGATCAGTGCATATTCAGGCAAAGATAAAAATGCTCCTACCAGAGCTTCTAATCTAAAGAGACATTTACAGCGCTTTCATCCAGAAGTACTGAAAGCAGTGGATGAGAAAGACTGCATCCAAACCAATGAACCAGTGCCCAGCTCTTCCAGCCAAACAAAGGAGCAGAGAACTTTGCAGCCATCAGTTGCAAGATATTTTGTCAGTGACAAAGTTACTGTGACAATGACAGTAGATACATTTAAAAAACAGATCATAGAGCTTGTTGTAAAGGATAGTGTGCCTATTTCATTATTTTCACGACCAGCTTTTATGTGTCTGAATGGGGAAATGGCCCGCAAGCTTGGTGTTTCTCTGGAGAGAGAGAGAGAGAGAGTATTAGAAAATTAGTAATCGAAGAAGCTTTTAAACAAAAGGAAGAACTTAAAAAACTCTCAAGGGACGCTTTCTGTTTCTTAAAATGGATGCCTGAACACGTCAGAGTGAACTATTTTGCCATCAATGTCCGATCTGTTTGTGACAAAAATGAAATAGTTACCAAGACATTGGCAGTAAAAGACACCAAAGCTCATCACACCAGTGAGTTTCTCCAGGTCTTGGTGGAAAAGGTTCTGCAAGACTATGAACTTTAAAAAGAGCAAGTTCTTTCTGTCGTAACTGACAATGCTTCAAATATGATAAGTACTATTAAGCTAATGAATGAGAGTAATGATGGTGACCAGCAGCTAGAAGAACATTCTGGGTCCACAGACCCAGAAATGTTTGAAATAGAGGAGCACAGTATTGTAACTGAGGAGCAAACTGAAGTTCCTTCAGATGAACAGCAACATGATAGTTTAGATGATCTTGTTGAAACTGTGTCAATACGTTCTTTCATTCATCACATGCGCTGTGTTGTGCATACGCTACAGCTGGCTATAAGAGACAGTCTGCAAGAAGGACATGCTGCTGCACTGATTGGCAAGGTGAGAGAATTGACTACTGTTGCCAGAACCCCTAAAGTTGACTCAATTTTGAAGAGACATGCTGGAAAAGGGGCAATTATTGATCAAGCCACACGATGGGGCAGTACTTACTTAATGATTCAGCGCTTGGTTGAACTGAAAACCTTTCTTGTAGACATGGCTAACCCTCAACTGACGCTAAATGAAAGTCCGTGGAATCAGGTGACTGAGCTGGAAAAATTGCTAGAGCACCCATTTACAGTGACTAAAAAATTACAAGCAAAGGACTTAGCTCCAGGTATTTTCTTAAAGGAGTGGAAGAACCTGATGTTTCGCCTGTCCCAAAGAGGAGGGTTAATTGCAAGTGGCATTGCTACATCAATGAAACGGAGAGACTAGCTACTATTACAAAATAACATTCTTTTGGCAGCTGTTTATGTAGACCCAATGCATCGGATTCTTCTAGATGATCAATAGCTAACTAAAGGAAAAGAAGCTCTGTTTGAAATAGCAGTAAGGATGAAAGGGTTGCAGAACAGTCAGGAGGAACAAGAAGAATTTGGTCGTCCTGCCACATCTTCACCCTCATCAACTGATGAATTTAATTTTGAAAAATATTTGGATCACAAGGACCGTGCAAAGCGTTCCCGCGTAGAAGAAGAGTCATCCCCATCAAAGAACACAGCCAGTACATTTCAGCAGAATTTTTCATGTGCACTAAAAGAAATTGAGAAATTTGACCGTTCATCAAAAATAACAGTGCAACAAGCGATTCCTCTGTATCCTGACATGGTCAGAGATGTTGCCCGAGTGGTTACTGCTTTGCCACCAACCCAAGTTAGTGTATAGATTTCTTATTAACTGCATAAGTGTTTATTGTATATTTACTTACAAGAGTTTAGAAAAGTTGGCCATTTATGAAGGAGCTGGAGTCGGAACCTGATAAAATCCAGGAGTCGGAGTCGCAACTGTGGCTTACCGACTCCACAGCCCTGCGTGACGACCAATCAGCGACGGGCACAGTCCGGCGGCAAAATGGCCACCCCTTACTCCCCGCAGTCAGTGCCCGGCGCCCGCTCCATACTCCCGAGTTCCCTCCAGTCAGCTCTCACACAGGGTTAATGGCAGCGGTAACAGACCGCGTTATGCCGCAGGTAGCGCACTCCGTTACTGCTGCTATTAACCCTGTGTGTCCCCAACTTTTTACTATTGCTGCTGCCTATGCGGCATCAATAGTAAAAGAAAAATGTAATGTTAAAAATAATTAAAAAAAAAAAAAAAAAAAAAACCTGCTATTCTCACCCTCCGTAGTCAGCCGAGCCGCACGAGGCTGCCGCCATCTTCCGTTCCCAGAGATGCATTGCAAAATTACCCAGAAGACTTAGCGGTCTCGCGAGACCGCTAAGTCTTCTGGGTAATTTCGCAATGCATCCTGGGAACGGAAGATGGCAGCAGCCACGCGCGGCTCGGCGGAGCTTCGATGGATCACGGTGGGTGAGTATAGAACTATTTTTTATTTTAATTATTTTTTTTTTAACAGGGATATGGTGCCCACACTGCTAAATACTGCATGGGCTGTGTGATATACTGCGAGGGCTGTGCTATATGCTAGATGGGCAGTGTGATATACTGCAGGGGCTGGGTGATATACTGCGGGGGCTGGGTGATATACTGCGGGGGCTGTGCTATATACTATATGGGCAGTGTGATATACTGCGTGGCCTGTGTGATATACTACATGGGCAGTGTTATATACTACGTGGGCTGTGTGATATACTGTGGAGGCTGTGCTATATACTACATGGGCAGTGTGATATACTGCGTGGGCTGTGTGATATACTGCGGGGCTGTGCTATATACTTTGTGGGCTGTGTTATATACTACGTGGGCTGTGTGATATACTGTGGGGGCTGTGCTATATACTACGTGCCCTGTGTTATATACTGCATGGCCTATGTTATATACTACGTCGCCTGTGTTATATACTGCGTGGCTGCTATATACTGCATGGGCTGTGTTATATAGTACGTGGGCTGTGTTATGTACTGCGTGGCCTGTATTAACGCATCGGGTATTCTAGAATATGTATGTATGTATATGGCAGCCAAATAGTATATAGCACAGGCCACGTACTATTTGTCTGCTATATACTACATGCCTCCTATATACTACGTGGCCTGTGCTATATACTATGTGGCTGCTATATACATACATATTCTAGAATACCTGATGTGTTAGAATCAGGCCACCATCTAGTAGTAGTAATAATAATAATAGTAGTAGTAACAATGTTAGCTAATACTTCCAATTAGAAGCATAATTTAGTTCTTCTGATTCGCTATGTCGCTTGCCCCATGTGCAGGGCATTACAGTAGCTGAGATATTCATGGTTTACGACCACTATCAACTGTCTCTTTGAATGGTCATAACCAGGGATACGCAAGCTACTGCATTGCCCTGCACATGGGGTAAGTGATATAGCTAATCAGAAGAACTATACTACATTTCTAATTGGAAGTATTTGCTAATATTCTTATTATTACACCTACCCTGGAGGTGGGAATAACTCTTTATTCTCAGCCAGCGCATGTACCGGAGCTGTAGAGCTGACGTCTTCCTTGATGGATGTGATACTACTTTCTGATCCTGATGGCTAGTTTTTCCCCACAGTTTCTTGCTGGGTAATAAATATTCTGAATGTTTACGCCAAAAACCTTCCTATCTGATGCCTTCTCTATGCCGACAACCTTCCTATCCGATGCCTTCTCTAAGCCGAGAACCTTTCCATCTGCCTTCTCTATGCCGAGAACCTTTCTGTCTGCCTTCTCCACACCGAGAACCTTCCTATCTGCCTTCTCTATACTGAGAACCTTCTGATCTTCCTTTTCTATGCCGAGAACCTTCCTATCTGCCTTCTCTACTCCGAGAACCTTCCTATCTGTCTTCTCTATGCCGAGAACCTTCCTACCTGCCTCCTCTATGCTGAGAACTTTCCTATCTGCTTTCTCTATGCCGAGAACCTTCCTACCTGCCTTCTTTATGCCGAGAATCTTCCTATCTGCCTTCTCTATGCCGAGAACCTTCCCATCTGTGTTCTGTATGTCGAGAACCTTTCTATCTGGCTTCTCTACTCCGAGAACCTTCCTATCTGCCTTCTCTATGCCGACACCCTTCCTATCTGCCTTCTCTATGCCGAGAACCTTCCTATGTACCTTCTGCAATGACCCTTTAAGAGTTGAATATATATATATATATATATATATATATATATATATATATATATATATATATATATATATATATATACCGTGTATGTATATATATATATATATATATCTATATATATATATATATATATATATATATATATCTATATATATCTATATCATAATCAGCCTTGTCTGGTCCCTGTGGTCTGCCCACCAGTGTATATATGTGATCCTGTCCTGCATATGTGGGACGTATAAACCGAGGACGAACTGCGAATGTGCTTCCCGTGCTCCTGCAGCCCCGGTGTCTGGGCACTGTAGTGTAGTCTGGGATCCTGGCTGATCTTGGCAATGCATGAGAGGGAGGAGGAGAGGAGGGTTTGCAGAGGACCACACTCACAAAGGCATTTTCTCCATTCTGCAGCAAAGTGAGCTGCAGTCCTTCTGGGGGACTTCTCCAGAGCTCGGGAGCGATGTGCCTTACCAGGTAAATCATGTAGGGGATGATCCTAGCTCTTATTGCTCCAGTCTTAGGAATAGTGTAGGCTAGGACTGCATGCATGTGGTAGGAGAGAAGCTTTGGGGGGCAGTGTCCTTTATTCTGTGTCCTAGAAGAGAGGGCTGCGGTGATACCGGCGCAGGGCTGCAGATGCTGAGCGTGGGGCTCCTAGCTGTCACTGGGGGAATGCAGACCGCATGCTAAAATGAACTGGCAGTGCACTAGTCTTATATCGTCTGCACCCTTACATCTGCAGCAAATTGTCACGTCCATGAAGCATGGCTCTCGGTGCATGTAGAGGACGGGTTAGATTGGGTTTCTGGGGCTTAGAAAGTGTAAAGGATGCAGAGATGGGCTGGATACTGTACAAACGCTGTCATTCTCTCCTCTCAGCTGCTCTGATGTCTTGCGTGGAAGCGTAATGATGGAGTGGGATTGCCTCGGATAGAGGACAGAGAACCCACATGACCCCAGCTTCCTGATGACTGCACCTTTTTGTCCCCAGCTTCTCTCCCGAGCTTTTCCTCCTCTCTTTGTAACATGGCAGAGAATTGGCACAGCTCCGTTTTTCACTGAAGTTAGTCCTCGTCGCAGGCGCCGCCCGGCAGGAGTCATAGCCGGAGACACGGTGGGTTTTGCTGAAGGACGGCAGAGACTCAGGCATGATGCTGATATCTTTGGAGATCTAAAAATGAACTCTTCCTTTGAAGGAACTAACAGCAGCACCGGCGGCGGCAGTGGCGGTCCATTTTGCCTTTTGGGCGTGGGATCTCATGAATCTATTCCGGTTTGCCTCCTGGAAGTGGGGATTATCATCTTTCTGACTGTCCTCATCATCTCTGGCAATTTGATAGTCATCTTCGTCTTTCATTGTGCTCCCCTGCTGAACCATCACACCACCAGTTACTTCATTCAGACCATGGCCTACGCGGACCTGTTGGTCGGCGTCAGCTGCTTAGTGCCGTCCTTCACTTTGCTGCATCGCACAGACCTGCTCCCCGAACAGATCGTATGTAAAATGTTCGGTTACGTGGTGTCCGTCCTGAAGAGCGTCTCCATGACCTCGCTGGCTTGCATCAGCATCGACCGCTACATCGCCATAACCAAACCGCTCACCTACAACACGTTGGTCACCGCGTGCCGTCTACGCTTTTGCATCCTCTTGCTCTGGATCTACTCTTGTGCTATTTTCCTGCCGTCATTTTTAGGATGGGGGAAACCCGGGTATCACGGAGACGTATTTCAGACCTGTGCGTACTCGTGGCACACCAATCCATATTTCACTTCTTTTATCGTGGTGATGCTCTACGCCCCAGCGGCTACGACTGTTTGTTTCACGTACTTCAATATATTCCGCATTTGCCAACAACACACCAAGGAGATAAATGAAAGGCGCGTGCGTTTCAGCACCAGCGACGCCGAACCTTCTCAAGGACAGCCTAGTCCCGAGAAGCGCTACGCCACCGTCCTTTTCCGCATCACCAGCGTCTTCTACATCCTGTGGTTGCCCTACATCATCTACTTCCTCCTGGAGAGCTCTCGGATCTATACCAATCAGACTGCCTCCTTTCTCACCACCTGGCTGGCCATCAGCAACAGCTTCTGCAACTGTGTCATCTACAGCATGTCCAACAGCGTCTTCCAGAAGGGTCTGAAGCGGCTTTCTAGCGCCATCTGTGCGTCTTGTTCCAGGCAAGGAGATGGCCACGATGGCACCGGTGCTGCCCCAAAGAGACCCACGGCTGACTGCAATCCGTAAATGATCGCCTAACTTTCAAAAATGTGTTCTCCAGGAAGGTATCGACCTCCAACAGGAGCATTGGAGCCGCATCAGTGATGCCAGAATATATTTAGTGCTTTAGTCCCATTGTGGACCCAACATATCGCTGCAATAAATGGAGCTCTGCGGCTCTCTCCGTTTTATGACTCGCTCCCACGCAATCACTTAGGATCCATCATGAAGGATTGTGCCAGATTGGGATTTTCTGGCCATAATGTTGGAGCTTCTTTGATGCCTTCGGAGTTGGAGTATGACCTGACACTGGAGCCAAATATTTGGATTTCTGCTGAGGTTGGATCTAGTCGGTAGCGTCAGGTCAGACCCTCGTAACCTCGGTGGACCCCGGGAACTAATTAATCCCGCAGCACCCCGGTCCTAGGAACTCGTCACATGGAGCCTGTCTGTTTCTAATATGTTTTGCTGTTTGATTTTGATACATGCATAGGTAATTTTGTTTCCAGAAATGTAATGCAATATTTTTCTAAGTGGAAGAAGATAATATATTATTGATATTTAAACCGTTGACCACTGGAATTTTTTTCAAGTGTAATTTAAGAATGTTTTGCTTACCGTGTTTGTAATAGTTGTACATTAGGGCGGCCATACCAGATGTTTTCTACCCTTTTAAAGGATCTAGATACCTTTTTGGGGATTTTTTTTTTTAACTTGAATGCGGGCATATTTTGCTAAATTTTAGTTTTGCAGCTAGAATTGTTTAGCTTATTTTGCTTTTAAAGGCTCTCTGTATCCTAGTGCGTTAAAGAGAATCTGTCAGCTGGTTTTTGCTATGTCATCTGAGAGCAGCATGATGTAGGAGCAGAGATCCTGATTCCAGCGATGTATCACTTGCTCTGCATACTGTCATTTTGATACAATCGCCATATTGTCTACTTTAAATCCAGCAGTGCACAGAATGCTGAGCTGTGTGTAACCCCGCCCACACCACTGATTGGCAGGTTCCTGTGGTGGGGGCGTGGTTATACAAAGCAGGACAACTAGGAGGCATGTGCTACCTAGTCCTGTGATAATCTCCTTTTGATAAAACACTGATTTTATTGAAACAGCCCAGTAAGTGATACATTCTTTAACATCATACTGCTCTCAGATTACATAGAAAAAAGTCATCCTTTAACCGCGAATTAATCAGTGAGCCCCATCTAGGAGAAGAAAAAGGAAAGCAGCTGACTGATGGGTTTACTGTTAACTCTTTCTGCAGTCCGCTATGAACTGTGATACATAGAGGCTGTAGAAGCCAAACAGTATCATTTTTAATGAAGCACCATGCCAACAATTAATGCCTTCATAAAGTTAAAACAAAGTGTCCCGATGGCTTCCACATCCTTTAAATTTGTCTGGTACCTGCACTTTTGGAGAGTCTATTTTTGGGCTTAACTTTTTAGTCTGCTAGCAACGAGCGATGACATTGCATCACTGCCTAATATAATTGAAGCTCGACGTCTCCATCATGTCAGGCTTTCTGAGGGACTACGGGGCTAACGTCTCATGGATTATGCAGTATAGCCTTGAATAATCTAGTACTACCTTGTTGTAGCTAGATGCCAGTTATGCTTTACATGGGGCTGATTCTACACTGTGACTTACCAGCGCTCGCTGTGCGACCTCCTGACCATCGCTTGTCGGGGGCAGTAGTGCGGCTCACGCTGGAAGGTCCCAGCCTGGATTCTGTCGTCTTACAGACATTTTGCCTTTTCAAATTCTTCTGGCAGCAAAACTGTTAAAGCTGTGATGTCACTAAATGAATGTATTTAGACTGAAATCTGTATAAAAATTACATAGAAAGTCTCGGAAGTAGTTATTGCATTTTTGTTTTTGTAACTTTGAACATTCAGCTTTTATTACTAGGACTCCACTTTTTCTATGGTTCTTATACTTTCAGGCACATCGCTTTATTAAAAAAAAATTGTCTTTCTCCTAAAACATTACCCCAAGGTGCCGGCCTCTAGGAGTCTCCCTTCTGTCTAACTCTCTGTCCGCTGACTGTTTCCACGAGCAGAGACCCCCAAGATGGTTTACAGAAAGTAGATGGTGGGTGTTTGTCTTGCCTTATGTTCAGCCACATACACTGTAAACAGAGAGGCCGATTTTTAGTTCATACACGCCAGGATTTAGTCATTGACAGAATGCATGCTGGGAAAGAAGGGGTAGGAAGTTCCCACACCTATTGTGCTGGTAGAATAAGAGAAGCTGTCAACAGGTTTTTGCTATGTAATCCGAGAGCATCATGATGTAGGTGCAGAGTCTCTGATTCCAGTGAAGTATCACTTACGAGATTGCTTAATGCAGTTTTGATAGAATCCCAGTTTCCTCTGTTGTAGATGTAGCAATGCTCAGAATGCTGAATGCTGGGCTGTGTATAACCCTGCCCACACCCCTGATTGGCAGCTTCCTGTGTACATTATCAGCAAACTGCCAATCAGAGGTTGGAGGTGGGGTTACACAGATTAGCTGGACTGCCCAGCACGTGTCCCCTAGTCCTGCAGAGATAATCTCTTGCTCATAAAACACCGATTGTATTGAAACTACAGCAAGCTAAGACTTAAGAATTGTGGCTCAATTGCTCTATAAAAGTAAATGATAATTTTAACTATATGGCCCCTATCCATTAAGACTGGCGTTCCTTGCAGCATTCTTACTGAGCAGCGTCCAGTAGTAAGATTCACCCAATTCATTGAGGCGCCTGCCACTCCCTGGATTTGGCGCTTCTTCTCTGTGGCCTGTGCTTTTGTTCGCTTCTTTATAAAGGGTGAATGTTAGGTTAGGGTGATTGGTGACTGCCGCCATCATGACAGCTGTGGGCTGGATCACCGCTGCCGTCCATCGTCTATAAAGAGCACGGCCTGAGATCACTACGTTATAACACAATCCTCTACACGTCACCAATCCAAACTGTAGGAAAGTTGTTACCGCGGGCAGGAAATGTCGTCATGTTGTCCGTAGCCTGAGTCTCCTGCATGTTTTTGCTTCTTCTTTGTTCAGTTATTTATTTTCTGTTATAGTTTTTGGACGTGATGCAATATATCTCATTTCCCCCCGAATGTCTGGGATTCTCTGTGCGCTCTGGAACTAAATATGCTGGAATGTTTGACAAAAAAAATGGCGCTCGCCATGGAGCCCGTGAACCCAGTGTATTTTTGTTTTACATGAATCTTTTAAGAGTTTTATGATTATGGGGAAGCTTCTTCGGCAAGTGTTAGATTAGTGTTTATCCGGTTTGCTGTGTCCAGAGCTTTTTACTGTTCTACTTCTGATTATATTGTTGCATAGTTTGTTCCTGTTCACGTTACATTTTTTTGTTAACGCGTAGGAAGAGAAAGGTATCAACATCCACGAGAAACATATTTCTAAGACTTCCCATCTCCAAGATCCAATCCCAATATGTAGTAGGTGTAATAATTTAATAATATTAGTAAATACCTCCAATTAGAAATGTAGCATAGTTCTTCTGATTTGCCATGTCACTTACCCCATGTGCAGGCATTGCAGTAGCTTAGGTATCTATGGTTACGTCCACTCATATAGTGACAGTTAGTTGCTAGTGGTTGTAACCTTAGATACCTAAGCTACTGCAATGCCCTGCACATGGAGTAAACGACATGGCGAATCAGGAGAACTATACTACATTTCTAATTGGAGGTATTTGCTAATACTAAAATTATACCTACTATATATTGGGATAGGATCTTGCAGATGGGAATATCCATTTTAAATCCTATAGCTACTGTATGTTTCTTGTGGATGTTGATAACTTTCTCTTCCTACGCGCTATGAACATCCCCGAGAAACATAGCAATAGGACTTGAATGGTGTATTCCCATCTCCAAGATCCTATTCCAATGTGTAGTAGATGTAACATTAATAATATTATTAAATTCCTCCAATTAGAAATGTAGAATAGTTCTTCTGATAACTAATGTTGCTTACCCCATGTGCAGGGCATTGCAGTAGCGTAGGTATCTATGGTTACAACCACTCTAGTGACAGTTGCTAGTGGTCACAACCTTAGATACCTAAGCTACTGCAATGCCCTGCACATGGGGTAAGTGACATGTCGAATCAGGAGAACTATACTACATTTCTAGTTGTAGGTATTTGCTAATATTATTATTATACCTACAACATATAGGGATAGGATCTTGGAAATGGGAATATCCATTTAAATGCCTAAACATCCATGAGAAATATAGCTATAGGACTTTAAAGGGATATTACCATCCTATCCCAATATATTGTAGGTATAATAATAATATTAGTAAATGCCTCCAATTAGAAATGTATAGTTCTTCTGATTTGCTGTCACTTACCCCATGTGCAGGGCATTGCAGTAGCTTCGGTATCCAAGGTTATGACCACTAGCAACTAGCTGTCACTGAGTGGTTGTAACCATGGATACCTAAGCTACTGCAATGCCCTAGATATGGGGAAAGTGACATAGCTAATCAGGAGAACTATACTACATTTCTAACTGGTGATGTTTACTAATATTATTATACCTACTACATATTGGGATAGGATCTTGGAGTTGGGAATACCTCTTAGTTAGACAGAAGCCCCAAAAGCATTAGAACAGGTGTAGGAAACCTGTGAAGTCCAGTAAAAATACATGTACGCTAAACAAGAACGCTTGTCTTTAACCTGGAAGCCTAAGGTTCTGTTCACATACTGCATTTTTTATGCATTTTACAGTACTAGGAAAAGCTCGGAGACTTCAGAAATCTCCTTCCCCTTTTTTTTGTTTTCAGTGTTCTGGAATCTGCAGCATGGCAATTCTTTTAGCGTTTGTGCAGCAATTGTCTTTTCACCCATAGAAAGCAATGCAAAGTGCAAAACCCCACTTTGTAAGCAGCTTCTGTACTGCAGAGAGGGCAGACTTTGCAAAAACGCCACATGTGAACATAGCTGTAGGGTGTGCGCTCACTCGTTCAGTATTTGCTGCAGCAGACACCTGAGTTTTGGCAGGAAGAAGCTCCGCACATTTCAGTGCCCCCTATTCAGTGTTATAGGTTCAAAATGCTGACGTTCTTTTTCCCCGGCATCATTGAGCACTCAGATTGAATAACTGTGATGGCCAGTATGGGGTTAAACTCGGCTGACTGTGAAATCCTTGTTTGCCGGATGATTGTCCCGTCAGTGGTTTTTCAGCCATTAATCTGCGTGTCTGTGTGTGCCCACCTTCAGCTTTTGATAGGAAAGAGCTTTCGGTGGTCCTACCCAGGATATCCTGGCAGATGCCACCCTGGATCTCTTGCACGTGCTGTGGAGCGGTATAGAGAGGTGTAAGGTGACCTTGCTGTTATACGCTCAGGGGCACTGGCTGAAGGGTCTGGCGCTGACCACTGATCGCCTCCGGGCTGAGGGTCTGTGCACAGGTTACAGGACCCTGAAGGATGTCCGACTACCAGCAATGTGAACGAGGGTCCTGGATTCAGTGTTATTCAACAGTCCGTCCTGCGCAGATCGTCTCCTCACTGTCGGCTTTTTATCTCGGCCTCCCCATGGATGACGTACCCTGTATGGTGCCCGGGAGCAGAGCCATGCTGGAGGCTCCTGTACTGCTAGGATCAGGGGAGGGAGTCTGTTACAGGGATGCGCCTGTGGCTGCCGACATAGGAGGTGACTGGGTACCATGGGTGG
Source organism: Ranitomeya variabilis (assembly GCF_051348905.1). NCBI lineage: Eukaryota > Metazoa > Chordata > Amphibia > Anura > Dendrobatidae > Ranitomeya > Ranitomeya variabilis. Next base: position 206,805,141 of record NC_135233.1, read on the forward strand.
CATACTAAAGGGAGAGGGGACCGTGGCTAACATACTAAGGGAGAGGGGACCCTGGCTGACATACTGGGAGAGGGGGACTGTGGCTGCCGACATAGGGGGGTGACTGGGGACTATGGGTGGCATACTAAAGGGAGAGGGGACCGTGGCTGGCATACTGGGAGAGTAGGGACCGTGGCTGGCATACTGAGAGAGTGGGGACCGTGGTTGGCATACTAAGGGAGAGTGGGGACTTACTGGGGAAGGGGGACCGTGGCTGGTGTACTGGGAGAGTGGGGACCGTGTCTGGTATACTTGGAGAGTGGGGACCGTGTCTGGCATACTAAGGGAGAAGGGGGATTGTGGCTGCCGACATAGGCTACGTTCACATTTGCGTTGTTGGGCGTTGCGTCGGCGACGCAACGCACAACGCATGCAAAACGCATGCACAACGCATTGTTTTGTGACGCATGCGTCCATTTTTGGCATGATTTTTGGCGCAAAAAAGCTGCATCATGCAGCGTCCTCTGCGCCCTGACGCTTGCGCCAAAAATGACGCATGCGTCATAAAACGCAAGACAACGCATGTCCATGCGCCCCCATGTTAAATATAGGGGCGCATGACGCATGCGTAGCTATGCGTCGCTGAACCTGCGCTCGACGCAACGCAAATGTGAACGTAGCCATAGGGGGGTGACTGGGGACCATGGGTGGCATACTAAGGGAGAGGGGACCGTGGCTGGCATACTGGAAGAGTGGGGACTGTGGCTGGCATACTAAGGGAGAGTGGGGACCGTGGCTGGCTTACTGGGGAAGGGGGACCGTGGCTGGCATCCTGGGAGAGTGGGGACCATGGCTGGTATACTGGGAGAGTGGGGACCGTGGCTGGCATACTGGGAGAGGGGGACCGTGTCTGGCATACTGAGAGACTGGGGACCGTGGCTGGCATACTGGGAGACTGGGGACCGTGGCTGGCATACTAAGGGAGAGGGGGACTGTGGCTGCCGACATAGGGGGGTGACTGGGGGACCATAGCTGGCATACTAAAGGAGAGGGGACCCTGACCGGCATACTGGGGACCGTGACTGGCATACTAAGGGAGAGGGGACCCTGGCTGACATACTGGGAGAGGGGAACTGTGGCTGCTGACATAGGGGGGGGGGGGGTGACTGGGGACCATGGGTGGCATACTGGGGGACTGGAGACCGTGGCTGGCATACTAAGGGAGAGGGGACCCTGACTGGCATACTGGGAGAGTGGGGACCCTGACTGGCATACTGGGAGAGTGGGGACCCTGACTGGCATACTGGGAGAGTGGGGACCGTGGCTGGCATACTGGGAGAGTGGGGACTGTGGCTGGCATACTGGGAGAGTGGGGACTGTGGCTGGCATACTGGGGAAGGCGGGACCGTGGCTGGCATACTGGGAGAGATCGGACCGTGGCTGGCATACTGGGGAAGGCGGGATCGTGGCTGGCATACTGAGGGAGAGGGGCACCGTGGCTGGCATACTGGGGAAGGGGGGACCGTGGCTGGCATACTGGGAGAGTGGGGACCGTGGCCGGCATACTGGGGAAGGGGGGACCGTGATGTGCCAGTGCAGTTGCCGCACGGCTTTAGAACTATTCACCTGCAGATTTACCCGTTATCCTCAGGTTATTAGTGTTTTTATGTGACCGGTTCCTTTTAACTTGAACATAAAGGAAACCTTGTTTTTTACCCGTAAATACTGTGCCCCTTGATATGAGGACGGTTCCCGGGGTTCTTAGTGATACGTTCCCCAGCTACATCTGCCGCCCGTTATCACAGACCCCCCCATATCTCTCTGCCAGCCCTTGGAGATCTCTGCTGCGGTCCGTGGTAGCTCATCCCTCCGTGGTTTCCATCAATTCGGCCAGTGTCAGTATGTGGCCTGGTGACTCCGCAGATTATATGGTGCTGCCGCTTCGCAGCGCTGTTGTACCCCAGAATGCTAAGTATTCTTGTATCTCATTAACATACCAAAATGCAGCGAGAAATAACGCCGACCACACGCATTTCATCTGATTTTTTTTTTCTCTGCACGATGTTATATTATTGCCAAAGAACACTAAGGAAACTCGCCGGTGGGGCAACATCAGCCTTAAAAGGGAAGAAAATTCTGAGGAAGCGGATTTCACAGGGGACCGATATTTATAGAAGCGAACGATAATAGCACTGTATGGATAAGAGGCTCCAGGCCGCGCTCCACACCGGGGTCCGAGACCTGCATGCAGTGCAGCCATTTCTATAGGAATGCCCAACAGTCACAAGTTCATTGTCCTTTGCTGAAAAATGGAGATTGGGGACGGACAAATCCGCATACAAAACCCGGAAGAGGACCTGGCCATAAACAAAGCGCCCCGCTCGTGTTGGAGACTGTGCTATGTTTATCCTGGGCCAGACTACTAAATATACTCATTGCATGGACTCGGGCTGCGATTAGCAGGGTCACTAATTGTATCACCACTAAGTAATGTGCGCTTCATCTGCCGCCATAATGTATGAGCCTTACTGATTAATAATGGAGGAGATGTCTTCACAGCACAACGCCGCTCATTAGGCTCTTCCGGGGGCTACGTTTGCCTAAATTATATTTTAATGTCATAGACTTGGTTTAAGAACATCGACGAGACAGCGTTAAATCGCGTATATGTACATCAGCGCTGGGGTCTGCAGGGGGCTTACATAGCTGCCGTCTGTGACGGACAATTGTTGGCCATATTAAGGTCACTTGTGGCAACCGATGGGTTATCATGGCAGCTAGGGGCCCACTGAAGACCCCCTGTCACTGCCATCGCCGTCCTCCTGTGAGGGTCATCCACAAGCTGACCTTCAGAGGAGTCCCCAGTTTTCAGAAAATACTGTAGTATTGGAATAGAAGCACTTAAACAATCCCCCTAAAAGGACTAAAAAAGTGAAATAAAATTTAAAAAAATATATACCGTATATAAATAATATAATAATTAAATATAATGTAAAAGTTAAAAAATATATATATTAAAATTTGATTCTCTCCTTTTGTTTCGCCCAATTTAAATTAAAGAAATTAAAAAAACAAAACATATTTGCTACTGCCACATGCACATAGTCCATCCAATCAAAATGCCAAAATTGTAGTTTTTCAATAACATGCAATAAAAAATGGCCTACCTACTCTTAATATGTGAGGACACACAAGGCTGCATCAACGGGGAAAAATAACAATGTTACTGGTCTTGGCAAACGGTGACACACACCAATTTTTATTTCATTTTTTTTTTTTTTTTTTTTAAACAAACTTCTATGATTTTTTTCATCTCTTTAAATAATAATAATAAAAAATAGTCTGTAATTCACACTGAGTACTTGGGCCATTTTAGATTTGCTGTTCTATACTGATGAGTTTTCAGCAGGCTCATTACCATCAGAGGCAGGATCACAACGACATGTAACAGCTCTACACAGCTGATAACACAGGATCCACCATTTACAATAGTTGGTGGCACTGCTTCTCTCCCCTTCCTTCAGAATAATCTGTATTTAACCCCTTAATAGCTAATGACGTACATTTTCATCATAGGTTGCGTACAGAGCGGACTCCGGAGCTGAGCCTCTGCGTTATGCCTGGCAGACGCCGGGTGCATTATACAGCCAGCATCTCTTTTCAGTTGCTGCTTTTCAACCTTTTAACTGCTGCTGTCTATTACTAGAAAGTGACATTTAAATGGCTTCTTTGTAAACACAGGGAGACGATGGCTTACTATGGCAGCCGTGGGCTTGCTGCAGGCCTCCATGGATTAAAAAAAAAAAAATTCTCTTCCCTCAAAAATCACTTTGAGGTGCCGGACACTATTTCTCATTTCTGTCTAACGTGCTGATCACTCCCTGTTGTCAAGAGTAATCCGTCAAGCAGCAGAGACTTGGATTGCAGGAATTGAATGTGGCGCTTGTTCTCGCTGCTTCTGCAGTTCAAGGAAGGTAGGCAAAAAAGGTACATGTTGGGTAGCAAAGGAAAGGTTGTCCCAATACTTATAGTGCTGGCAGAATGTTTGAGTAGTGATGAGCCACTGAGAAAGAAGGAAAGGCAAGTTACAGAACAGGTGAATCGGGACAGTTCAAGGACACATGAAACTGTTCTGTGCACCAAAAACATATGACCTTTTGTGGGGCGAGAGCAGTAAAGACCATGCGTACAAAATCTTCTGTAAATCTGCAGCTTGGAATATCAGTAGAATGGGGACTTTGTATGATCATCAGTCCTATAGGGAATGAATGGAGTGGCGGTTGAGCACTGTCATTTAATTCTCCGTAAAATTGTCCCTTTTGGCCTATTGTGAGGGTCCCAGTGGTTAGACCCCCAATAGTAAGTCATCACCTATTAACGCTCTATGTGGTAACTTATTTTAACCCCACAATATCGCATTGGTGGAGGTCCTACACCTGCACCCCAACCGATCAGCTGTTTTCAGTCCTGCCAGATAAACATACTCAATGGTGCTGCACAGCTTTGTAGTCGCCGTCCAGGGAGCATCATCCGATTCACATCAATAGGAGCTGAGCTGCAGGACACCAGTGGATGGAGTTCTGCTGTTTGACTCCCTTTATCTTTGACATCTGGTCACCACGGGAGCTGAAAACGGCTGATCAGAGAGTGGTGATCTATTCTAAGGCTAGTCTTCTGCACTCTCCTGAAAGTTGGCAGCAAGGTGCACACAATCCCATTTCCCCCAGAACAGCAGATTTGTCATTATCAGGCTTCTTGTGCCTTCATTTATTGGGCAAAACCCTGTAAAGTCTGCAAACAGATCGTTTGTCAACAACATGGACACAAGACGCCACATGCGGGAATTCAGGCAAGCTTTTTTTCTTTTTCTTTTTTTTTACTCCTTCATGTCTGTCTTCATACTAACTCCTCTTCTGGTTGTTCTAGTCACACGTCCGACTATACGAGAGTCTGCAAGTGTCTACCCCCCGTGGCAGGGCTGGCGTTATGGGCAGGGAGACCAGGAGAGAAGTATACTCTGAGGGAAGCTGCAGTATGCTCTGGGGGGGGGGGGAAGTGGGCTGCAGTATACTCTGAGGGGCGGCTGCAGTATACTCTGAGGGGCGGCTGCAGTATACTCTAAGGGGAGGCTGCAGTATACTCTAAGGGGCGGCTGCAGTATACTCTGGGGGGGCGGCTGCAGTATACTCTGGGGGGGCGGCTGCAGTATACTCTGGGGGGGCGGCTGCAGTATACTCTGGGGGGCGGCTGCAGTATACTCTGGGGGGCGGCTGCAGTATACTCTGAGGGGCGGCTGCAGTATACTGAGGGGGCTGCAGGATGCTCTGGGGGGGCTGCAGTATGCTCTGGGGGGCGGCTGCAGTATACCCTTTGGGGCGGCTGCAGTATACTCTGAGGGGGGCTGCAGTATACTCGGGCGGGGGCGGCTGCAGTATACTCTGAGGGGGGCTGCAGTATACTCTGGGGGGCGGCTGCAGTATACTCTGAGGGGGCTGCAGTATGCTCTGGGGGGCGGCTGCAGTATACCCTGGGGGGCGGCTGCAGTATGCTCTGGGGGGCGGCATCAGTATACCCTGGGGGGCGGCTGCAGTATACCCTGGGGGGCGGCTGCAGTATACTCTGGGGGGCGGCTGCAGTATACTCTGGGGGGCGGCTGCAGTATACTCTGGGGGGCGGCTGCAGTATACTCTGGGGGGCGGCTGCAGTATACCCTTTGGGGCGGCTGCAGTATACCCTGGGGGGCGGCTGCAGTATACCCTGGGGGGCGGCTGCAGTATACTCTGGGGGGCGGCTGCAGTATACCCTGGGGGGCGGCTGCAGTATACCCTGGGGGGCGGCTGCAGTATACTCTGGGGGGCGGCTGCAGTATACTCTGGGGGGCGGCTGCAGTATACTCTGGGGGGCGGCTGCAGTATACTCTGGGGGGCGGCTGCAGTATACTCTGGGGGGCGGCTGCAGTATACCCTTTGGGGCGGCTGCAGTATACCCTTTGGGGCGGCTGCAGTATACTCTGGGGGGCGGCTGCAGTATACTCTGGGGGGCGGCTGCAGTATACTCTGGGGGGGCGGCTGCAGTATACTCTGGGGGGCGGCTGCAGTATACTCTGGGGGGCGGCTGCAGTATACTCTGAGGGGCGGCTGCAGTATACTCTGAGGGGCGGCTGCAGTATACTGAGGGGGCTGCAGGATGCTCTGGGGGGGGCTGCAGTATGCTCTGGGGGGCGGCTGCAGTATACCCTTTGGGGCGGCTGCAGTATACCCTGGGGGGCGGCTGCAGTATACCCTGGGGGGCGGCTGCAGTATACTCTGGGGGGCGGCTGCAGTATACTCTGGGGGGCGGCTGCAGTATACTCTGAGGGGCGGCTGCAGTATACTCTGAGGGGCGGCTGCAGTATACTGAGGGGGGCTGCAGGATGCTCTGGGGGGGGCTGCAGTATACCCTTTGGGGCGGCTGCAGTATACTGAGGGGGCTGCAGTATGCTCTGGGGGCGGCTGCAGTATACTCTGGGGGGCGGCTGCAGTATACTCTGGGGGGCGGCTGCAGTATACTCTGGGGGGCGGCTGCAGTATACTCTGAGGGGCGGCATCAGTATACTCTGAGGGGCGGCTGCAGTATACTGAGGGGGCTGCAGGATGCTCTGGGGGGGGCTGCAGTATACCCTTTGGGGCGGCTGCAGTATACTGAGGGGGCTGCAGTATACTCGGGCGGGGGCGGCTGCAGTATACTCTGAGGGGGGCTGCAGTATACTCTGGGGGGCGGCTGCAGTATACTCTGAGGGGGCTGCAGTATGCTCTGGGGGGCGGCTGCAGTATGCTCTGGGGGGCGGCTGCAGTATACTCTGGGGGGCGGCTGCAGTATACCCTGGGGGGCGGCTGCAGTATACCCTGGGGGGCGGCTGCAGTATACTCTGGGGGGCGGCTGCAGTATACTCTGGGGGGCGGCTGCAGTATACTCTGGGGGGCGGCTGCAGTATACTCTGGGGGGCGGCTGCAGTATACTCTGAGGGGCGGCTGCAGTATACTCTGAGGGGCGGCTGCAGTATACTGAGGGGGCTGCAGGATGCTCTGGGGGGGGCTGCAGTATGCTCTGGGGGGCGGCTGCAGTATACCCTTTGGGGCGGCTGCAGTATACTGAGGGGGCTGCAGTATACTCGGGCGGGGGCGGCTGCAGTATACTCTGAGGGGGGCTGCAGTATACTCTGGGGGGCGGCTGCAGTATACTCTGAGGGGGCTGCAGTATGCTCTGGGGGGCGGCTGCAGTATACCCTGGGGGGCGGCTGCAGTATGCTCTGGGGGGGCGGCTGCAGTATACCCTGGGGGGCTGCTGCAGTATACCCTGGGGGGCGGCTGCAGTATACCCTGGGGGGCGGCTGCAGTATACTCTGGGGGGCGGCTGCAGTATACTCTGGGGGGCGGCTGCAGTATACTCTGAGGGGCGGCTGCAGTATACTGAGGGGGCTGCAGGATGCTCTGGGGGGGGCTGCAGTATGCTCTGGGGGGCGGCTGCAGTATACCCTTTGGGGCGGCTGCAGTATACTGAGGGGGCTGCAGTATACTCGGGCGGGGGCGGCTGCAGTATACTCTGAGGGGGGCTGCAGTATACTCTGGGGGGCGGCTGCAGTATACTCTGAGGGGGCTGCAGTATGCTCTGGGGGGCGGCTGCAGTATACTCTGGGGGGCGGCTGCAGTATACCCTGGGGGGTGGCTGCAGTATACTCTGGGGGCTGCAGTATACTCGGGCGGGGGGGCTGCAGTATACTCGTGAGGGGGGCTGCAGTATACTCGTGAGGGGGGCTGCAGTATACTCTGAGGGGGGCTGCAGTATTGCATTATACTGTATTGAGGACTATCATCATTGTTCCTCAGCCGCTGTAAAGAAACTTGGGAACAAGCTTTGAAAGACTTCAATATTGTCGATCACACTTGTTTAACGGCCTGAGATCAGCACATAAATACAACCGAAATGCTTCTGTGTGACGGTGCAATATGTGAGCATTTGGGGCCCCACTTTACACTTTTGCCCAGGGCCCCACTGTCTATAACTGGCCCTGCCCGCTGGGCCTGACTGTGAATATGACGCTGGTTTTGGACTTTCACAGACCCCACGGTCTTGAGACATGTTGGAGGTTGCCGTACCATGGCTCACCCCTCGGAGGGGTCAGGCTGCTCACACACTGTGGTTGACGGGGATAGTGCACGAGTCAGTAGATATTGATGCTACTGAAAGTCTGTGTGTGTCCTGTGACGTGAGCCGTATGGAGACCCTTCTGATGTTTGTTTTGAGGGTCCGCAGTTCTTCTAAATTAAACCTTTTTTTTTTTTTTCTTCTCTGGGAATATGCGCCTGTGGTAGCGCGCTGACTTCACATGGCTCCGGCAGGGTCTGTTTATTGCTCTCCCCGATCTTCCTGCCATTCTGCGGTCACACAGGGTGTGGGCTTACAGGGGTTTCCTACAGTTCCCACTGCCCTTCAAGCTTGAGAAACTGCCAGTTCTCACAGAAAGGTATAAAAATAAGTGGAGGTTCGCCCATGGCTATGGCACAGCCCTCCGTGCCGGCCAGGCTCACAAAAACACGCTCTTTGTCTGTCATTTGTGTGTCGTTATCGCTTCCTCAAGATGGAGGAGACAGAAGCACATGTGAGACGTCTGGCTGGTGACGCTGCGCGGGCACGTAAGGTGACCGGAACCATGACTTCATGGCTGATCTGCCGCGGCCTGTGCGTACGACGAGTCCATACAGCCCAACTTCTGACCATGAGGGCAGCTGTTTAAATCAGTTTTTATTCGTTTCCGCAACGCGGTGAATTCCAACATTTTTATCTCCGGGAAATGGTAATATGATGTTTCCCACATTTATCGGAAGAGTGGAATTGAGCATAGAAATTACTTTAAAGACTTTTGTAGATATATTTTTTTTCTTTTTTTGAAAAATTGTCACCACTGTTACATGTCCTGAAAGGGTATTCACCCAGCTTTCCTAGGTCTCTGAATGGCAATTCTGCCTAGTTCTGCAGCGCACTATATCCGGTGGATGCGGACAGACCGATCTGTGTCAGGTGTGAAAGGAAACTCATGGTTCGGAGCTCCAGAACAGAAAAATAAAGCTCTCACCCCAGTAAAAGAATGTTCTCATACTCGTCAACACAGAATTTAGATGGCATGTCCAAACACTGATGTGTGTATGTATGTATGTATGTATGTATGTATGTATGTATATGTGTATATATATATATATATATAATGTGTGTGTGTATGTGTGTATATATATATATATATATATATATATATATATATATATATATGTGTGTGTGTATGTGTATATATATATATATATATATATATATATATATATATATATATATATATATATATATATATATAATATATTTTATTTGATCTCCGAATGTTGTGAATACTAAATAAGCCCCCCCACCCTCCGTGTCTGCTGGTACGGTGCTGTTTGGGTTTGCTGCCTTGCTTCACACGAGTGTGTGACCCCTGCAGTCAGTCACCGTGTGGTCAGTGATTGCCTGCAGTGGTCACATGTCCCCCCGGGCTGAAAAGGATGTACTGGTAGGTGCGTTGGAAGAGGAATAGCTGGAGATTGAGAAGGTGAGTATTCTTTATTTCATTGGTTTTTTAGCATTCTGAGATTTTCTTATCCAGTTTTCTCTGTCTGGACGACCCTTTTAAAGGGGTTGTTGTGACGCAGAAGAAAAGTCAGCAAATTACTTGAACTGCCGTATTGTGACAGTAAGCAGAGTCACGATTCCCCTGGATTCCCAGCACGATAGTCACCTACCGACTAGACTTCTGCACTCCTTTCAATTCTCTGCGGTTGGGAGAAGCTGGGTGAGACTAGTCAGCATGTGACCTCAGTTGTGCACATGTGGGTACGTGACTCCCTCTTGCATTCGGAATTGTGGCCATGCGTGCATTTGACATCGGCATGTAATGTGACTGCAGACTTTTCTTCTGAGACAGGACAACCCCTTTAATAAATTAGTGTCCTTATATGGTTTCCTAGTGTGTCCTTGAGCCCATGTGACTTTCATACTCCCTCTGGGAGAGTAATCTTTGCTGGCGCATCGTCCCACCAGAAATGCTTGATTTCAGGTCAATGTTCTACCTCTGCTGCTACTTCCCAACTGAATAAAGGGGTCTCCTAAATCTACAGCCTGGCTCTATCACCGCATGCATTGCTGTTTTTAGACCACAAAACTGGCGATGCTCACCGCTAAAGTGTGGCTTCCTTTATAAACAAGCTATAGCACGTTGCCACAACACACTGCGATGGCGTCACAATGCTGTCAAACACGTTACACCGCTATGTTCTTTCAACAGGAAAATTATTACTGCATTCAGTGCTAATTACTCATGTCAACAAGGACACAATAAATAAAAGAGTCTACTGTCTGAGCCAACAATGGGGACATGAACGTGAAACCAAAGGCTGGCCAGTGCCGCGCACACAAGTATTCCTCTAAAGTCCCCATGCACATGCATGTTATGCTTGGCTAGTGTGAATGTGTTCTTAAAGGGAATCTACCACGGGGTTTTTGCTATCCCATCTGAAAGCTGCATAATGTAGGGAGAGAGACCCTGATTCCAGAGATGTGTCACTCACTGGGCTGCTTACTGTCATTTTGATAAAATCCCACTGATTGGTAGCTTTTTGCCTGTGCACAGAAAGCAGCCAATCAGTGATGTGGGCAGGGTTATACAGGGCTCATGAATATAGAGGACTGCATGGCAGCAGATTTACTAGTCATCAATCTCCCGCTGATAAAACATTAAGTTTTTTAAAAACTACAGCCAACAGCCTAGTAAGTTACACATCGCTGGAATCAGGGTCTCTGTTTCTACTTTATTTTATGGCAAAAATCTGCTGACAAATTGCCTTTAATGGGGAAAGGGGAGTAAGATGCTGCCACTCACTTCCCAAAGCGGCTCAACTCTGCCTTTGATGCAGGCTCGCACGCTGAGCCCGCATTTTCTCCCACAACAAAAAAATGATTAAAAACACAAGTTCAAATCACCCCTCATTTTCCCCATTAAAAATAAAACCCTTCACAATAAATAAAAAAATAAACATTTGGTTTTACTGTGTTAAAAAAAAAAAAAAAGCCTGAACTATCAAAATATAAAATAAATTACCGTAATCTGATTGGTAAACTGCCACTAACACACCAGAATGATGGTTTCTTGGCCCCCACAATATTTGACTAAAATGCAATAAGAGACGATCAAAACATCTACCCCAAATGGTAGCGGTAAAAATATCAGCTCAGAGTGCAAAAAAAATAAACCACCAGCGAGCCCCAGATTTTACCATATAGTGAATATGGTAACTTAAAAAAACCACAAAATATGAAATTGCACTTTTTTTTTTTTTTGTTTTGCAATTTCAACACACTTGGATTTTTTTTCCCCGCTTTCCAGTGCATCCTGTGCTGAAATGAACGGCGTCATTAAAAAATACAACTTGTCCCACAAAACAAAACAAGCCCTCATAAGGCTATGGGGAAGGAAAAATTAAAAAAAAAAAAAAAGTTATGGCTCTTGGAAGAAGGGGAGGAAAAATGGAAAATCGCTAGGTTGTGAAGGGGTTAAAGAGGATCTGTAAAGTTTTTTTTTTTGTTTTGATCAGTGCCCTCGGTCCTCTTTAAGTGGTCGGCTTATCCTGCTGAAATCGGAAACAAGTAATTTAATTAACGGACGCCTTACCGTTTGGCTCCTGTCCAAACAATGATATGACGACAGGAGTGTGGAAACCACAGAAAAACCCGACAAAAAAGTCTTAAATAGTACATGAAAAAGTTTATTATTCCATAAAAAAGCACAGTTTAAAATACTACTACAGGACACAATGGAACCAGATGGAAAGCATGTGCATACAGCAAACAAAGTGCAACCGTGCAAAGCCTTGATGTGCAGACCAGAAAACAGATCACATTCAGATCTGTTTATATATTATCAATACAGAAAAGGGAAGATATGCATACAACAAAAGATAAATAATAGATGTATCATAGTATCATCAGGGGGCGAAGGAGCTTGTCTCCGAAACGCGCGTCGGGCTGACGTGCAGACCTAGGTTCCACCTGTGTGCCAGCGCCATCCTTACAAAAGGTAGTATGTATGGTGGTAGTTACCGCCCTTTGGTCTGGTGGATGTGAGGGATGTTTTGTAACTACCTCTTTTGGGAAAATATATATATGCCATAGCTGTCCGGTCATATAACAGGGTGGGGACACCAGTTAACATGTGGGTTAGATCCCGCTCCCTATAGTAGTCACTTTAATATGGGATATTGCAATATAATATGTCTTGATGATGATCTGATAGACATGCTGTTTACAGTGGTTGAACCACGATTTAGTGATGATTCCTACTCCTCCTTGTTCTATGGCTAGGACCCCTGTGTATATAAAATTGATTACAGCAGTACTATGATACATATATTATTTATCTTTTGTTATATGCATATCTTCCCTTTTCTGTATTGATAATATATAAACAGATCTGCACGGTTGCACTTTGTTTGCTGTATGCACATGCTTTCCATCTGGTTCCATTGTGTCCTGTAGTAGTATTTTAAACTGTGCTTTTTTATGGAATAATAAACTTTTTCATGTACTATTTAAGACTTTTTGGTCGTGTTTTTCTGTGGTTTCCACACTCCTGTTGTAGTATTTGGTGACGACTAGTTGATATTAAGTCCCATGAGAAACAACTAATAAATGATGATCAGTCAGAAATAAAACAATGGTATATAACAACATATTTATCCCTATGCTCAAACAATGATATGGTAGCCAAATTTCAATAGTGTGAACAAGCACCAAAAATAAAGGTGTTAATGGTAAAGAAGACCTTTGTACATGTAGGATGCACAGTCCCAGCTTTGGTTTTTGGAGGGCGACACAAGTGTTGATGTTACCCCCCTGCAGGCTGTAGAATAATGGGCTTGGAATCCTTGGTTTTCTCTTCCCAGGAGTCTCCGCAGGACAGCGCCATCACACGTGACATCAACAGAACGTTCCCGGCTCACGACTACTTCAAGGATACCGGGGGAGACGGACAGGACTCGCTTTACAAAATCTGCAAGGTAACCAATCCGAAACCACAAAAAGAAAAAACATCCCGAGCGCCAATACAGAATGTGTCACAAAAAAATGGTGAAAAAACACTAAAAAATTCAATCTCAGATATAAAAAATGCCAGTGTTTTCTGAAGCCTCTTTCTCATGGAATACTCTGCGGGTTCACCTGCCTGAAAACGATGTACCCTTAAAGTTTAAAGTCTTACTCTTCATAGACATTGTTTAAAAGGGTATTCCCATCTCCAAGATCCTATCCCAATATGTAGTAGGTATAATAATATTAATATTAGCAAATACCTCCAATTAGAAATGTAGTATAGTTCTTCTGATTAGCTATGTCACTTACCCCATGTGCAGGGCATTGAGTAGCTCAGGTATCCATAGTTATGACCACTCCTATAGTGACAGGTTGCTGTAACCATGGATACCTAAGCTACTGCAACGCCCTGCACATGGGGTAAGTGACACAGCTAATCAGAAGAACTATAGAACATTTCTAAACGGAGGTCTTTGTTTATATTATTATTATCATTACACCTATTACATATTGGGATAGGGTCCTTGTATCCTGTTATACCCCCCCCCCCCCCCCGCCCCCCGGGATTGAGGCTCCTTCCGATAGGATCTGCAACCTTTCGCCATGTAGCGTCAGACACGCTGGTGCAAATCAGTGTAAATCATACATCGACTATGGCAGCTTGTGGGACATCCGCCATAAACTTGTGATTAATAATCTCTGAAAGAATAAAACAAACCCTTTTGGCTGTGCTTGAAGTTTCCGACTTTGGGAAGTTCTGAGCGTCCGTCTTCTTTTTTTCGTAGGCCTACTCTGTGTATGACGAAGAGATCGGGTACTGCCAGGGCCAGTCGTTCCTCGCCGCAGTCCTCCTGCTACATGTAGGTTGTCAGTAGTCTTCTCGTTAATGATAGGCTGCTGTGTGCCGGTGGTGGTGATGGACGCCCGACCTGTCATGGCCTCCGTGGTCATCTGGAACGTTTCATAGAGACGTGTCTGAGGAATCGCAGCGCTGTTTATGTAGAGGAGATCCGGCAGGAAGATTACATTTTTATATGTTTTATTTTGATTTCTGCTTCTACAGATGCCTGAAGAACAAGCTTTTAGCGTCCTGGTCAAAATCATGTTCGATTATGGACTCCGGGAACTTTTCAAACAGAACTTTGAAGATCTGCACTGCAAGTTCTATCAGCTGGAGCGGCTGATGCAGGCTAGTAGACGCCCCATGTGCAGGGCTACACGGAAGATGTAGGTCCTCGACGGACTGAGCTTATTGTATGCAGCACTTGTACGCTGTAGATCCCCCTTGTGACCACTGCAGCTAATCACTGAGGGCAGTGATTAGCCGGGAAAGTCACATGAATATTGTATTTCACATGGTCGCTACAGGTAGTAAGCAGAGACCACTGGGGGCCACCAGAGTTGTGATGGATTGAAAGGCAAGTATAGATTCCACTAACAGCCGTGGCCAATCTGTGATTGTTAACCTGTGAAATGCTGCTGTCAATCTCTGACCGCAGCATTAACAGTGCATCAGCAGGGGGCGCGTTATTCTATGTGCCCGTGATGTGATCGCCGGTTGCTGATGGGTTACCATTAGTGATGAGCGAATATACGCGTTACTCGAGATTTCTTGAGCACGCTCGCGTGTCCTCCGATTAAAAAAGAAAATACACATGTGGTATCCCTGCATTCAGAAAAATTCTATCAAAATGTAAAAATGATTAACCTGATTTGATAAACACCATAAGCAAAACATATTCAAGAACACCAAAATTGTTTTTTTTGGTTGCTGCAATGCCACAAAAATTGCTGTAACAAGTGATCAAAACATCACATCAATACCAAAGTGGAATCAATAAAAACACGATCAACTGAAAAATGAAAACAAAAAAACCCTTTTTTTTTTTCCACCACTAAAATAATTTAAAAAAAACGGCCCTTTTGGTATCACTGTACTCCTACTGATGAGCAGAATCCTATTACAAGGTCGTTTTTACCACACAATATACACTGTAAAAGCAATTTTCAAAAAACAATATATATATAAACACATACACATACACTAGATGGTGGCCCGATTCTAACGCATCGGGTATTCTAGAATATGTATGTCCACGTAGTATGTTGCCCAGTGACGTAGTATACAGCACAGAGCCACGTAGCATATTGCCCAGCCACGTAGTATATTGCCAAGCTACGTAGTATATTGCCCAGCCACGTAGTATATTGCCCAGCCACGTATGTCACAGGTTAAAAAAATTAAAAATAAACATATACTCACCTTCCGCAGGCGCGTTGTAGTTCTGTCGCCTGTGTGGGGTGCAGGCGGCAGCTTCCGCTCCCAGGGTGTGATGACGTCGCGGTCACGTGAACGTGACGTCACGGTCACGTGAACGTGACGTCACGGCAGGTCCATCTCGCGCAGGCGCGCAGGACTTGTGATGACGTCGCGCTCACATGACCGTGTCGTTATGGCAGGTCCTTCTCCCAGACCATCCTTGCCACCGGAACGTGTCGCTTGCATGGACCGGCCGGAGCATCGCGAGGAGCGGGAAAGGTGGCGGAAGGAGAGTATATAATGATTTTTTATTTTTTTAAATTATTTTTAACAGATGTTTTTACTATTGACGCTGCATAGGCTGCGTCAATAGTAAAAACTTGGTCACACAGGGTTAATAGCGGCGGTAACGGAGTGCGTTACCCGCGGCATAACGTGGTCCGTTACCGCCGGCATTAACCCTGTGTGAGCGGTGACCGGAGTGGTGTATGCGGGCACCGGGCACTGAGTGCGGGGAGTAAGGAGCGGCCATTTTCTTCCGGACTGTGCACGTCGCTGATTGGTCGTGGGCGTTTTGCCACGACCAGTCAGCGACTTGGATTCCATGACAGACAGAGGCCGCGACCAATGAATATCCGTGACAGAAAGAAAGACAGACAGACGGAAGTGACCCTTAGACAATTATATATATATATATATATATATATATATATATATATATATATATATATATATATATATATATATATATATATAAAGTTTGGACACACCTTCTCATTTAAAGATTTCTCTGTATTTTCATGACTATGAAAATTGTAAATTCACACTGAAAGCATCAAAACTATGAATTAACACATGTGGAATTATATACTTAACAAAAAAAGTGTGAAACAACTGAAAATATGTCTTATATTTTAGGTTCTTCAAAGTAGCCACCTTTTGCTTTGATGACTGCTTTGCACATTCTTGGCATTCTCTTCATGAGCTTCAAGAGGTAGTCACCGGGAATGGTTTTCACTTCACAGCTATGCCCTGTCAGGTTTAATAAGTGGGATTTCTTGCCTTATAAATTGGGTTGGGACCATCAGTTGTGTTGAGCAGAAGTCTGGTGGATACGCAGCTGATAGTCCTACTGAATAGACTGTTAGAATTTGTATTATGGCAACAAAAAAAGCAGCTAAGTAAAGAAAAACAAGTGGCCATCATTACTTTAAGAAATGAAGGTCAGTCAGTCTTTAAAATTAGGAAAACTTTGAAAGTGTCCCCAAGTGCAGTTGCAAAAACCATCAAGCGCTACAAAGAAACTGGCTCACATGAGGAGCGCCCCAGGAAAGGAAGACCAAGAGTCACCTCTGCTTCTGAGGATAAGTGTATCCGAGTCACCAGCCTCAGAAATTGCAGGTTAACAGCAGCTCTCAGATTAGAGACCAGGTCAATGCCACACAGAATTCTAGCAGCAGACACATCTCTAAAACAACTGTTAAGAGGAGACTTTGTGCAGCAGGCCTTCATGGTAAAATAGCTGCTAGGAAACCACTGCTATGGACAGGCAACAAACAGAAGAGACCTGTTTGGGCTAAAGAGCACAAGGAATGGACATTAGACCAGTGGAAATCTGTGCTTTGGTCTGATGAGTCCAAATTTGAGATCTTTGGTTCAAACCACCGTGTCTTTGTGCGATGCAGAAAAGGTGAACGGATGGACTCTACATGCCTGGTTCCCACCAAGAAGCATTGAGGAGGAGGTGTGATGGTGTGGGGGTGCTTTGCTAGTGACACTGTTGGGGATTTATTCAAAATTGAAGGCATACTGAACAAGCATGGCTACCACAGCATCTTGCAGCGGCATGCTATTCCATCCGGTTTGCTTTTAGTTGGACCATCATTTATTTTTCAACAGGACAATGACCCCAGGCTGTGTAAGGGCTATTTGACCAAGAAGGAGAGTGATGGGGTGGTCACCAGACCTGAACCCAATCAAGATGGTTTGGGGTGAGCTGGACCGCAGAGTGAAGGCAAAAGGGCCAACAAGTGCTAAGCATTTCTGGGAACTCCTTCAAGATTGTTGGAAGACCATTCCCGGTGACTACCTCTTGAAGCTCATCAAGAGAATGCCAAGAGTGTGCAAAGCAGTCATCAAAGCAAAAGGTGGCTACTTTGAAGAACCTAGAATATAAGACATAACTTCAGTTGTTTCACACTTTTTTGTTAAGTATATAATTCCACATGTGTTAATTCATAGTTTTGATGCCTTCAGTGTGAATGTAAAATTTTCATAGTCATGAAAATACAGAAGAAAAAAAATAAAAATAAAATATATATATATATATATATATATATATATATATATATATATATATATATATATATATATATATATATATATATATATATATATATATATATTATACACACACAATTTCTCCTTGGAATTTTTTCCCTATTTTGTGGGAAATTGAATAGTGTCATTCAGAAGTACAACCGATCCTGCAAAATAACCGGCCCTCATATGTCTGTGTGGATGGAAAAATACATAAGTTATGGGCGTAAGAAAAAAGGGAGAAAAACAGGAATTGACCGCTCTGTGAAGTTTCCCGTCTGCAGAACTGTGCTGTGAATTGCCATTAATATTTTGCTAGAGTTCCCATGCCGTCCTATAGATCTTTATATAATGCAGTGTTGTGTTTCTGCATTATTCCTCTGGTGCCTTCACTCTTTAATGATAATATTTTATTTCTGTCCGTCAGGAATACATTGCAGACCTCTACACCCACTTCCTGGAGATCAGCCTCGAGGCTCACATGTACGCTTCCCAATGGTTTCTGACCCTCTTTACAGCCAAGTTCCCGCTCTACATGGTCTTCCACATCATCGACTTGCTCCTGTGCGAGGTTTGTACAACCCGCCGACCTGCTGAATCCTTAATTGCAGATTTGCACACAGATCCTGCGTCTCATACGCCGCTAATGGGATAAATGCAGGATATGTAGAGATGTGGGGTATTTGGGTTATAGTGACCCATTGGCCTGATGTGCGAGCCTGCACTGCCCCCTGCTGGTGACATGATTTATAGCCTTTCTCGGGAGTCCCGTCTTCAGCCACATTGCAATAACCATCCAGTATTATACACTGTTATGACGCCCAGTAACAAGCGCTCTAGAATCTTACAAAAAAAGTCTGCAGATTTTGCAAATGTTACGTTTTTCATCAGTTCCCCCGTGCATGGGGAATCGGCATTAAACAGCTAAGCAAAAAAAAAAAAAAAAACTCACTAAGAGCACATTCAGTTTTCCACTTTTTAAAATTCTGGAAATCACTTGATGGATAGACACGTCAATTGATTAAAAGGAAAACCTTTACAAAACATCTGGATTTATTTAGTATGGAGTATGAGCGCCACGTGCAGGAAGCCCCGCATTTAGATGTCTTGTCTCCTATTAATGGTCGTCTAAGGAAGGTTCTGCCGCTGAATACACTTGGGCAAATCATCAAGATCCACTGCTGGCAGCTCCTTTTGCAGTTGCTGATTAATGACGTCCCATTTGTGCTCGATGGGAGACAAGTCCATGTTTAGGCTGCTCACAGTAGTACGAGCAACATGCGGCCTGGCGTTGTGTAAAAGCGTCACCTGAGACATTTTAGAGAAATGGTTCCAAGACCAAACCAATGTAGAATGAAGACTAATCATTTGCAGATCAGTAATGTGTCTGTCCATCCTGTGATTTCCATTATTCCCTGGCGTTACTATATCAGTGGTGATATTGATAGAACACTAATGTAAGGACTTCCGAGTGACGCCTGATGGCCATGTTTACGTGTTTAATGGTACTATATGCATCTGTGACAAATTCTAAGAACATTCTATGGCTAGAGCACGCTGCCTTTAAAAAGAAAGAAAAATTGCAACTAAACCAAAACAACCCCACCAAAATGCCACAAACAAAAAGACATTGTGTGCAATGTGCTTTATATTTCATTGTACTCTTTAAAGGGGTTTTCTGGTTTTGGAACACCCTTTTCACCAACCTGTAGTTTTTAAGAAATTGAGCTTTGCTCACTCTTCCCAGGTCCAGCTCTGAGGCTCCACTTCCACTTCTGCTTCTGGTGTCTGTTATCTGCCGCGCTGACGTTAAGATGTACTGCTCCGCAGCCAATATATAAGCTCACTGGCTTTTCCTGAGTTGATTACATGAGCTGCTGAGCTCACTGATTGGCTTTGAATGGGATATTGCAGACCATAACAGACACCAGGAGCAGCAGCGGTCATTCCGCTCTGGACCCAGAGAGGGTGAGTAGATTTTTTATTTTTTTTGCAAACTGCAGCCATGGGACTGTGGTTTTCTGAAACAAGAAAACCTCTTTTAATGTGACACAGCTCCTCCCAAAAAGTTAAAGGGGCACTGATGCTTCTGACATTTTATAACCTATTCTCAGAATATCCCTTAAATAGCTAGATGTAACTCAAGAACAAAGTCAGAAGTGTGACAACTGTCTTGTCAGGTGACCCTGGGCTGGGACTCCTTTCCTGTCCCTAGCGCTAGGTGCACCCTAGCTATCCCTGCCCTCCGGATTACTTCTGGTGGTGAAGATGCCGGGGCCACCTACCTTGCTGACCTCTTGAATCAGCACTATATCTGCCCCATCCACAATGCTGAAAAGTGGGGGAGGAGTAGTGTATGTGTATACACAAATCACACCCGCAAGGTAGGACATACAGGGATAAAGGAAAAATGCCAATCATACAAATATGCACTCACAGACAACAGGGGGACACGAGGGAGAAAAGGGAGGTAAATCAAATAGGGGAGGATGAGGATTTGCACACAGCAGAAACACCTCTACCAACAACCGACTCCTCCACTCCACACCAGGCAGTACACGACTAACACTGGCAATCCAGATTGCTAGAGGAGGGAATATTTAGGAGAGGGGAGTGGCCAATACTGAACAGCTGAGATCATCCAAGCTGGGAGGCTACAGAGACTCTAAGCTGAACAGTTTAACCCCTGCACTGCTTACAGAAACCTGCACCGCTTAATATGAAGAAGTTCTTCTAATCGGCGAAATCAGACGCTGCGGTCTTCTGACCACTCTTACTATAAACCCGTCACAAGACGTCCCCAATAATTATCTTTCTCTGATCTTTTCATTCACATTAATTGTCAAGATAGTTGGAAGTGAGTGAGCCATAAGGATAAATGTATAAAACAGACAGTAGATTAAACCCTCTTAAGCTGTCTACATGGCCATGTAGGTGATAGGAACCAGAATACAATGATACCTTGATATCTGCAATATAATGTCTTATTCCAGAAAAAATCCATGTTTCCCTTAATATGTTAATGAGCTGTTAAGATCTATGGGCCGGACCTTGATCTCCTGGAGAATCTACGTCTGGAGCTTATCATAAACGAAAAGGGAAATTCCCAGTGTGAGACATGTAGTCACTGACAGTCCGCCCTACGTCTCAGACTGGTAACTCTTCCTTTCATTTACTCTAAGCTCTGGAGGCAGATTCTCGGGGAGATCTTTGGTCGGCCCATTTCAGATAAAGCAAACCTGTCACCATGTTTGGCCAATGTGAGATACGGCCATCACCTTCCAGGGCTCATATACAGTATTCTATAATGCTGTATATCTGCCTCCAACCCGACCTGTAAGAGAAGAAATGTAACCTTTTATTATACTCACCTTGCAGGGCAGCCCGAGGGGTGTTGATGTACTTGGGTCTGGCACTTCCCATCTTCTTCAGATCACTGTCGTCCTCCTCGCTCCGTGTGGATGGCGAGTCCCTGCGTCATCCACAGAGTTTCCTCGCCATCGTGCTCCTGCGCAGACGCCGGGAAAGTACTAAGAGCCCCGGCACCTGCGCACTGCAGTACTTTGCTCTGCCCCCAATATAAAGGGGTCTCCCATTCTCCTGATAGATGGGAAACCAGTAATACCGTAAATATTTAAGATGTAAAAACTCCTTAACAGTTCTGTGCTCTAAATAATTCACAATTTCTGTTTTCTCCGTAGGGTATAAGTGTCATTTTTAATGTTGCACTGGGACTATTAAAGGTATGTGTGTCTTAAGTCCCGTCTGATCTATTCTAGATTATTATACATGGGTAGTAAATCCTAACCTGACTGACTGGATTTGGACTTGAACATACTTTTTTTTTTTCTTCTACACTGATACATCACTCATCCAATTCCTCCTAGACCTCTAAGGATGACCTGCTCCTCACAGATTTTGAGGGCGCGCTAAAATTCTTCCGTGTTCAGCTTCCAAAAAGATATCGCTCCGAGGACAATGCGAAAAAGTTGATGGAACTGGCCTGCAGCCTAAAGGTAAATTTAGGAACGGATTGATAGATGATGCTATCCATCTCATGTTTGAACCAAATGTAAAGGTAAAATCCGCCTGGAAACTCTGGGGGCGAAGATATTCTGTTAGTTGGGATTTCATAAAGTTCATCAATCCCATTGCCGGCTGGTTTACGACTGCTTTGATGCTTCGCTCTCTGCCGGGTAAATCCACTTTGTGATTATGAACTCCCCGTTGTAGGATATTTTAGAGTTTAAGCTATTTGATGTAACAAGCTGCTGACCAAGCACAAATTGCCGCACACAAAACCGCCAGATATCTAGATTTACGCTCTTTCACAGCACTCAGCTAATGCTCTAAATCTCTCTCTGTTCTGCACATTACTGATCACACAGATCTTTCCTACTTTTTCTTTGATGTCCTAGGTACCTCTAGGGTTATATTTTTTTCCCTGACTACATGAATATGTTAATGTAAGCTATTTCTGGTGGTGCAGAATCTGACAGCAAACCCATCTGTTACTCCTTGATAACACAATTTCCCGGATACTTCCACAGTTTCGGATCATTGCATAGTCTCATTATGGCATCAGGGAGAGTTCATTGTAAGGATCAGAAAATGCTGTAAATATTGCGAGGCCTTGCTACAGCGATAGCGCATTTAATGTTACTTACTTGTAACCAATTACCTTCATTGGCATCGGTGGTCATACGATTACATCTCACAAAATGCGCTTAATATTTCCAAATGCCGCTGTAATGGATATTTAATTTAATAGGTTGTGATATTGGTATGGGCTTTAATTGATTGTGTAGGAAGAAAAACACTAGAAATTGCTCTGTAAAAAAGAAAAAAAAAGGCAACTCTCAGTGACATGAAGAAATGTCTCTGCTCCTTTCTTACCATTTATATATTATATAACTTTCTTACTATTAATATATGAAAATGGTGAAATTAAAGGGGTCGCCCAGCTATTGTCTGCAGTTCTCACACTTCCTTCGGACATCTTCTGCAGTGTGAGCAGGTCATGATGGGCTGCAGCGCTCATGTGCATGAACAAAGTCACACGAGTACAAGAAGATGCCAATGGGATGGTGACCGTGGGGGGGGTATAAGCTTTTCTTATATTACGCGAAGGGTTGCATTTAAAAAGGGGATGTCCCAAGTAGTAGATATACTGACAATTCATCAAAGCTTTTTCTCCAGAAAAGTGTTGGAAAAAGTTTTGAAAAGTTGCTCCGTTTTTTATGCGCAGCACGGTGTTGTGCCAGACTTTTGGGACTTTTGGAATATTTGCGCCAGTTTTGATCAGCAGAGCTGGGGTGTGCCAACGCCCGCTGTCCAATTTATCCAAAGTGTCGAAATCTTGTACAGTAGAAAAGTTGCTCCAGTCCCTGACCGGAGTAGCATTTATGGAGTGGTGCACAGAGGAGCAGTCCACTCACAAGACGCGCCAAATTGTATTAACTGGAGTTCACCTCTTAATGAATTCTGCACCTTGTACTCCAGCAAGTCTGGCGTAGAGCAACCATGCATCTCTTTGGATCGGCCCTTTAGTCCCTGATTCACCAAAGCTTTTATGGCAAAATTCTATAGTAAAAGCTTTGAGGAGTCACTACATTTTTGTAAAATGAGTTGTTAACACCAAAAAATGCTAAACTTTTTTTTTTTTTTTGACCCCATTTTTACCCAGCTCCAACAAGTAGTTAGATCATGGTCACCATAAAAAAACAAACAAACCGTGATCGGTGTTAAACTATGAGCTTATTTTTCATCTGTCGCTACCATGCGAGTTATGGGAGAGTTTCTAGAGTTTCTTAAATAGGATAAGAGTATGAAATGAACTAAACATGGCTCCTTAAGGGCTCATGGGTGTTAATAAGACAAAAAAGGCAATTATTGCTTCTTTAATTGGCAAGAGTGTGTGCACCAAAGTATATACCGTAATTCAGTGTGATTCCTCCCTGTTATTTTCATAACAATCACAGTTTTCTCCTACGCCTCATTGGGGGACACAGGACCATGGGTGTATGCTGCTGCCACTAGGAGGACACTAAGTAATACAGAAAAAATATCTCCTCCCCTGCAGTATACACCCTCCTGCTGGCTGTAAGTGAACCAGTTCTTGCTTAGTGTCTGTAGGAGGCACTTGGGTCTGCTTTCAGACCCCACCGTTTTTATTTTAGTTTTTACTTTTTATTCTACTTTTTCCCTTAACGGAGCGAATGGGGGCGACAAATCCTTTCTAGGTTCCGATCTCCCCCGAATCAACAGGCAAGTATGTGGAGCGTCCCTCCCATATCCTTTCCTGCACCGTTGGATGCCAGCCCTGAGCTCACCTTACGGGCGACGGTTCCTTCGCGTTCCGATCTCCCCCCTCCATAGCAGGCGACCACATTGAGTAGCCCTCCATCTACCTCTCCTGTCCTGGAGGTGCATAGCCGGACATAAATATGTATGGCGTCTGTCCAGCCCTCCTCTGCATCACCACTGGTATAGCTCTCCACCCCCTCCCTGACTATGGCGACGGTGGATTGAGCACCGGCCCACCACATCTACCGTGAGTACACTGCGGGGGCCGAGGCGCTTGGGGGGGGTCCTGGTCCCTGGGGTTTGGGAGGTCCACACCTTAAAACCCGGGTCCGTGGGTGGTCCGCAGTGCGGCAATTCAATGAAGGAGTGTGGCTTATGAATGGCGCTAATAGCGGTCGCGGCGCTGCAGGCCGCAACCGCAGGTTTATAATTTAGCCCCCGGCTTTTCCCCTTCATACAGGCCGGAGTTTTGGCCACACCCACCGGCAGTTACCACCTCCCACTCTTTCTGGCGCTTCTCGTTCCCTGAGAAGCGCTCTCACTTCCTTATCTCGGCGGCCATCTTGGTACACCCACAGGGTTGATGCTGCAGTGCTGTTCCAGCCTTTTGAATCACAGCCTTCAGGACTAGCATCTTCTGTGCATTCACTTTGGACCTCCCCTGGGGACTCAAGACACAGGACCTGGGTAAGCTGCAGAAACATGGCTTAACCCTTCCCCTGTTAGTAAGCGCTCTCCTCAAGGCTATCCTACACCTCAATCAAAGCCTCACAAAAAGTTTGGGAAAACCCACACTATGTTCTTTGCGGCATGTACCGCTCGTAAGGTGTCATTACCCCAGGGTCACAATACTGCATTATGCACAGCTTGTGAACCGGTAACTGCTCAGGAACCACCTGTTACTGATACCAAACCCAGTAAGCCTAGTCCCCCTGAGTGGGCTTCCTCCCTTACCTTATCTATGGCATCCCTGGCAAAAGCGTTAGAGTCGTTCCGAGACCCTTCCTCTAACCAGGGCACTATTTCGGACGACGCTTCCAATGATCAGAACCCCTTGTTCTCCAGGGGTCATACCTTGCCAAGGAGCTCTCGCTCTTCCAGGAACAGGACTCATGCCATATCCTCAGACCATCACCGGGATTCAGGTTCTGAGCGCTCCATTTCTCGCTCCCCTTCCATTGGGGCTAGTAGAGAACCTTTTTCAGAGGATGATTCTGATATGTCCCTAGATCAGGAATTTCATCACGATCAGGAGACTCTCGACTCTCATGATTGAGTTAGTGAATAAGGCTTTGAAGCTTGAGGAGGAACCTTTATCTATAACGGATCATGCCGTGTCCTTTAAGAGGACCAAGCGAGCTCAGAGTGTTCGCCACTCATCCCGAATTTAAGGAAATCATTGAATCTCACAAGATCCGTCCAGATAAACGATTCAGAGGGCAGAAGCCCATGGAGTCAAAATATTTGTTTGCCCAGGATCCAAGAAAAGATTGGTCGCTGTCTCCCCCGATCGCGCCTGTCTACTAAATCTGTTTTATCCTCCTCGGATGGCGCTTCTATTAAAAACCCAAACGATCGTCAGATCGACAATATGGCGCGTTCAGCCTTTGAAGCCTCAGCAGCTGCACTCTTCTCATCTTTTGCCGCTACGTGGGTGGCTAAAGCTGTGACCCATTGGGCTGAGGTCTTGTC